>NC_056745.1:1298642353-1299017353 GCF_019279795.1 Protopterus annectens | reverse complement strand
GGTTGAATTTTTATAAAATAAAATTTTTTTTTTTGGGGGTAATTATTATTTATATTATAAATTTAAAATTAGGGGGGTGTTTTGTAAAATTAAAAAAATTTAAAAAATATAAGTGAAAAAATTTAAAAAAAAATGTGGGGTTTTTGGAAAAAAAAAATAAATTAAAAGGTTTTGGTTTGTTTTTAAAAAAAAAGGTGTTTTTGATAAATTTATTTTATATGGGTTTTTTGAATATAATTTAAAAAAATTTAAAAATTTAAAAATTTTAAAAATTTTAAAAAGGGGTTTTAAAAAAAAATATTGTTTGTTTTTTTTTTGAGAAAAATATTTAAAATATTTAAAATAAAAATTGTTTTTTTTGGAAAAAATAAAAAAGTTTTTGTTTTTTTTTTTAAAAAATAAAAAATATTTTTAATATTAAAATTTTTGGTTTGTGGGTTGTATAAATTAATTTTTTAAAAATTGTTTTAAAATTATTTTTTTATTAAATTTTAAAAAATTTTAAAAAAATGGTTTTTTGTGGGGTTTAAAAAATTATTTATTTTATTTTTGTTTGAAAAATTTTTTGTTTTTATTTTTATATAAAAATTATTTAATTTGGGAAATAAATTTTATTAAAATATATATTATATATATTGGGGTTTTGGTGTGTTTTTATATATATATATATTTTGTGTTGTGGTGGTATATATATATATATATATATATATATATTTTGTGTGTGTGTAAAATATATTTTTATATATAATAATATTTGTGTGTTATTTTAATAATAAATATATTTTTTTAATATTTTTTAAATAAGTGTTTTTATAAAAATTAAATTTTTTTGTGTTTGTGAAAAAAAATATATATAAATTTTTGTGTTGTAAATATATATATATTTTATATTTTATTGTGTGTTTTTTTTTTTTTTGTAAATAAAAAAATATATAGTTTTGAAAAATTTTAATATATTTAATTAAAGGGGTGTGTGTGTGTGGTAAAAAATAAATAAAAAAAAAATTTTTGTGTTGTTGTGATAAAAAAATAATAAATATAAAATATGGGGGTGTTTGGGGGGTTTTAAAAAATAATATATGTGTGTTTTTGTATTATTTTTGGTTTTTTTTTTTTAAAAAAATAAATATATTAAATTTTTTTTAAAAATATAAAAATATATTTTTTGTGTTGTGTTATAAAATAATAAAAAAATATATATTTTAATAATTTTGTGGTGTTTGTGTTATAATAATATATAAAAATATATATATATATAATTGTGTGTTTGGGGAAAATATATAAAAATTTTGTTTTTTTTGTGTGTGTGTATAAAAATATATTTATATAAAAAGGGGTGTGTAAAAAAATATATATTTTTATTAATATAAAAATTTATTAAAATAAAAAATATATTTAAAGGTGTTGTTTTGTTTTATAAAATATATATAGTTTTGGTGTTTTTTTTTAAAATATATTTTTATATATATATTTTGTTTTTGTGGGTTTGTGAAAATATTTTGTGTGTGTGTGTTTTTTGAAAAAAATATAATTTTTTGTGTTATATTTATATATATATATATATATTTTTATTGTAATTTTATTAAATATTTATATAGGGGGTGGGGTTTTTATAAAAAATTTTTATAAAAGGGTTTGTTGTGTGTTATATATATAATATATTATAATATTTTGTGTTTTAAAATTAAAATATGTGTTTTTGTAAAATATATATATTTATATATATATATATATATATTTTTTATATTATTGGGTGTTTTTGTGTTATTTTAATTTATATATATATTATATATTTTATTTTTGTGTGTAATATTATATATATATATATATATTATAAATATATTATAGGGGGGGTGTTTTATATAAATATTTATTTTAAATATTTTATATAGGGGTTGTGTGTTTTTGTATATATATATATAAATTATTTTTGGGGTTTGTGTGGTGTGTGTGTATATAAAAAATATATATATATATGTGTTTTTTAAATTAAAATTTTTTTTTTTATATATAAATATATATAGGGAAAAATATAAAATATATTATATATTAATAATTGGTGTTGTGTGTTGTTTTTTTTAAATATATATATATATTTTTTTTTGTGTATTATATAAATATATAAAAAAAAAATTTTTATATTTTTAAAAATGTATATTTTAAATTTTTTTGTTTTTGTGTGTGTATATATATATATATATTTTTTTGTTGTGTGAAAATTTATATTGTGTGTGTTTTTTTTAAATATATTATATAATATTTTATATATTTATAAAATATATTTTGTGTGTTTTGTATTATTTTAAAAAAATTAATTTATATTTTTTTTTTTGTGTGGTGTGAATAAAAAAATAATATATTTTTATTTTTATATATATTTATAAAAAAAATTTGGGGTGTGGTAATTTTATATATATAAAATAATTTTTTGTTTGTTTTTTAAATATTATGAAAATTTTATATTATATAAATTTTTGTGGGTATAATATTATATTTTTGTGTATAAAAAATTTTTTTATAATTGGGGTGTGTGTTTATTAATAATTGGGTGTGTGTTTTAAAAAAAATATATATAGGGGGGGGTTTTATATATTTTTTTAAAAAAATATATATATAGGGTGTGTGTGAAAAATATATATATATATATAGGGGGTTTTTTTTGTGTGTGGTTTTAAAAATATTTTTTTTTTAAAATTATTTTTATTTAAAAATTTGGTTTGTTTTAAAATATAAAGGGGGGTTTTTTATATTTGTTTTGTTTTGTAATAAAAAAAAAAATATTTTTTTGTTTTGTTTATTTATATTAATTTTAATTGTGGGGTTTTGTGGTGAAATTAAATTTTTTATTTTTTTTTATATAGGGGATAAAAATATATTTTTTTATTTTTTTTAAAAAATTTAATTAATTTGAAATATTGTTTGAATTTAAAAAAATTTATAAATAATAATTGGGGAAAATTTTTTTTGGTTTTATAATGTGAAAAATTAATTTTATTTTGTGGGGAAATATTTTTTTTAAGGATTTATTTATATTATTTTTATATAAATGTGTGGTGTCTTTTGTGTAATTTAATATTAAGGTGGTATATTTTTAAATATTTTGGTGATTTAATAATAAATGTTGTGGTGGTTTCCGGGTTTTTAAAAAAAAGGGGAAAAAATATAAAAAAGGGGAAAAGTTTTAAATTTATATGGGTGGTGATATTATTTAATGATTAAATTATAAAAAATATTAAATATTAAGTGTTGGTGGGTTAATTAAAAGGTTTGGGGTGTATTATAAATTTTATATAAAGGTGAAAAAAAAAAAAAAAATTTTAATATAAAAAAATATAATTAAAATTTTTTGTTTTAAAAAAGATGATAAAATTAAATTATTATTGTTGGGTTTATTTATAAAATTTTGGAAGTGATTATAATTTAATATTTTATTTTTTGTTTTTTGTGGAATTATTATATTATAATTTATAATTATAATTGGTTTTTGGGTTTATTATTTAAAATTTGGGGGATTTTATTAAATAAATTTTAAATAAAAAGGGGTTCGGGATTTTTTTAAAAAGGGGCCCTTTTGGAAAATTTTTTTTTAAATTGTGGGTTTTTGTGTTTTATAAGTTGTTGTTTATGTGTGTGAAAATATTAAGGGTTTTAAAATTTAAAATTTTTATTTAAAAATTGTGGTTTTTTCCCAAAATTTTTTTAAAGGGTAAAAGGGGGGGTTTTTTAAAAAAAAATTATTTTTTTAAAATTAAGGGTGGGTGGGGAAAAAAAGGTTTATAATTAATTTTTTGGGAATTAGGGGGGTTTAAATATTTATATTAATATATAAATTTATTTGGGGGGTTTTAAAAGGGGAAAATATTTTAAAATTTTTAAATGTGAAAAATAAAAATTAAATTATTATATAAAGGGTTGGGGATATTTAATTTTGGTTTTGATTTAAGGTTGCGAGTCCCGAACTCTACTTTCGAGTCGCAGGCCCCTTCCGAGACCCATGTGGAGACCGGCACGCCACAAGATACTTAAAGTATTGGACCCACGTATGCATCTCCCCCGGATGGGTCTGGAGCCGCTGAGCAGGCACCGGCTTCTGAGGGTGTATTCAGGCCTCAACATTTTTATATCAAACCGACGACAGCTGCAAAACCAAAGACAAAAGCAACTTCTAATACTAAAAAAACGATGCATGAACCACGTGCACAGGCCGTTATGCCTAAAAAAACAGATGATCAAAATGGCTGAAGACCTTATTACCTTGATCATAGGTTCCCATCCCCCTCCTGATAAGAGACCTAGGTAAGACACTGATTATGAATCTTCAGATCAGGTTTCTATTTCTTCTGATTCCTCTTCTGATCACGATTATCTATACCTCCTTATGAGGATTCTGATGTAGAGGAGTCTATACCATCTGCATCACCTCCTGAAGATGATTAATTTGGAGAAACCTTTGAGGGAGCATTTTCACTGGGAGGGTCAAGATTTCTCAGAATCAAAAAAGAGGCTCCGGGATTTCCTTCTCCCTCAGCACAGGCGTTTAGCCATACCCCCTGTTTTAGACATTGTTAATGATGTGTTTTCGTTTTCAAGCTTGTCCCCTGACTCCTTACGTCCGGCTCCCAGCAAGCCTGACAGATATTACAGGGTCCCTTACACACTCAAATTTTTATTTAGAAACCCATCTGCTGATCCTGAAACTATTTCACAGGGTCCAAAGGGAGTTATGGCCTCAACAGCAAAGAAATCCTACCCCCTCTGACAGAGATTCAAGGGCACTGGATAGATGGGGAAAAAAGGTTTATACATCTGCAACCTTGGCAATTAGGGCCTTAAACTGCCAGTTTCATATGCTCAAGTATCATCAACATGTCATGGGATTGCTGAAACAGAAAATGATGTTTATTTCTGAATGTGCAGAAAGTAAAGAATTGCAGGAATTATTGCTTCTAGCTGAACAGGTTAGAAAGTATACTTTGCAATGTGGTTTTGATCCCTTAGAGGCCTCTTCAGGGCCGCAGTTACTGGATCTGTGATTAGGAGGCATGTCTGGCTAAAAGAGCAAAATTTGCCTGATCATGTTAAAGCTAAATTACTGGATGCACCTTTACAGCATGATACTCTGTTTGGTATTAAGGCAGAAGAGGTTTTAAAGAAAATGGAAGACAAAGCTAAGTCTATGCAAACTGTAAAAGACTTCTTACAAGTGCAGCCACCAAGATTCAGTAGGCACTGGCCTACAAAGAATTGGTCCTTTCCTGTGTAAGACAGAGCTCAAAGGGGCAAATCCAGATATCCTAAGAGTTGCAAATACCAGGCACAAGATTCTTACAGGTCAAAGCAATGGGGTGCTTCTACCTCCATATCTGGAGGAGATAAAGCGCAAACCTACAGAAAACAGTTGCAATGACTTCCCTCTGCCTTCACCAAGCACTTAACTTTTGGCAGCACCCTTAGGGGGGAAATTAGCACTTTTTGTTCAAAATTGGCAGTTAATAACCTAGGATAAGTGGGTGCTAAACATAGTATTACAGGCATACATATTCCATGTCCATACTCTGCCAATGGCAAACGGTTGGCCGGATCTGCCACAAAATCAATGGGCAGAGGCACAGAAACAGGCTACGTCCCTCATGGATATGGGTGCCATTCAGCCAGTACCAGAACAGGAAAAAGGACAAGGTTTTTACTCAAGACTATTCTTGGTACCCAGAAAAGACCAGGCCTGGCGGCCAATACTGGATTTATCAATTTTGAACACATACCTGGACATTCCAAAATTCAAAATGCTGACTTTGCAGCAGCTTCTGCCCATGCTGGGCAAGAATGCTTGACTGGTGACATTAGACCTAAAAGAGGCATACCTGCATGTCCCAATAAGGCAATCGTGCAGAAGATGCCTCAGATTCAAGGCTGGCTTAATGCATTACCAATTCTCTGCACTGCCCTTTGGCTTATCTGCTGCACCCATGGTCTTTACAAAGTGCCTGGCACCAGTAATTGCTTTTTGCAGACACAGAAGTGTACAAATATATCCTTACTTCAATGACTGTCTCATTCAAGCAGAGAACAAGGACATTCTTCTTCAACACCTGGCATTTGTGAAAAGGCTTCTAACATGCCTAGGGTACACAATAAACAAAAAGAAATCACAACTGGTACCCTCTCAAAAAAATAACATTCCTGGGTGCAAGCTTGAATACAACTGCCCAGATGGCTTACCTCACGCCAGACAAAGGCAACTGACTACTTACTTCAAACTGATGACAACAAGAACCCAGTCATCTGCAAGACAAACTCTGCAGGCTTTGGGCTTCATGGTATCCTGCATCCTACTGATTACATATGCGAGACTGCATATGAGGAAACTTCAGTGGTACCTAAAAAGTTTATTGAGTCAACATTGTCACAGTCTGGAAACAATGATTCCTGTCATTCCCTGCCTACAACAGGAGTTTCTGTAGTGGGCAAAGGCATGTCACCAAAACATGGGATGGGCCTTCACTCTACCCCCTGCCAGCCAAACCTTAACAACAGATGCATCAGATTATGCCTGGGGCGCCCAAATGGCGAGAAGATGCATTCAGGGCATATGGACCCCAAAACAAATGCATCTTCATATCAACCAAAAAGAGATGCTAGCTGTTCAAAATGCCCTGACAGCCTTCAAGGACTTACTTCATCCAGAACAACTACTGAGAAAGATGGACAACACCACGGTTATGTGGTATATGAACAAGCAGGGGGGCACGCACTCATAACCCCTTTGCAGATTAGCCATGGCACTGTGGGACAAATTGACTTACCAAATACATCTTCAAGCTCAATTGCTGTCAGGAAAACAAAATACTCTGGCAGATGATTTAAGCAGAAACCTTATGGATCCTCACGAGTGGAAACTAGATCCACTAGTCTTCAGCAGGATAACAAAGAAATGGGGCAGCCCGGACATAGATCTATTTGCCTCTCTTCAAAATTATCAATTGAAAAGATTCTGCACAAGGACTTATCACAGACAGGCATGGAAAGTGGACGCCCTGTCCTTCAGTTGGAAAAACCTATCAGTTTACGCCTTTCCTCCTCTGCCTCTTCTTCCCAGGGTCCTACTAAAAGTCAGACAAGAGAAACCAAATATGATACTAATTGCCCCAGACTGGCCCCGTCAATACTGGTACCCAATCCTAATGAACTTGTCTCAATACCCAACTTGGACCTTACCTCAAAGACCTCAACTACTGTCCCAGCAAAACGATCAGATCTTGCACAATCAACTCCAGACACTGAACCTGGCAGCATGGCTGATCCTGTAGTTATACACACAACACCTCTCAGTAAAGCTGTGATGGATGTCATTTTGGAAGCCAGAAGGCCTAGTACTAGAAAATCTTATGCTGATAAATGGAAGAGATTCTGTGCTTGGAATCAAGCACAAGGAACTGATACAGCAGAACCACATATTCCTCAAATATTACAATACTTGACTGAGATGCTTGACAAAGGCCTTTCTTTCTCATCAATTAAAATCCATGCCTCTGCAATTTCGGCTCATTACAATACAGAGCCACCAATTTTTTTCTCATCATTTACTAAAGCAGTATCTTACAAAAATGTAAGGCCTCCTAGAAGATCACCAGTACCTGCATGAGACCTCAATTATGTGTTGGAAAAGCTCACCCTGCCTTCATTTGAACCAGCTGCTACTGCTGATATGAAGTTCTTATCATGGAAAACGGTTGTTATACTAGCAATTACTTCAGCAAGAAGAGTCTCAGAGCTACAAGCCCTCATGGCTGTGGAGCCTTTTTATCATATTTTACCCAGATAGGGTGTCTCTGAGGACAAATCCTTCATTTATGCCTAAGGTAGTTTCCAGTGTGGCTCTTAACCAAACTATTCATCTGCCAACCTTTTATCCAAATCCGCAGAACAAGGGGGAGAGAATTCTGCATTCCTTGGACGTACACAGACAGCTAAGCTTCTACTTGAGCAGGACTAAAGCTCTAAGAAAAACTGAGCAATTACTAGTGACATATGCTGCAGGATCAGAAGGAAAGGCTGTTTCAAAGCAGACTATTTCAAAGTGGATAAGCCACTGCATTCATTTCTGCTACTTGCACCACGGCAAACCTGTGCCCAAAGGCATTAGGTCTCATTCCACCAGAGCTGCAGCTACTTCAGCAGCCTTTCTCAGAGCAGTACCAACAAAAGACATTCTAGAGGCTGCTACTTGGAGTTTTGTTCACACCTTTACAAAGCATTATAATTTGCCTCTCTACTGTAAGTCCAGGGCAGGCTTTGCCACTGCAGTTCTGCAGGGCCTTATAGCTGCACCTAATGCTGTTTAGCTCTAGCCTCCCATCCATAGCTTTGGGATTCTACCCAAATGTAATGACTGCAACAATGAAACATGAAGAACATAGTACAGTTGTGTACACTTACCATAAATGTAGATGTTCGAGTGTATTCACTGTTGCAGTCCAGGTTACCCTCCCGCCATCCCCCCGTCATTTTACAGTTTATCTTTCCTTCTCTATCTTCTACAACCTATGTGATGTATGTGCTTCTTGTAGATGAAGGTAAACTTTATATTGATGCATGTATGTATGTATATATATATATATATATATATATATATATATATATATATATATATTGCTACCTTTTTGGGGGCACCTGACATCGGGGGCAAGAAAAACTAAAGAAAATGGCATCGGCTGCATGTTTTATACCCCTGACGACCTGACATCATGGAAGAGAAGACAGCATCCAACGCAGGACCGAAGACTTTGGAATTCAGGCCGACTGAGGGCAACCTGCCAGCAGATTACCCAAATGTAATGACTGCAACAGTGAATACACTCGAACATCTACATTTATGGTAAGTGTACACAACTGTACTGTCAGTGGCTGTGCCATGGGGGAGGGCATTCTTGGTTCCATGCAGATTTTTTTCCATGTCACCCTCCAGGGATCCTCATGGTTCACGATCCTCTTGAGACTCCTGGTCTGGAGGTGGGCTTGTTGGGGTGGGGTGTGACCCTGGGTTCCAAGGTTGTCGTGCTCCCATCCCTCCTTGGGAGGGCCGGCCTTCCAGGCCATGGAGAGGGCGCTTGCCTCTGCTAGCAAATCCCACATGTTGGAGTCCTCTTCTCCCCTCTCTGCTGCGACTGTCACACGCCACAACCACCGGGCACAAAAGCCTCAGGTTTCTCCTCCTCAGGAGACACCTCTCTTTGCAGTCTTCCCCAGAACCTCCCACTGAGGACGTACCCCGCAAAGTGTCGTGCAAGAGGAAGTACATAGACTCCACTGAGGAGTCCTTGACTGAAGATACAAATTTTGATGACTGGGACGGGTCCCCATGGTCACCCTCTGATGAGGTGTCCTTTGGTGACATCCTCGAGATCCTTAGAGAGGTGACGAAGTCCTCTAATTCTTCCTCTGAGGATTCCATATTCCTGCAGGCGTTTCGTGCCCTGTCTGCTACATCCTGCGTCACCCTGCCTGCTGATGAGCTCGTCCAGCTCATCGTCCAGGGTGCATGGAAGTCTCTTGACACCCTGGAAGCGATACCAAGGAGACCAGATAAAATATAATCACCCCCAGCTGAGCACCCACATTGGTCACGAGGTCTTCCAGCAGATGCTATGGTGGTGACTGCTCCAACTAAGAAAGATTTGGCAGGAGAGAGCCAAACTGTCCATCCGCCCAACAAGGAGTCACAGGCGATTGACAGACTAGGGAAGCGTGTTTGCTTCATCGACCTTTGCTGTAAGTTTTTTTAACTATTTGCCACACTTTACCAGGCTTCAAAGGGATCTTATTAACCAGCTCTGTGAAACTTTGGCAGGAGTGGTTTCTGGCGAGGAGTGTGACTGTGTGGCTTCTCAGATGGCCACCTTAGAGTCCATTTCCAACTCATCCGTGCGTCTTATTTCTCACTCAACACAAGAGGTGGCTAGAGCGGCAGGTGCAGGTATAATCACTCGATGACATGCCTGGATGTGCCTTTGCAGACTCCTTTAAGGCTTCCTTCATGAATGCTCCGTTTCTTTGTTTAGCCCTAAAGTGAAAGGTATGCTGGCAAGGTGCGAACAAGATGGCAAGACCCTGTCTGCCATTGGTGTCAGACACTCCAGTCCTCAGCGATTCTACTCAGGGACAGGAAATCACAGGGCTCTTTCCTGGAAGTACATGCCGAGTTCTCCCCTAGAGGCAGAAGGAGAAACTCCAATGGAATATGCCTCTTTCGGGGCAGACGAGGTCCGTGAAACCAGGCTTCCAGGGATTCCTTCTCTGGTGAACCCTATCAGCGATCTTGAAGTGTTGCCCGACTACTCACTGCTGGAAGTGGTCGGGGTCGTTTTTCCTTGTACCCCGCTGCCTGGCAAAATATAACCACCGATTCATGGGTACAATGGATATTATCCAGAGGCTATCGCATTTCCTTCCATCTTTTTCCAATCTCATCCAGTGTATTACCCGACGATCGACCCAGTCAAAGGGAAGCAGCAGCACACGAAATCCAAAAGCTGCTGCAAAAAAAGTCATCCAGACGGTCCCCCCAGACCAGATAGGATCTGTTTTTTACTCAAGGTTCTTTTTAGTGTCAGAAAAGACAGGGGACTGGAGACCAATTCTGGATCTCAGCACACTGAGCAGATTTGTAAAAACAGAGAAATTCCGGATGGTCACGGTTCAATCTATCCTTCCTCTTCTGGAAGAAGATGATTGGATGGGCTCTGTAGATCTTCAAGTTGCGTATTACCACATCAAAATGGACAAACGCTCAAGAAGATACCTGCTTCTGCATATGAGCCAGTCACTACCATTTTTGAGCTCTGCCCTTTGGTCTCTCTACAGCTACAGCCCCTGGAGTGTTCACCAAATGTATAGCAGTGGTTATCGCTTACTTGTTACTTCAAGGATTCTAGGCATTTCCATATCTAGAGAACTGTCTCCTCACCGCCCCCACCAAGAGGGAAGCTGGAGGGATAGGTTCCTGACCGAGAGACTCCCCATACTCTGGAATAGATTGCCCATACATGTCAAACAGAGTGCCTCTTTGGACCTCTTCAAGAGGAACCTTGACAATTGGATGGGAGAAAGGAAATTCACCCCAGGGATCATGTCAGTCACCCTGCTAGACAGGGGTCCAGGAAAGTAAATAATGTGGGAAGAAATAGCCAGGGAATTGTTATGGCTAGGCTTGTATAGGCCCTAGGGCTGATAGCCTAGTACCAGCCTATGAACCTATAAGAGTCTACTGGAAAAAGCCCTGCACTACAACAGTTCAAAGCCTGGGAATCACTATAAACTGGGAGAAATTTAACATGGCCTCAACTCAGTCTTTGGAATTTATAGGGGTATTGAACACAAGAAATTGCACAGCATCTCTTCCGTACCACAAGCTTCAGAGAATAAGGCAACAGGTTCAACCGCTGCTCTGTCACCACAAATCTCCCGCTCGATCTGTACTCCAACTCTTGGGGTCAGTGGTAGCATCGGTCACCATTGTTCCTGTAGCCAGATTCCATATGAGACTCCTTCAGTGGCTTATTCTCACTCAGTGGTACCCTCTACAACATCCTTTGTCTTTTCCGGTAAGTGTAACTCAGAGATGCAAGCAAGATTTACTCTGGTGGACGTCTCAAAATCCCCAACAATGGTCTCGCCCCTTCAACCGATAGCCACGGTGACCACGGATGCCTCCCTGATGGGGTGGGGGGCTATGTCAGGGAAACTCGGTCCAAGGCACCTGGTCAGAGACAGATGCCCTTTTGCTTATCAGTGTCCTAGAACTGAGGGCGGTGCTACTAGCATTGCAAGCATTTCATTCCATCCTTCTGTCAGGGACTATTGCGATCCAATCAGACAACATGTCAGTGGTCTGGTACATCACCAAACAAGAGGACGGGAGATCTTACTCATTATGCTGAGAGGCCTTGAGAATATGGCAATGAGCGATAGCTTCCAACCGCTTTCTAATTGCAATGCACATTCCAGGGAGCTCCAACGTGATAGCAGACAAATTGAGCAGGTGTATTCTGCAACCTCACGAGTGTTCCCTCAATCCTATGATAGTGGCAAAACTCTTCAATCGCTGGGGCCAGCCTTGCTGCGACCTATTTGCCTCCCCAACCAACTACAAGTGCAGCAACTGTTTTGCCTAATCCCCTCTCGGGGACAGTCACCGAGAGACTCTCTTGTCCACGCTTGGCCCTCAGGTCTACTTTATGCTTATCCTCCTCTTCCCCTCATCTCCCAACTTCTGAAGAAAGCACGACAGTTGAAGAGCAAAGTGATCTTCATTGCTCCATATTGGCCTCGACAAGTCTGGTTTCCCTTCCTCTGGCCTCACCTGCTAGATCAACCATGGATCCTCAGTCCATCCCCAATGTTGATCTCCCATCCGCAGGGTCTGATTTCACCCCAGTCTATCAACCCTGAAACTGTCAGCTTGTTTTCTCCACTTCCTATGATTGCCAGGCATGAAAGCCTCTCGTCCCCTGTACGCAATATTCTTATTGCATCTCATAAATCATCCATCAGACTGATCTATCTTAAATGTAAAAGGTTCTCTCTATGGGCAGCGAATAAACAGACCCCTTGTCAGCCCCAGTTTTGGTGGTACTGGATTACTTATCACATCTTTTCCACTCTGGGGTGTCTGCCTCTACTATTTGTGTGCATTTAGCTGCCATCTCAGATTTCCACATTGGTTTTCAAGTTTCTTCACTTATGTCACACAGACTCTGTAAAACTTTCTTGAAAGGGGTTATCTACCTAAAACCTCCCTTTAGAGAACCAGTGCAACCTTGGGATTTGGCATTGGTTCTGCATGCTCTAACAGCTACCCCCTTCGAATCTGCATCTTCATTGTGATGTAAAATTTCTCTCTTGGAAAACTTTGTTTCTGATTGCAATCACATCGGCCAGACACTTGTCAGAACTTCAAGCCTTATGCATCAAACCTCCCTATCTAATCTTCCATAAGGATAGGGTATTGCTGAGAGCTAACTCTTCCTTTTTACCAAAAGTGGTGTCGGAGTGGTCTATCAACCAATCTATTGACCTTCCAGTGTTCTTTCCTAACCATTCTAACAAGGGAGAGTATTGCCTGCACTCCTTGGATGTTCATAGGCAAGTACGATTTTATCCGGACAGAACTAAATCTACCCGTAAATCAGACCAGCTGTTTCTGGCTTTTTCTGGACCTAAATGAGGTCATCCTGTATCAAAAGTCACATTGGCTTTATGGTTGAGAAATTGTATTACCTTTATCAACAACAAAAACAAACTCACCTTGCCTCTTAGAAGATCTATGGCAACTTCAGCAGCTTTCCATGCTAAGGCTTCCCTTGATATTTGCTCAGCTGCAACTTGGGCCAAACCTCATGCCTTTATGCTGCATTACAAATTGGACTTGGCCTCCAGAGGTAGAGCTTCCTTTGGCTCCCTGGTGCTCATGAATGCCCTTCCATGAGGGCCACCCATGCTTACATGTAGCTGGGGACTCTGTCCCATCAGTAAGGAATTGAACGAAGATTAACAACATCAGATAAAGAAGTTATGTCTTACCATAACGTTCCACCTCAGTTGTTGATCTTCATTCATTCATTCATTACTTCCCACCCTCCGTCCCCCATCTGGAGGTTCTTGGTTGATCTCATGTACTCCTTTATTTGTAGGTCTGTTATGACCAGAGGTAGCCTCTACTTTTATCTATCAACTTGCAAACTTGATCTGAGGTAACAGGGAGCAGAGCATTATGGGCAGGACCTTGGCTCGAGAGTTTTTGGATGACGCAAGCTTGATATTGGCCTGCTCTGTTCCGAGGACAGAACCGATAACCCATCAGTAATGAATGAATGAAGATCAACAACACAGATAGAACGTTATGGTAAGACATAACTTCTTTTTCATAGTCTGGATGTCCACTGACAACACATGGTCTTGACAAAACAAAAACCTGTAGAAATTCTGATCACTTTGCTCATTTCTTATGAAGCTAATGAAAAAAATCCACTGTCAAACCAGGCAATTCCCAAATGGTTGTCCCGTGCTATTTTTTTTATTCCCTCCATAAAAAGACCATTCCATGCAGAGTCAAGGTACATTCTACTAGAACATTGGCTTCTTCAATGTCTTTTTGGGAAAGGGGTGGACTCTAGAATTATTCTAGATGCAGCAACATAGTCCACTGCATGTACTTTTACAAAGCACTGCAAGCTAGATGCCTTCTCCGGGTCTAGAACATGTTTTGCTAGGGCCATTCTTTGGGGCTCCTGAACCCTCATCCTTCTTCCTCCCTTTTCTAAACTATGGTAAGCTACTCGTATAACTTAGGCTACTGTAGCAGTGATCTACTGATGAACATAGTGCAGTTGTGAAAGTAGACTTACCATAACAGTATATATTCTAACAGGTGACTGCTGCAGTAGTCACCACCTCTCTCCTATTAATGTTGTCTATATTTTTGTCAAGGTGAAGGCATTCAGTTTTTCATACCTAATGTTGACATTTTTTCAGGGCTGTAGCTTTCCTTTAGTTGGCATAAAAGTTCTGAAGGGCTTTGCACTCCAAATGCTGGTCTTCTCACTGCCTAGCTACTGCATTTCAACATCTACTGCCATTAAGTTTACACATTTGTACTTTTCTGCTGTAGTAGTTTAACTTCCCGTCTTTTTTTGTGATCCTTCAGTGAAGGGACCTGAGCAACTACTTTCTAGTTCGTGTACCTTTAGTATGGTTCTTCCAGCTCTTAGCACAAACTCAGTATATTTTCATGATGATTGCTTTGTTAATATGGTTCAGAGTTCACATTTAAGTTGCATAACTACCTAAAGTGATCAATATTATCTGTTCGGTTTTACTTTTAAACTGCCTTGGTCGTGCACACAGGATGAAAGCAGTGATTTTTTGCCAAATGTTCATTAATTTTCTTATGTGATTGTTTTTTGTGAAAACTCTTTAATGTACACTGCCAAAAGACAGTTCAGATGTATTGTGTTTTATAAAATATGTACCTATAGGTAGATAGGTAAAACACACACACACACACACACTGTAGTATTTAATAACTGCACAGCAGTTGCATTTCTCTATTTTGATGTTCTTTCTTTGTTCAGGAGCAGGCTTTGTTTCAGTGTTCAATGTTTTAAAAACTTTCTTAGTTATTACGCTTACTCTCCAAATATGGTCATTCTTCAATTTTACATATATTCCCAGAATGCTTGCATATCTATATATTTTTATTATACATAGACTGCAGCCATTTGGTTTGAAAAAGATTATTGTGACATCTTTAAGAACTTGTTTTTGTAAATGCAAGCTCGTTAGTTTCACACATTTTAAATTCTAATAACATTATCTCAGGTATAGGGATTATAAGCCTTAGAAATCCTAGATGTGAGAAAGATATAGGTTTGCTGCTATCCCTGTGGTCTTTTTTCACTGTGACGTGTCATGTTGTGCTGACAAGATGCTAATTAAGAATGCAACTCTTTTCAAGTAAACCTCATTCTGTCATTTTTCAGTGAGTGAAAATGTATAGTTCACATCACAGTGCACAAAAGGACAGCCCAGGCAGCCCAGGGCCATCCTTTATTTGTGATACTGTGTTCCCTGTTTGCAGGTTAGGATCCACATACTGGAATATATCGGGAGCAGAGTCTTGTGACACCACCCACACACAGCTGGCACCTTATTGAGAAGAATGCATTTTTTGCTGTTTACTACATTTTATTTATTATTTATTTTATTTTACATTTGATGGCCGGAAAAGTTCGACTGGACACGTCCATTTTCAGCGGAGGCCCTGGGAGAAAAGCTCCACTACATAAATGCTTGGCAAAAGTGCTAGGGCATAGTTCTGTATCTGTTAAGTAACTAACAAAGTTTTAAGTAGATAGTCTTCCAAAGAAACTCTTTCATTTATGTTTCAGTGCTACATTAGGACTACAGATGATTTTTCTTGCAGTATTCCTTTTTCTAGGAAGTTGCAGTACAGAGCAAGTGTCTGTTGTAGAACCTCTGTACTGACATAAATAGAGTGAAAATTCAGACCTCTGTGACTGAATCTGTTCTATAAGCTTATGCTGGACACTTGACATTGTACATATGCATGACTTCAGAAATGCTGTTTCACTTTCCACCTCCCCTTCTCTTCTTGTGCCCCTGTCTTTGTTATATGGCTGGTGATGTAATAGACTAAACTTTCGATGTTCATCATTGCTTCACACACATTTTTTCTTGTAATGCTGTTGTCTGTTGTTCTGAATGTGCTACAATTGAACATATCTGTTCTGCAAGTCCTCTGCTTGAAGGTGATCTGTACCAGTCCTGCAATCCATTCTCTGTCAGGTTCTGTCAAAGTATTGCTTATTTTTAGCAGGGTTAGAATAGGCTGATGGGGTGTTAATTAACATAGCAGTGGGACAATATAAACCTCATTATCCTTTTGGCTTGGTTTGTTTCACAGGAGCCCAGCTGGAGAAACTGATGGAAAGCATGAGGAGTGAAATTGCAGCCCACCCTCCCGTTGAGGGTTCCTACTCACCCCGGCGGGGCGACTACTGCATTGCCAAATTTGTGGATGGAGAGTGGTAAGTTATGCTCAAGGTCACTTGAAATAAAAAATTTTTTTATTAGTTAATAGCAAACGGGGCACAGATGTGCAGTGTTTTAATTTTGTAACTTTTCTGTAGTGAATTATATTGAATAAACACATGTCTTTCTGGGATTGCGGATCAGTTTCTGATGTACAGCAGACACTGAAATTTTTGAAGAATAATAAAATAGGGTAGTCTGATAATTTTACAAAACATGCATACATATGTACTGCAGTAATGCAAAGCATTTTATTACCGTTAGTAACTCTTTCCTTCATTCTTTCATGCTAGCAGTTCATTGCCCAACTAGCTTGATCAAATCACGCTTCGGCTCATGGTCTGTATCTAGACCACTTAGAAGCCACGTGTTAGTGGTGAAATATTGAGGGTGTATGTTTTATTTGTATATATTTGCATTCACTTTAATCTAATCTTTGTTGCTGACTGTTCTGTTTGGTGTAAGTCCTACATTACTAGTTTTATGCCAGGGTTCTTTATATTTGTGTAGCAAATACTGCAGATGCAGAATCATTTTGGTTATTCTGCCAAGCTTTCATCTGTCTGCATGCCCCAGTGATGTGTACTGTGAGCAGATTCTTTGAATGTAGGCTGTTGTAATGACTCTTATATGGACTACAATGTACATACCTTGCAGAGTCAGTTCCTAAATAGCCTTGATTTCAGTAGTGTTTATTCTGCTCAAGTATGAGAAAGGGGGCACTTCAAGGTTTAACATTTTGGATATCACAGTCCCACTAGCTTGAGACTGTGATACCATCCTTTTGTCATAATCAATCCCTTTTTCTATATGGGGTCAGGATGTTGTGGCAACTATTGTCGCTTGTCAGAACCAGTTTCCTACCTTTTTTGGCGATCATTTCTGACTGACTTAGGTTTTCTGTCGCAATAGCTTTCCATTTCTTGGCTGGACATTCTCATCTCCTCTTGCCTTACTTGTGTTTCTACCAAATCTTCTTTACCAAAATGTTTTCTGCATTCTGTCACATGTGAGCATACCACTGTTATCTGTTCTCCTTGACCTTCCCTGCAGTTTCAGCCCTGATGAAAATGTTACATATTTGCAAGAAAAATTATACAAGGGTAACATGTTCCATAGACCTGAATCTTATTTGTGACTCTTTAACAGAACTTGCTGGAGAGACAGATTTGTATCACAAAGGATACCTAGTCTATGGAATAAACTTCCCATCTTGGTAAAACAACGCACGTTCCTCACACTCTTCAAAAATAATTTGGATAAATGGATGGGGAACCATAAATTCACATCTGGGGTACTGCCCACATTCCCTTATGGACAGAGGCAGTCTGTAAAATGACTTGGGGTTCTAATAGCAAAGACCCACTATCCTGATACTGCCCTACCCTGTATCTGGGAAATTAAGGTGTAATATTGTCATATCTTGGGTATTATTCGCTAGTCTTGTAAAGTCTCTTGTACCATTAGCCTGTGAACCTTTGAATTGGAGCTACTGTGACTTTCTTTTAATGTCCTCATTCCTTCATCTGACCCATAGTGTGTATCCCCCTACCCATCTTAGGCACTTTATCTTGATCACCTCAAACGTCTTCAGCTACCTTGCCTTCACTGCCCAGGTTTCTGTGACAAACAGAAGCCCTTGGTCACATTACTGTTTTATATGCCTTACTCTTCAGCTCCTGTAGTTTTCGTCTGTCATCCATTACGTTTTACACTTTGTACTAGTTGGCTGCAGCACCTCTGATTCTGTTTTTGAGTTCTACATTCAGACTTTCTTTCTCCACAACCCACACTCCTGAGATGCTCTTCTGTTTTCCTCTGTTTCAGTTTTCATCTTCTTCTGATTCCCCCCTTTTGTTGCCATAACATCTGTCTTGTCTATACTGCTTCATCCCATATGCTTTCAGTTTTGTATTCCATTACCTATCATTTGCTGAAGGTCCTGTTCAGAGTCTGCCTGCAATGCCATATTATCTGCATACAGCAGCTCTGTTGAATGTCCCCTCTGACCTGTTTGCTAATCTATTCCATCAGCAGTATGAGTAGGGGGTGAGCTTGGAGTTGAGTCCCAAT
Organism: Protopterus annectens; assembly: GCF_019279795.1. Taxonomy (NCBI): domain Eukaryota; kingdom Metazoa; phylum Chordata; order Ceratodontiformes; family Protopteridae; genus Protopterus; species Protopterus annectens. Next base: position 1,298,998,672 of record NC_056745.1, on the reverse strand, counting down.
AAACATCTGCTCCCACTGGAGTACAGTCCGAGTTTGAGCACTGTTAACATAACCTGAACTAATTCTCATTGTTTCTACAAATTTGTACCTTTCTTTGCAGGACTGCAATGTTTTTTTTTTTTTTTCTTGTGAAGTTGTGAAATGCTTTATCCTAGTCTGAGAATGTCCAGTTAAACTGTTTATGTTCAGCTTCTCCACTATGTCTCCTTGTAAAATCGAGCTAGTTGTACTGCATCCTTGACTGAATCCAAACTGCTCATCTCTCAACATACTGTTCTGTGCATTTTTGAATTTGAAACTGAATAATTATATACTGTGTGTGTTTTACTAATATCTGTCTGTTTTACACCTTTGTGTACTGATGTACATCTTCAGACAAGTCAAGTTATCTAGTAGCTGTATACATTAAAATCAGATCATAGGTCATTCACTGATGCAGGCAGAGAGTTTTGTAAGCTTTTCAGTGAGCTTTGTACTCTGTGCTGGAACTGATCTCATTGGTATCATTGGTTTGGCAGCTAGTACACATGCGTTTGATGTTTGAAGATCTGAAAACTTTGTCACACCTTGTGCTTAGCTTCATGTTAGTGTGTCTTAAGAGGGTGTTGTATTCGAAAGGGCACCTCCTTCAGATGAGACAGACTGAAGTCCTATCTAGCAGAATCAGAGGTAGCTCAGGTGGGAGTGTAATATTCATGCACTTATCAAAACAAGTAGCAGTGAATTTCCCTAGTGGCCTGCCCAAATTACCACTGCTGTAGTGGAACTCTCATGACCAACAACAGTAACTAAAATAAGAAAAAAGAAAAGAAAAAATGCTATAGGAACATGTAGGCTTCGCTTTCCATAAATGGTAAACTTCTGTCCTCTTGTCTTGTTTGACTTTCATCTGGTCTGTACTCTGCTATGCAAAGCTGAGAGCTTGACTCCCTGAGGTTGAACTAGGTGACCGACTCGCTCAACTAGGCATGAGTTTGGTGTTGCTGCAGAAAACACATAGCAGTAGCATATCGTGCATAGAACAGATTCTGTGATGCATGGAGTGTACATCCAAGCTTGGAACTATTATCGTGTTGATTGATGTCGAGGGCGGTTGTTGTTGTCTTTTGGCTTATCCCGGTTAGAGGTCGTCACAGTGGAACTCCGGTCCGCTAATGTTTGGCAGTGGATTTTTACGTGTCGAGTTACCATCCCTGACGCACAACCTTCAACGAAGGCACGCCCATTCACGCATGCCTCCGCACAGAAGATGCTCTAGCTGAGAATCGAACGGGACAACGTCTTGCTGTGAGGCGACAACGCTGCCGCGGGTTCCATATTGATGTCGAGGGAGGTAAGATCTTGAAATGCACAAAGAAAAGCTGCCTCTGCACATGAGATGATGAGGCTTTAATCTATTATTTTTGCATGAAGCAGCTATTTAAAATCTGTTCTAAAGAAATTTAGTTAGAAGTGACTAGTATTTAGTAAAAAAATGCACATTTGAAGTGTCTGCCCACTGCAGCCTTTGAAAACTTTAAGTATCCGAAACAGAAATTAGAATTTTAAAAGACTGTCCCAACAAGTTACTGTATGACAACACCAGTTTTAATGTGTATAGTAACTTCTTTTTGTGCAGTTTTCCGACTTCTAAATGGAGTTGAATGATGGATGTGATTGTGGGAATGAGGAAAATTCATGAATAGCACCAATCAAATGTTATAGTAAACTGCATAATGAGCATCATCTACGCAGTGTACTGCAGATCAGTTGTAGGAAGTCATAAAGCAAGACTATTCTGTGAGGTTTTATTTATATGAAATTTCATTAGAGAGTAGATCCCCCTTCTTCAATACAGGTAATTGCAGTAATGAAGTTATTCCAAGTGTGGCAGGTAGGGGAGAGTGATTGTGTAATGGACTATTGTTTCAGTGAATAGATTTACCTCTGTACGAATTAACACCTCACTGCTAGGATTAATCACTTTACCTAATAGAGGTCAGCTGTAGAGGACAAGTGTTTTCTGCTAGGGCAGCACAAAGGATCATTAAGTGAGGATCAGTAGAGTAGGGACTTGAGAAAAACAATTGAAGATGGAGCAGTTCATTAAGAGTTTACGTAAAACATTTATAAACAATTAAAATCTGTGTTCTATTTTTGACGTACAGCTTAGAGTCTAGTCATGGGATCAGAAGTTTTAGGCAGTCAGTCGCTGTATTTAAAAGTTGCAACACATTAAAGAAATGGGAGCATTGTTATGCTAGTGTCTTTCACCTGTGTGCATTCTTCTAGTAATATTGTGTGTACTCCAAGTAACTTACGCTGCATGGCAGTGTTTGCCATTTGTGGTATTGATTAAGTATTTTGTATGTTGTTTCTTAGCCTCCACATCAGCACGTCACCATTCCTGATGTTGATTTTATACCATTGTGCTTTCTATTTGAAGTGAACATAGCATGAAACATTTTGAGATTAGCTTATTTGATTGCCATTTAGTGCTCCAAGCACAGATGGCAGCTAGGTAGCATCCTTCATAAGTGAATGATGGCTCAAGAGTATCTAAAAAAAAAAAAGCTTTTGTTTTCCTTAGGAGAATAGTAAGTGCACAGAATACCCCTCCTAATTAAGTTATAAGGTTGAAGTAAATAACTTCTTGATGGACACATTCTACCCATTTCCTGTCATTTAAAGATGAAAAGACTGTGAATAGGTGTATGTTATCTACATACTGTTACTGGTAGATGTTCTTCGTGTTTCACTGTTGCAGTCATTACATTTGGGTAATCCTGCTGGCAGGTTGCCCTCAGTTGGCCTGAATTCCAAAGTCCTGGGTCCTGCGTCGGCCGCTGTCGCCCCCTCCCTGATGTCAGGGGTATAAAAGATGCGGCCAACGCCATTTTCTTTAGTCTTTCTTGACGCACGGTGCCTGAAGCAGAAGCAGTTCGCACGTGCTGGTCGGCCAACTCCTGAGATTTTCGAGTTAGAATTTCAGATCTGAAGTCTTTTATAAAGCTAAGTACCCCATTGGGGAAACTTTTTTCTTGCTCTAGACCGATGTCAGAAAAAGTTAATAATTGTATTTCTTGTGGGAAGCAAATACCTCATAAGGACTTTCATTCTTACTGTATTCTTTGCCTAGGCCCTGACCATAACATTCCAGGTTGTCGGTTTTGTGCTAGATTTAACCAAAGCACTATTAAGCGTCGGTATGATTTTGCATTAAACTACTTTGGACGCAGGTTTAATTATCCAGAAATGTCGTCGGAAAGCCATCCGACTACCGAAGTTCCCAAAAAACGCAAAGAAAAAGAAAAACAACCGAAGCCCAAAACTGACGACAAAGCTTCTCCTAAGCCAGTCGCTGGTTCGCCGGTTCTCAATGAGGCACTTTCGCAGCCCCTGACGCCTGCTACTTTAGAGTCGCAGGCCGCTACCGACTCCCACATGGAGTCTGCTATGCCACTGGAAACTCAAGGTATTGGAGCCTTGGACACTATTCCTTCAGATGGGTCCGGAGCCGCTGAGCAGACACCGGCTTCTGAGGGTGTATTCAGACCTAAACATCTCTACATTAAACTGACTTCAAAGGCAAAGACTAAAGCACCTTCAAAGGCAAAGAAGCAAACTCAAGAGCCACGTGGACAGGCCTCCATGCCCAAAAAGCAGATGCTCAAAATGATCGAAGACTTGATTACCTTGATCAGGGGTTCCCATCCCCCTCCTGATAAGAGGCTTAGGCAAGAGACTGACTATGAATCTTCAGATCAGGTTTCCATTTCTTCTGATCAGGAATATTCTTTTCCCCCCTATGAGGATTCTGATGCTGAAGAATCTTTACCTTCAACTTCTCCTCCAGAGGACTATTCTTTTGTGGAAACCTTACATACCATGAGGGAGCATTTCCACTGGGAGTGCCAAGATTTTTCAGAATCTAAAAAGAGGCTCAGGAATTTCCTGTTACTACCTCAACACAAGCCACCAGCCATCCCACCTGTGTTAGACATTGTAGATTATGTGTTTTCGGAGTCTAGTCTTGCCCCTGACTCCTTACCTCCAGCTCCTGTTAAGCCTGACAGATATTACAGAGTTCCTGACTCTCATAAATTCCTTTTTAAAAACCCTGCTGCAGACCCAGAAACTATTTCTCAGGGTCTCAAAGGAGTTAAGGCTTCCGCTGCAAAAAACCCTACCCCCTCTGACAGGGATTCTAGGGCACTGGATAGATGGGGAAAAAAAAGGTTTGCACATCTGCTACCTTGGCTGTAAGGGCTTTAAACTGTCAGTTTCATATGCTCAAATATCAGCAACATGTCATGGCATTGCTTAAACAGAAAATGTTGTTAAACTCTGAATGTGCAGAAAACAAGGAAATGCAGGATTTATTGCATGCAGCTGAACAAGTTGGAAAGCATACTTTGCAATGTGGTTTTGATTCTTTAGAGGCCTCCTGCAGGGCCACAGTTACAAGTCCTGTAATTAGGAGGCATGCTTGGTTAAAGGAACAAAATCTGCCGGATCATGTTAAAGTTAAATTAGATGCACCTTTACAGCATGATACTTCGGTGTTAAGGCAGAAGAGGTGTTAAAGAAAATGGAGGACAAAGCTAAATCTATGCAAACAGTCAAAGATTTTTTACAAGTACAGCCAACTAGGTTTAGTAGACACTGGCCAACAAAGAATTGGTCCTTTCCTGTGTAAGACCTCAAAGGGGAAGACCCAGACGCCCTAGAGGCAGATCCCAGGCGCAAGGTTCATTCCGCTCAAAACAATGGGCAAGCTTCTACCTCCAAAGTTGGAGAAGACAAATCACAGCCATTCAGGAAACAGTCCCAATGACTTCCACCTGCCTGCACCAAGCACTTATCTCCTGGCAGTCCCCTTAGGGGGAAAACTAGCACTCTTCTCTCAAAATTGGCACATTATAACCCAGGACAAGTGGGTCTTAAATATTGTCACAAGGCTACAAGTTCCATTTCCATACCCCGCCAAAAGCAAACGGCTGGCCAGATCTGCCAAAAAAATCAATGGGCAGAGGCACAAAAACAAGTTTCATCTTTCATGGACATGGGGGCCATTCAACTAGTACCAGAGCAAGAGCAGGGACAAGGATTTTACTCAAGGCTTTTCTTGATATCAGAAAGGACAAGGCCTGGAGGCCAATACTGAGGCTATCTATTTTGAACACATTTCTGGATATTCCAGAATTCAAGGTGTTGACTTTGCAGCAGCTTCTGCCCATGCTGGGCGAGAACGCTTGGCTTGTGACTTTAGACCTGAAAGAGGCATACCTGCATGTCCCAGTCAGACAAATATGCAGAAGATCCCTCAGATTCAAGGCTGGCTCAATGCAGTACCAATTCTCTGCACTACCCTGGGCGCAATAGATAAGCCTGGCACCAGTAATTGCATTCTGCAGACAAAAAGGCATAAAAATATATCCTTACTTGACTGTCTAATTCAAGCAGAGAACAAGGACATTCCTCTACAGCATCTGGCGTTTGTGAAAAGGCTTTTAACATGCCTAGGGTACACAGTCAACGAAAAGAAGTCAAAACTAGTACCCTCTCAAGAGATAATATTCTTGGGTGCAAGCTTAAATACAACTGCCCAGATGGCTTATCTCATGCCAGACAAACAAAGGCAACTGACTACCTATTTCAAAATACTGGCAACAAAGGCCCAGTTATCTGCAAGAAAATTTCTGCAGGCTTTGGGCTTCATGGCATCCTGCATCCTACTAATTCCATATGGAAGACTGCATATGAGGAAACTTTAATGGTACCTAAAATGTGTTTGGACTCAACATTGCCACAGCCTGGAAACTATGATTACTCTCATTCCCTGCCTGCAACAGGAGTTTCGATTGTGGGCACAGGCTTGTCACCAAAACAAGGGACAGCCATTCACATTACCCCCAGCCAGGCAAACACTAACAACGGATGCATCAGATTATGCCTGGGGGGCCCATATGGCAGGAAGATGCATTCAGGGCGCATGGACCTCAAACCAAATGCATCTACATATCAATCAAAAAGAGATGCTCGCAGTTCCAAATGCCCTGACAGCCTTCAAGGACCTACTACATCCAGGACAACTACTGATAAAGACAGACAACACCACGGTAATGTGGTATATAAACAAGCAGGGGGGCATTCATTCTTACTCTTCTTATTCTGACTTTGTGGGATACAGCATTGACTTACCAAGTACACCTGCAGGCACAATTCCTGCCAGGAAGAAAAAAAACTCTGGCAGATGACCTAAGCATAAATCTCATGGATCCCCACAAGTGCCACCTGGATCCACAAGTCTTCAGCATGATAACAAGGAAATGGGGATGCCCGGACATAGATCTATTTTCCTCCCCTCACAACTACCAGCTAAAAAGATTCTGCACAAGGATTTATCACAGACAAGCATGGAAAGTGGGCGCCCTATCTTTCAGCTGGAAAAACATCAGTATACGCATTTCCCCCTCTGATTCTCCTCTCCAAGGTACTCCTAAAGGTCAGACAGGAGAAGTCAAGGGTGATACTAATTGCCCCAGACTGGCCTCGCTAGTACTGGTATCCAGTACTAAGGAGCCTGTCTTAATGCCCAGCTTGGACCTTACCTCAGATACCTCATCTACTGTCCCAGCAAAACAGTCAGATCCTGCACAGCCAACTCAGGACTTTAAACCTGGCAGCATGGTGGATAAAGTAGTCATACAAAGCACACCTCTCAGTAAAGCTGTGATGGATGTCATTTTGGAGGCCAGAAGGCCTAGTACTAGAAAATGTTATGCTGGAAAATAGAAGAGATTTTGTGCTTGGAACCAGGCACAAGGAACTGATACAGCTGTGCCAAATATTCCTCAGATTTTGCAATACTTAACTGAGATGCTGGACAAAGGTCTATCTTTTTCATCCATTAAAATTCATGCCTCTGCCATTTCGGCTCATTACAGTACAGAGCCACCAATCTTTTCTCATCCCTTACTAAAACAGTACCTCATTGGAGGCAAAAACTTAAGGCCTCCAAGAAGATCACAAATGCCTGCATGGGACCTCAAGTATGTCTTGGAAAAACTCACCCTGCCAACTTTTGAGCCAGCAGCAATGGCTGATACAAAGTTTTTATCTTGGAAAACAGCTCTGCTCCTAGCAATAACTTCTGCAAGACGAGTTTCACAGCTTCAGGCACTCATGGCTGTGGAACCTTTTATCCAGACAGGATCTGTCTGAGGACAAACCCAACATTTATGCCTAAGGTGGTGCCCAGTGTGGCTCTTAACCGAACCATTCATCTGCCAACTTTTTATCCAAATCCACAGAACAAGGAGGAGAGAATTCTGCATTCTTTGGACATACACACCTTAGATTCTATTTGGACAGAACCAAAGTTTTCCGAAAGAGAGAACAATTACTAGTGGCATATGCTGCAGGATCACAAGGAAAGGCTATCTCAAAGCAGACTATTTCAAAGTGGATAGACCACTGCATTAGTTTCTGCTACTTACACCATGACAAGCTTGTGCCTTTGGGCATTAGGCCACATTCAACCAGAGCTGCAGCCACTTCAGCAGCCTTTCTCAGGGGAGTACCAACCAAGGATATTTTAGAGGCTGCTTCTTGGAGTTCAGTGCGTACCTTTACCAAGCACTATCATCTGCCACTCTACTCTAAATCCAGGGCAGGCTTTGCCACTGCAGTTCTGCAGGGCCTCATAGCCGCTCCTAATGCTGTTTAGCTCCAGCCTTCCATCCATAGCTTTGGGACTCTACCCAAATGTAATGACTGCAACAGTGAAACACTAAGAACATAGTACAGTTGTGTACACTTACCATAAATGTAGATGTTCGAGTGTATTCACTGTTGCAGTCCAGGTTACCCACCCGCCATCCCCCTTTTCTTCTGATGGAACCTATCATCTGGAGTAGGGACTTCATTTGTCAGCAACCTTTGGGTCTTGGATCTGATATCGGATCCGAGCCGGCAACTTATTATACAGCTATGAATCCAAGCTCCTCCCCTCACCCATAATCCCCTGCCAACCCCAAATAACCTCAGATCTAGTTTGCCGCTCATAGATGAGACAGCTGGATTTTGAGCTCCTGGCGATTTATCAGATAAGTGCTTCAAAACTGTAAAGTTAGAGTTGTTTTCCGCATTGTTTAAACAGTGTGTGTGTTTTAGGTTTCCCTTTCGTTAATTTCTTAAATTTTTAGTGTAAATCCTCCCCTCGCTGGTCGTTGTGTGTGGGGCCCAGTGTGCTTGCGTAGATTACTTTAGTTTTTTTTGGGTTATCATGTCAGAGGCCCCAAAACCCATTTTTTCTAAGTGCACCGAGTGTGGCCATAAGCTTTCCCCGGCAGATGGCCACACTCGGTGTGTTCGGTGCCTTGGGGTTGAACACCTGTCCTCGGGGTGTGCCATCTGCGCAGCGTTCAACCCCAGGGCACTGAAAGATCGGAGGGCGAAGCTGATCCTGGCGGGACTTCTGCCCCCGGATTCGGCTTCGGCCTTCGCTTCTCCTGTCTCCCGTGGCACCTCCTCAGCCCTTGGTGGTGGCCACTCCTGCTCCCCTTCCCCCGGCCGGGATTCAAACTCCCACTAAGGCTCCGGAGGACAGGGAGGCCAGGAGGGAGAAAAGGAGGTAGAAGCACCACAAGCGGCGGGCCAAGGCCTCTGCTTTGGCCCCCCCCAGTTAAGCGGGCTTCTCCCTCCATGGCTTCCAGGTCTCCTCCTCCTCTGATCCGATCACCTTGCTTTTCCCCGGGACCCGAGGAGGAGGAGACCCGATCTCCGTAAAGGTCATCGAGGCGGCATTCCAGACCCGCCTCGGTGGCCTCGTTGAGATCCACTTATTGCCTTTCTGATGCAGACTTGGACCGGATGATGAGAAGGTTCATCCAGGCCCAGCTGCAGATGGGAGTGCTCTTGCCCCCCCTTCTTTGGGGGGGAGCTTGACACCTTTTTTTGCACCAATAGCTCCTTCTCCAACCCGCTTCCCGGGTTTGGAGCGTTCGGAGCCGGGCAGCGTTGGAGCCGAGGGTGGGTCGGCGCCGACAGTACTGGGTACTTCGGATCCGACCCTGCCCTCAAGTCTGTCGGTTCCATCGTCGGATCCGACCTCTCGGAGCCGGGGGCCAAGCTTCGGATCCGAGGGACTCGGTGTGCCTTCGGCTCCGGCCAGATTGGAGCACACGGGCCCTTCGGATCCGATGGTCTCAGTGCCAGTTCCGATCCCTTCATCAGATCCAAGTGGGAGTCGGCTTTCGGAGCCGAGAGAGAGCGGCTCCCCCTCGGCCTTCGATGTAGTGGAGAGGGCTCTGTCGAGAGCATCCGGACCCCCGGTCCTTGCCTCTGCTCCACCATGCACTCCCTCTTTGCTGTGTCAGGCTTCCATCACCCGGCCACAGGGACAGCCTGCTTCGATGTCCCAGGTTGTTCCATTGGAACAGGATATTGCTGGTGAGACCTCCTCGGACAGCCCCCCCCCCCCCCCGAGGAAGTGCCTCACAAGCATAAGTGTAAGAGGAGGCACGTGGACTCCCCCGAGTCCTTAACATAGGACACGGACTTGGATGAAGGGGAAGGCTCTCCAAGGTCACCCCCTGAGGATGTCTCCTTTGGAGACATCATGGAAATGCTCAGGATCGGGGGGGGGTCTGCCCCCAAGGCTTCCTCCGATGAGTCCGTGTTTCTGGAGGCATTTGAAGCAGGCCTGTCTACCTCTTGGGTGTCTCCTCCGGCTGACCCCCTGGTGGACCTTATTACCACCAGGGCGTGGAAGGAGCCGGACACTGTGGAGCCAGTCCCTAAACGCCCGGATAGGTTTTTGAGCCCCCCCGCAGACCGGTCCCACTGGAGCAAGGGTCCCCCCATAGATGCCATGTTGATGGCGGCAGCCACTAAGAGGGAACTAGCTCAGGAGAGCCCCTCGGTCCATCTACCGAGCAAGGCGTCCTGCTCGATGGATCACCTTGGGAAGGCGGGTATTTAGTTCAGCGACCTTCTCAGTAAGGTCCCTGAACTACATGGCACATGTCATCAGGATGCAGCGGGATCTTATTAAAGAATACGCTGCTTCCCCCCCAGAGTCCATGTCGGCGGAGGACAAGCAGTTGTACTCCACTCGTATGGCCACTCTAAGATCTATTTCCAATACCTCTATGCGGCTGTTGTCCCACGTCACTGAGGGAGCCGCTAGAGTTAGCGGAGTGGGCCTAGTTATGAGACACCAGGCCTAGCTCCGACAGTGTGACTTTGCGATGCCCTTTAAGGCGTCCTTTGCGAATGCCTCCTTTGATGGTTCTGCCTTGTTTGGCAAGACCGTTTGCAAGACACTTGTCCAGAGCGGGAAGGACGGGAAGACGTTGTCTGCCATCGGAGTCCACTTCTCTGCTCCCCAGAGGTCCTTCTCCAAGAACCAAAAGGGACAGAAGATGATGTGGTTCCAGAAATCGCAACATTCCCAACCTGCTCCGGACAACCAGTCCTTCCGTGGCAGAGGAGGACAGGGAGGATGCCGCCCTAGAGGCAGAGGGGCCCCGAGAAACTTTGGGTCCAGAGAATCTTTCTCTGATCGGCCCACGCAACAGCCCTGAAGGGTTGCCCAACTGCTCCACTCTGGAGGCAGTCGGGGGGCGCTTCTCGAGGCATCTGGAGGCATGGGAGTCCATCACGTCAGACCGCTGGGTGCTTCGGATCATGTCCAGAAGTTACAGAATCCCAATGCAACATGTCCCCAGACTCAGGAACCTCCCCGATGTACCACCCGGTCAGAGGGAGGCTGCAGCCGCAGAAATCCAGCAGCTGCTAAAAAAAAAGAGCCATCCAACCCGTCCCCCCAGACCAGCTCGGATTAGGGTTTTACTCCAGGTTCTTTCTGGTGCCAAAATAGACGGGGGACTTGAGACCAATTCTAGACATTTCCCTCTTGAACCTGTCGGTAACCAAGGAAAAATTCCGAATGGTCACTCTTCAATCCATTCTCCCCCTCTTGCGGGAGAACGACTGGATGTGCTCAATAGACCTCAAGGATGCATACTACCACATTTTAATGGACAGACGATCCAGGAGGTTTCTCTGCTTCCGGTTGGGAGCCAGCCACTATCAGTTCAGGGTCCTTCCCTTTGGCCTCACCACAGCCCCCAGGGTGTTCACTAAAGTTTAGCAGTGATAGCGGCACACCTGAGACTCCAGGGAATGCAGGTCTTCCCGTACCTGGACGACTGGCTCCTGACCGCCCCAACAAGGCATCTACTCTGCTCAGCCAGAGACTTTTTTCTCCGCCTAGCCCCCCAGTTAGGCATCACAATCAATACGGACAAATCTTCCCTTGCTCCGACACAAGTGATAGAGTTCATAGTGGCCAGATTGGATACGAGAAGTCTGCGAGCCTACCTCACTTCGGAACGACTACAGAATCTGAGACTTCGTGTGGGCCATCATCCAATCAGAAGCTCCACCGGCGGAATTGGTCCTGAGGGCGCTGGGCTCCATGGCAGCGGCAATAACGCTTCTTCCATGCACTCGTCTAAATATGAGGGTACTACAGTGGACCCTCCAAGTACAATGGTCCTTTCAGCTTCTTCCCCTCAATCACCCTATCTCTATCAGCAAAGCTTACAGGAGGGCCCTGTTATGGTGGCTCCAGTCCCCAGACCTCCATAAAGGCCGACCCTTCTGCGCTCCACCTCCTCTCGTCACGGTGACCATGGACGCTTCTCGCCTCGGGTGGGGGGGGCATTGCTCAGGCAGACCAGTCCACGGCACGTGGAACGACACAGAGACCTCCCTGCATATCAATGTTCTGGAGATGAAGGCAGTGCTGTTAGCGTTGCAAGCACTTCAGAACCTTCTCCCCGTAGGAACTATTGCAATACAGACAGACAACATGTCAGTTGTCTGGTACATCAACAAACAGGGGGGAACCAGGTCTTACCCTCTCTGCCGAGAGGCCATGAGGGTGTGGGAATGGGCGATCTCCACCAACCGCTTTCTGATTGCAACACACATTCCGGGATGGGCCAACATTCTGACGGACAAACTCAGCTGCACCATTCTTTCCCCTTACGAGTAGTCTTTCAACTCCCGAGTAGCGAAGCGGATATTTGCAAAATGGAGGCAACCCTGCTACGATCTCTTTGCCTCTCCCTCAAATACGAAATGAGAAATCTTCTTCGCTCTGATTCCCCCACCAGGGGAAGCCCCGAGAGACGCTCTAGTGCATGCTTGGCCGCCCGGTCTACTTTATGCCTATCCTCCTCTACCCCTGATGCTAAAACTCTTACAGAAAGCCTCTCGGTTGGGGAGCAGAATGATCCTCATTGCCCCATTCTGGCCTCGGCAAACTTGGTTTCCTTACCTGTGGTCTCACTTGGTGAATCCTCACTGGATTCTGGATCCCAGCCCGGATCTTATATCCCATCCATCAGGCTTACCGACCCCAAATCTGGACAACCTGAAGCTTGACAGCTTGGCTGCTCCAGTTCCACTCTTAGTCAGGACTCCCGGCATCTCTTCACAGTCAAAGCCATCTTGGTGGCAGCGCATAAACCTTCCACCAGGAAAGTTTACCGCAGTAAATGGGGAGGCGCTTTTCCGTGTGGGTGGAACTTCACTGCTCCGTTAACGTCCGTGTTGGACTTTCTCACCGGACTTTTTCAGCAAGGGGCTAGCTGTTCGACAGTCAAGATACAATTGGCAGCCATCTCCCATTACCATGTGGGACATGAGACAGGTCCTTTGATGTCAGCTAAACTATGTAAAACCTTCCTCCAGGGTACTTTTCTTCTCAGGCCCCCTATCAAAGAAGCCGTACCCCCTTGGGGATCTATCACTAGTTCTTCAAGCCTTGACTGCTCTTCCCTTTGAACCAGCTGCCTCAGCCGAACTTAAATATCTGTCTTGGAAAACAGCATTCCTGGTAGCCATCACCTCAGCGAAAAGAGTTTCGGAACTTCAAGCTCTTTCCGTGAAACCCCCTTACTTGGTTTTTCATCAGGATAGAGTGTACCTCAGGACCAATCCCTCCTTCCTACCCAAGGTGGCCTCAGAAACCAATATCAATCAGTCCATCAACCTACCAGTTTTCTTCCCTAATTATCAAAATAAAGGAGAGTACAAGCTGCATTCTTTAGATGTGCACAGGCAGCTGTGTTTCTATATTCATAGGACCGCTGGTCACAGACAATCCGATCAGCTGTTCATTTCCTTTGCCAAATTCAGTTTGGGTAAAGCCGTTTCGAAGGTCACCTTATCACGCTGGATTTCCCAATGTATTCTTCTAGCTTATGAAGCTTCTGGGAGGCCCACACCTCAGGGAATCCGTGCACATTCCACTCACTCCATATCTACTTCTGCTGCCTTTAGATCTAGAGTTCCCTTGGATGATATTTGCTCGGCAGCCACTTGGGCCTCATCTCATACCTTTATCAACCACTACAAACTGGACGTCATTTCCAGAGGGAGAGCATCCTTTGGCTCCGTGGTGCTCTGGAACATCCTTCCATGATGGCCGCCTAAGACTCTGTCCCAAAGGTTGCTGACAAATGAAGTCCCTACTCCAGATTAAGAAGTTATGTACTCACCATAACGTTCCATCTGAGTAGGCGGCTTCATTTGTCCGCAACCATCCCCCCCTCCTTCCCCCTGGCCTTCAGAAGAGTTAGTTCTGTTTGTATTATCCTGCCTTTTCCTGTTGGGATACCTTTCCAGGTATATGTAGGAGGGCAAACTTGATCTGAGGTTATTTGGGGTTGGCAGGGGATTATGGGTGAGGGGGAGAGCTAGGAGCTCGGATCCATAGCTGTATAATAAGTTGCCGGCTCGGATCCGATATCGGATCCAAGAGCCAAAGGTTGCAGAAAAATGAAGCCACCTACTCAGATGGAATGTTATGGTGAGTACATAACTTCTTATTTCCTTCTCTGATTTATACAACCTATATGGTGTATTTACTTGTAGATGAAGGTAAAGTTTATATTGGTGCATGTATTTATATGAATACAAATTTTGGCTACCCTTTTAGGGGGCACCTGACATCTGGGGCAAGAAAAACTAAAGAAAATGGTGTTGGCCACATCTTTTATACACCTGACAACCTGACGTCAGGGAGGGGCAACAGCGGCTGACGCAGGACCCCGGGACTTTGGAATTCAGGCCGACTGAGGGCGATCTGCCAGCAGGATTACCCAAATGTAATGACTGCAACAGTGAATACATTCTAACATCTACATTTATGGTAAGTGTACACAACTGTACTGTACTTTCTGAATATTCACAAGTGTGGTGTCTCCTTTGTGATTCCCTTTCATTTTAGCTTTCTCTGTAGCTTGCTTCTTCTCTCAGGTTAATATTTTATTGTTGTGACACCACAGTCTGAAGACATCAGCAATATCTGTATTCTTGGGGAATTAGTGTTACATTTTACTACATCAAACTTGGTAAATCCACACACAAACGAAAACTCCAAGGTTCCAAGTCAAAAAGAAGTCTGCACTCGCGTAAAACCTGAACGCAATTTTATTATTGAGTTTATACAATCAAGTACAACAGCGAAAACGCTGTTGTACTATATTGTATAAACTCAATAATAAAATTGCGTTCAGGTTGTACGCAAGTGCAGACTTCTTTTTGACTTGGAACCTTGGAGTTTACATTTTACTACATAGTACCAAAGATAGGGAAACGAGATAAAGTTCCTAAAGTGTAGTATAATCCGAGATGGTAGTGTCTAGCTAAATAGGATTGTCGTTTTTTTTCTCCCAACAGCAACAAGGATCACCTAATCGCAATGTGTTCTTGACATTCCGTACTGCATTTGAACCTTGTTATTTATTTATTTTATTTAACATTTGTTTACCAGGAAAGTCTGACTGGACACAGGTCCATTTTCAGAGGAGGCTCAGGAGAAAAGCTCCAACAATATGAAAAACAAACATATCACAAGAAAATTACAGAATACAGGTCAACAGTGAAACTATACATTGCAAAATATAAGTAACTGAAAGAGATGACAGCTTAGCAATTTTAACAAAATTTGTACATCAAAGAGTATATGGTATTATACAAACTAGACTAGCATATGTATTAGAAAGCACGGTATGGTATTTTTGAGGAAGACTTAAAATGATTTGAAAAAAAAAATATATATATATAAGGAAGAAAGCATAATATGATAGTACTGTAAAATGCAGATCTAAAGAAAGGCAGAGGGTGTGTATAAAAAGTGGAGAATATAGAGTTAGTCAGGTGGGTGGCAAGAGCTAAGCTTGGACTTTTCTATCTGGAAGGGCTTTTATTTATATATATGGGGGTATTATTGCTACTTTCAGCATGTTACTTGGTACTTTTTATAAAGATTAATATAGCGCTGTCGCCTCACAGTAAGATGTTGTCCCGTCCGATTCTCAGCTAGAGCGTCTTCTGTCTGGAGACATGCGTGAATGGGCGTATCTTCGTTGGAAGGTTGTGCGTCAGGGCTGGCAACTCTGCATGTAAAAGTCTACTGCCAATCATTAGCGGACCAGAGTTCCGCTGTGGCGACCCCTAACCGGGAAAAGCCGAAAGACACAACAATATAAATTATAATTAGAACTGCAGTGCAAGGAGAAGTGGTTTGAGATGAGTGCTGCTAGTTTGTCTTGTACTTGATTTTGACTGGCAATCCAGTAATGTATTTAAAAAATAATTTATTTTTTCATGCCTCACAACCTTTTTGTTTCCATCTAGATATTAAGTATACATTGAAATATTTTTTTTTCTTCTACACTTCATTTTGTCTTGGTTGGACTCTCATAATGACGGTTTGGCACCTAGCGCAGCATATTTAAAGTTCCAGTTTTTGTGGTTTTGAGCATAGCTCCTCCCATTTCCCATTGGTCTCACCCATTCAGCTGTCTCCTGCAGCCCCCCTTCAATTTGAAGTCACCAGCCGCCACTGGACCCATGGGACATTGCCAACATCCTAGCAAATAAGTTTAGTGTAAAGTTCACTCCTGAGATGACCGTGAAAGTCTTGTGATCGCCGTACTCCCCAAATCATCACTAAAGACCATGAAGCAGAAGTGCTATTCAAGAGTAAGAACATTTCCATTGTGGGACCAGATAACATACTGTCTGTTTGACAAATAGTACCAACCACAGCCTTGGGGCAGGATGGGACTGAGCAGCTGATACCGGCTACCTAGGCTTGCTGCATTAGTATCATTAAGAACCTGGCGAGCTTTTGCACAGCTAGTGGCATACTGTTTGGTCAGGATATTGCACATGGGCAGATGCACATATGCTCCTCCTGTAGGCAAAAATTTCAAAGCTTGCAAGGCCAATGCAAGATGGAGGAGATTTATGACATACTCCCTAGCAAAAGCATGACACTGCACCAGAATCTTCAAACTCCTCAATGGCTGCATATGTGAGTCGAGTTTAGCCCAGGAGAGGCTAAGGCAGGTCCAGTAAACTTGATGAACAAGGAGAGGAGCTGGTGGCATCTGATGGTCATCCTTGAGGTAGAGGAGAAAAGCAAGGCTGATAAGGTGGTATTTTAGTTGCATCAGAAAACTGAATGAGAAAATTACGAATGTAATATTAAAAAAAAAGATCTGATCACCCTGCAGAAAAAAACAATTTCTGACGGCAACAAAAAACGTCTTGAGTGCTGTAGAGACGAGGTCAGTCATTCCCTCTGAAATTACAGACATGACACCTGCTGTCATAAGTCAGATCAAACAAACCTGTGTGTGTGTGTGTGTATATATATATATATATATATATATATATATATATATATATATATATATACACACACACACACAATCAAAGAAGACTTGACTAAACCCAGATCGATCATGTTAAGCAAATGTTAGCATATAGGCACATCTCTGCCTTGTGGCTACAGCAGGTATCATGCATATTTGTAAGTCAGACAGTACCAGGAATACAAGGTCTAGAGACCTGAATATTGTCTTTGACTTAAACAGAACATACTGGAGAGAGAGATACGTGTCCCATAGAGTGCCCCTCCTATGGAATAGGTTTCCCATCTGTGTGAAGCTGTTTTTGTCTGTTACCCAGTTTAAGCAACCTAGACCAGTGGATGGGGAATATATTTACACTGGACCTGGCACCCATGTCCCTTATGGGCAGAGGTAGCTTATAAATGCCTGGCCCTTGATGTCCTGTTTAGAAACAAGACAATATTATTCTTTTGGGAAAATTTGGCTAGGCTTAGAAAGGCCCCTTGCATCATTAGTATTTATTAAATGTTAGCTCATATGTAATGTAATCGGTAAAACACTGGTAGCAAAGATAACAAAAGGTGCCCCACAGGGTTCCATACTGTGGCCACTTATTTTTGGACAATTTTCTAAGATGCAAAATGGGAAATGATTTGGGGATAGCCAGATATACTGATGAATCCAAACTGGGTAATATAATGCCAAAGTCTTGAAAAAGGGTTTTCAAAAATATATACATTTGGTAGAGTAGTAATGACCTTACTGGTCTTCTTGTCTTTCGGCTTTTCCCGGTTAGGGGTCGCCACAGCGGAACTCCAGTCCGCTAATGATTGGCAGTAGATTTTCATGAACACCGAGGTGCCAGCTCAACGTCCAACCTTCAACAAAGGCACGCCCATTTACACATGACTTTCGATCGCCCACCCAACCGCGGGTAGGACATGCAGACTCCAAACAGAAGGCACTCCCCGCACTCCAGACGAGAATCGAACGGGAGAACCTCATGCTGTGAGGCAACAACGCTACCGCTGCACCACCGCAGAGCAGTAATGTAATGACCTTACTGGTAATACTCTTAAAAGTAGCATGTTGATTGTACAAAAAGGGCATAAATTCTGAGTTCAAAATAAATGATCACACCAAAAATGAGGTGCAAATGACTTAAACCAGACATTGCTTCTGGGTTGCCTCTGGATTGAGAACCATTTCCAGTGGACTTAACCCAGTGAAATTAGTGTGTGTTTAGTATTTAGGGACAGTACCACTGTCTGTAGCAGACTACAGCTTACTGCTTCAGAAGACAGAAATAAGAAGCCCCAAATGCAGCAGAAAGTACTATTTAACTTTTCAACTTAAAATGGACTGGAGCTTTAGCTGTTGGAGTAGATTTTAAATAGTCTAATTGAATATAGTATTAAAGACAATTATATAGGGGAATCATACCTCTCAACCTGGAGACCCTGAAAATAGGAACAAAGGCCCTTGAAAATCTGGACACCTAATTAGTATACAGTTTGAATACTAAGTAGAAAGTAACTGATTTGCTTCCTATTGTAGTGTAGGATACGAGTCAGAAATTTATGTTTTTGAAAAACAGAAACTGAAAAAAAAATGATAGAAAAATTTAAGAACATTATCAAAGAGACAGTGAAATCTGTATTCAGTAAACTCTCAGTTAACCAGAACTCAAGCAACCAGCACTCTCAAGCAACTGGCAAAAAAATCTAAGAAATACAGTACAATTTTGATGTGTTGCACTTTTTCCCCCGCAGAAACATACCTTACATTTTTAGAGTTTGAGTTTTAAAAAAGATGATGGGAATAAATTCCCTCTCTCTCCCAACCTGAGAACAAGTCAAATCAAACGTATATAGTATAGAGTACAGTATTTGTCAGGCCTGTTTTTAATAGTTACTCTCAAGCAAGCAGAAACTACAGATGTTCTTCGTGTTTCACTGTTGCAGTCATCACACTTGGGTTATCTGCCTGCAGGTAGCCCTCAGTCAGCCCGAATACCAGAGTCTTAGTATTTCTGCGTCGGATGCTGTCTCTTCTTCCATGACGTCAGGTCATCAGGTGTATAAAAACAGGCAGCCGACGCCATTACATCAGTCTTTCTTGCCGAGGAGAAGCCTGAAGCAGTTCGCAAGTGCAAGGCGGCCGCTACCTAAAATTTTCGTTTTTCGAGTTGATAATCCTGAAGTCTCCTAAAGCTAAGTACCCCGTTGGGAATCCTTTGTTCTTGCTCTAACCGATGTCAAAAAAAGTTAACAATTGTCTTGCCTGTGGAAAACAAATACCTCACAGAGATTTTCATTCTTACTGCATCACCTGTTTAGTCCCACACCACAACGTCCCTCGCTGTCGGTTTTGTGCCTTGTTTAACGCCCAAACCATTCATTGTCGGGCTATTTTTGTTGTTAAATTCTTTCACTCTCAATCTCCATATTCCAAAATGGCTTCGGTAAACCATCCGGCTACTGATCTTCTGAAAAAACATAAGGATAAAGACAGAGACCGCATAGGTCCAAAACTGCCGACAACGTTTCCGTTAAGCTAGTCGCCAGTCCGCTGGTACTCAGTGAGGCACCTTCGCATCCCCTGATGCCCGCTTCTGTGGATTCGCAGGCCTCTGCTGAGACCCATTCGGAGTCTGGTAATGCCGCGAGATGCTTCTTCGACTGTGGAACCAGCGGATGTCTCTACCTAGAAAACCGATGGCCAAAGCACATGCTCAGGCCCCCATGCCACAAAAACAAATTCTTAGAATGACTGAAGACCTTATAACGCTAATTAGGGGAAACCATCCTTCCCTTGCTAAGAGATAAAGAATCCAGTTGCTTTCAGATACTACAAACCAGGAGTCCAATGACTCTGACCTTTCTGATTATCAGGACATGCCCTTATCAGCCTATAAGGATTCATATGCAGAGGAATCCATTCCATCTGCCTCCCCTCCAGAGGATTTCTCTTTTGGTGAAACCTTGCATACTTTGAGAGCATTTCCATTGGGAATGCCAATACTATCCTCAGTCCAAAAAGAGACTCAGATAATTTTTAGAGATACCTCAGCACAGGCCTTTAGCTATTCCCCCTGTCCTAGATGTTGTGGATTATGTTTTCTTGGAAAGTCTTACTCCAGACACCTTACCTCTAGCCCCTAGGAAACCAGACGGGTACTACAGAGTACCTGATTCCCACAAGTTTCTTTTCAAGAATCCTACTGCTGATCTAGAGATCATTTCCCAGGGACCTAAAGGTATTAAGGCTACTACATCCCAAAATCCTACCCCTTCGGACAGGGATTCCAGAGCTTTAGACAGATGGGATAAGAAGGTATATACCTTTACAACTCTTGCTATCAGGGCATTGAATTTCCAGTTTCACATGCTGAAGTACCAGCAACATGTTATGGATCTCATTAAACAAAATCTGGTAATATTTCCAGATTCTGCAGAAAATAAAGATTTGCAAGAGCTTATGCATTCTGCAAACCAAGTTAGTAAGCATACTTTGCAGTGTGGTTTTAATGACGTAGAGTCATCTTGCCAGGCTGCAGTCACTGCCTCTGTACTGAGAAGACATGCTTGGCTGAAGGAGCAGACCTTGCCAGATCATGTCAAATCCATTACTAGATGCTCCTTTAAATGATGTTTTGTTTGGCACCAAAGCAGAAGTTTTTAAAAAGATGGAAGAAAAAGCTAAATCTATGCAAATTCACTGCCAACTCCAAGCGGGTTTCCAGACCTTCCTCCAAACCAGTGGGCAGAGGCTCAAAACCAAGGTCTTTCCCTGCTCAACATCAGAGCTATTGAACCAGTTCCAGTAGAACAAAGGAGTCATGGTTTCTACTCCAGACTATTCCTGGTACTCAGGAAAGAGGGTTTTGGTGCCCAATCGTGGATCTTTCAGTTCTCAATACCTTCCTGGTGATCCCAAATTTCAAGATGCTTACCCTGCAACAGCTTCTCCCTATGCTAGCCAAGGGTGCCTGGTTAGTCACCCTAGACTTAAAAGAAGCTTATCTGCACATCCCCCACAGGTAATCATACAGGAAATGTCTACATTTCAGGGCAGGATCTAAGCATCATCAGTTCTCCGAAATTCCCTTTGGCTTATCTACTGTGCCCAGGGTATTAACAAAATGCCTGGCTCCAGCCATTGCATACTGCAGGCAGAGAAATATCCAAATTTACCCATACTTTGATGACTGCCTGATTCAGGCAGACAGCCAGGAGGAATTGCTGCTTCTTCACCACCTGGCATTTGTAAAAAGCCTTCTCACTTATTTGGAGTACACCATCACTGAAAAGAAATCACAACTGGTGCCCAGTCAAAAGATTGTATTCCTGGGAGCAAGTTTGGACACAACTTCCCAGATGGCATTTCTCAGTTCAGAAAAACAAGTCTATCTGACAGACTACTTCAAGCAAATGGCCACCAGAACGCAGCTAACCGCAAGAAAAATGCTGCAAGCCCTAGGGTTCATGGCTTAATGTATTCTCCTAATTCCATATGCAAGACTGCATATGAGGAAACTTCAGTGGTACTTAAAAAGTCTTTGGTGCCAATATTCTCAGGACCTGGAAACAGTCATTCCTATCCTGCCTTGTCTGAGGGCAGAGTTCCTTTGGTGTGCGGAAGCATGCAACCACAACAAGGGACTGCATTTTACTCTACCCACACCACCGAAACCCCTGACCACAGATGCATCAGACTATGCATGGGGGGCCCACATGGCTGGCAAATGCATTCAGGGCCACTGGAGCCCACGCCAAATTCTCCTGCACATCAACCAAAAGGAGATGCTAGTTGTACAGAATGCTCTGACAGCTTTCAGATACCTAATTCTTCCAGAACAACTGCTGATAAAAACAGACAACTTCACAGTTATGTGCTACATAAACAAGCAGGAAGGGAACCCATTCTTACCCACTCTGCAGGTTAGCCATGACTCTGTGGAGCACAGCTTTAGACAGCCAAGTCCATCTACAACCTCAATTCCTGCCAGGCAAACAAAATTCACTGGCAGATTACTTAAGCAGAAATCTCCTAGACCCACACGAGCGGAAACTGGAACCCAGCACCTTCAGCCTCCTGATCCAGAGGTGGGGGACCCCAGAGGTGGATCTCTTTGCCTCCCCCCACAACCACCAGTTAAGCAAATTCTGCACCAGGAACCCTCACAGCAGGGCCTGGAAAATGGATGCCCTATCCTTTCAATGGGAAAACTTTTCAATCTATGCCTTTCCCCCTCTGCCCCTTCTCTCTAGAGTACTACTCAAGATAAAAGAAGACTGGCCAAGGACAATTCTGATTTCCCTGGACTGGCGACGCCAGCACTGGTACCCACTCCTGCGCAGCCTGACAATGGTGCCACCCTGGCACCTACACCAGACCCCTACCGTTCTGTAACAGCAGCAGGGACAGATTTTGCATCCACGATTACAAACCCTAAATCTTGCAGCCGGGCTTATTCCTTGAATTACTCCTCCAGCAGCCCTAAGTAAACAGGTGCTGGACATCATTCTTGAAGCCAGAAGGCCTAGTACTAGGACATCCTATGTGGAAAAGTGGAAAAGATATTGTTCTTGGATTCAGTCTAAAGGAAAGGACACAGCTGTGCCCTCCCTTACCTCTAATCTGGATTACCTAGCAGAGCTACTCCACAAAGACCTATCCTTCTCCTCCATTAAGATTCATGTCTCTGGCATTTCGGCTCATTACAGTACTGAGCCACCTCTATTTTCTCTCCCTGTCATCAAACAGTTCCTGAGAGGGGCTAACAACTTAAGGCCCCCCAAGGAGAGCACCCACCCCAGCTTGGGACCTTAACTTTGTACTGGAAAAGCTCATGCTTCCCCCTTTTGAACCTACTGCTTCAGCAGAGTTAAAATTCCTCTCTTGGAAAACAGCCTTGAATCTAGCCATCACTTCAGCTAGAAGAGTGTCTGAGCTAGGGGCACTGGTGGTTGTGGAACCCTTTATTATCTTCCATGCTGACAGGGTTTCCCTCAGGACTAATCCGTCCTTTATGCCTAAGGTGGTGTCTAGTGTGACCCTTCACCAATCCATCCATTTGCCAACCTTCTTCCCTAACCCTCAGAAAAAAGGGGAAAGGAATTGTGCACTCTTTGGACGTGCACAGACTGCTCAGGTTCTGCCTTGATGGGACTAAGCCTTATAGAAAATCTGACCAGCTGCTAGTCAGCTTTGCAACAGGGGCAGAGGGCAAGGCCATTTATAAACAAACCATTTCCAAATGGATAGCACACTGCATCCATTTCTGCTACAAGCACCATGGAAAACCAACCCCTCAGGGGGTCAGAACACGTTCCACTAGGGCTACTTCTACCGCTGCAGCATTTCTCAGGGGAGACCCTACCAGGGACATTCTGGAAGCTGCAACCTGGAGTTCTGTACACAGCTTCACCAAGCATTAACGTTTACCTATCTTTTCCAAATCCAGGGCAGGATTTGCTACAGCAGTCTTGCAGGGCCTACTAGCCAGCCCTAACTCTTCTTGACTGCCTCCACCCTTCCTCAGCTTTGGGAATCAACCCAAGTGTGAAGACTGCAACAGTGAAACACGAACATAGTACAGTTGTGTACACTTACCATTAATGTAGATGTTTGAATGTATTCACTGTTGCAGTCCTGGTTTCCCTCCCTGCAGCCCCCTGTTTTTCTCTGTCTTTCTATCTCTCCTCTCTGTGACTATTCCTAATGGTATTGGTATTTACTTTTTACTGGTGGTGGTTTCCACACCATATACTAGCTCCCTATTTGGGGGCTCCAGACATTTGGGGCAAGGAAAACTGATGTAATTGCGTTGGCTGCCTGTTTTTATACCCCTGACGACCTGACGTCATGGAAGACGCGACAGCATCCGACGCAGAAATACTAAGACTCTGGTATTCGGGCCGACTGAGGGCTACCTGCAAATAACCCAAATGTGATGACTGCAACAGTGAATACACTCTAACATCTACATATATGGTAAGTGTACACAACTGTACTTTATCTGGCATCTACCAATGCCCATGGGTGCCGGTTAACTGAGAGTTTACTGTACTTTAATGAACTGGATTGAAAAAAATTCTACCACAGAAGGCCATTTATTTCAAAATGGAGATGTAAAATGCGTCTTCTTTCTTTAAATTATTGTTGCCACTGACTGGTATGTTGATGTAGTGTGCTTATCTGTTTACTAGACATCTTCAAAAATCACTTGTGATGACAAAGATTCAAAAAATTGTGTAACAGGATAAATCAAGTGTGAAAATAGGGGATACCTTCAAAATATGGACACCCTCTGCAGCGATAAAGCAGGCCTACAAAATAGGAATGTTCCTTCAAAATTTGAACATCTGAATGGTCTATGAGGAAATCCTGTAATAATATTTTATTTTTTTCTACAAACTGGCTTTAAATACCATTTTAAATCATTTGAAATTTAAGTGTATATTTTGTTTCCATCATCATACATATATATATATTTTTTTTCTGGTTCTCTTTTTTTCCACTTTATTCAAAATGATGGTAATAACAATACTAACTAATTATATAGGTTTTTAGGGTTCTTGTACACAGACCTGAAGAAGTCTAGAAGGACGAAAGCGATCTTTGTTAACAATAGGTTATGAAAATAGAAACTGATTTTTACATGCAAAATGTATATGTATATATTTATATATAATTTTTGATCACAAAATGAACTAAGGTTGATATATTTCCAGCCATGTAGTATATTGCCTTGTATAAAATCACAGATTTAATAATCTACTTAATAATTTGGTTAAATAAGATGTACCATTAAAGTACATTAGGGCTATATATTATTATGACAGCTACTAGGTAGGGCAGGACCAGCTCGAATGTCACACTCATGGGGGAAGGGATGTGAATTTAACATGTGTACCAATAACACTTTGTTTTACAGCACAATAAACCATTCCCATGCCTGATAAAAGTATATATATATATATATATATATATTTAGAAAGCTTGTGAGGAAATTATTACTCTGTGTTTGTTTTACTTGGATCGCTTGTCTGTGTACTTAATAAAGGATTTTCGACTGGAAACAGACTGCCTGCCTTGCTTGGATTACTTTCGAATACTTAGTAATGCTGTAGAATTATATATTTTCTATTATTACTTTTTGACTTGAGTTTACGTTCGCTACTTCTACTACTATTGTCTGATCTGATTAATATACAGTGATTAACTAGAAATATATGGACTGAAAATCTTCCACACAGAGAAGTTTCTGTTTTGTTTTTAGACCCACTACACTTTAGTGGGTTGTTTTGAGACTTCGGGGATACCACGGAGATTACTTGTAATTATTATTTGCCTAACATAAACACAGGATTGGGCCACTTCTTACTGACTACTATCCTCTCAAGCTATGATAAATATTTTTAGTCAGTAAATTTTAAATTTACTGGTGTATATGGGCTTACTGACTTGGTGTGAAGTCCTTTTAATTCCTAAAAAGGTGCTTACAGTTAGCAAAACTAGCTTTCATTAGTGCTTTATTATATTTCTTTGTAATATTTGGATATAGGAACTGAAACACACATGCATAAATATCTCCAATAGTTTTCATCCGATTCAACCTTTAGGTTACCAGACCTGATCGGATAAGATTGGCAACTTTTCTGAAACTGTAGAACCAGGTCTGTGACTTCTCCCCTACCCATAATTCGCTCTGTTCTCCAAAATACCTCTGATCTCATTAGCCGCTTCTCTTGAACAGACATGATTTACAAGGGCTCTGATGGTCTGTCAGTAGACAGATGATGTTTTATTATTAAGAGTCTGTTATTTTGAAAGTGTTTTACCTTTATAGATAACTCCTTCATCCTCCCCTTTTTATAGTGTAAATAAGCCATTTTCAGGAGATTTTTCTATTTTGTCTGCACCTCAGCACAGCTGCCTTGATATTCTTTTAAAAATATATATTTCTATGGTTTCTGTAGTTGCATTTGTACTGGTTATTGTTGAATTTGCAATTGCTTTTCTAGCTGTGATTGTGGTGATGGTTATAGTTGTGGTTTCTCTTGCTCTTTTACCATGGCAGATAATGTCCAGGGTTTTAAGAAGTGCTCTGCTGTGGGTAAAAAATTTCTTCACAGGACCCACATTCTTTATGCGTATACTGTCATGGTGTAACCCACCTGGACTCAGACTGTGAGGTGTTTGCCTCGTTTGGGACCAGGGAATTACAAAGCTGCTAGTACAAATTGTTATTGAAGAGCCTTCTTCCCACCCAGGTGGCACCTTCTGCTTCTGAACAACTACTTCTTCCTTTTCCCCTGCTGAGAAGGTAAAAAAAATGAGATCCTTGAAGGAGAAGGACAAAGAAAAGTCTAAAGAGGGAGAAAGACTTGGGGGGAAAAGCTAGGAAATGTTCTCTGGATCCCTCAGTAACTTTAGGTTCAGCTCTGAAGACTCCAAAGTGCTATAATGTGGAATCCTGTCAGTTCTGATAACCAACACCTCAGCCGTGTTTCTCAATGAAGGCATTGAGCCCTAGACTCCATTCTCCTATCCATCAGGAGAGACCGTCTTCCTGGCTGTCTTCTGTGGCTTCTTCCTTGAGGTCCATTTGTTCTACAAGGAGCCTTACCAAAGCTGATCTAGGCAGAATGATGCAGAGTTATCTTTGCATGCAGATCCAACTGGGGGTTCTTCAGGGGCCACTCCATCAGGTGCACCAGGCCTGGCCCCTCACATTCCTCCTTTGGTGTTGACTATTCCAATCCAGTCATCAGATCTAAAGTCTATGGATCTGAGTCTCCACAGAGCACCTTTGCTGGAGCCGCGAGTCATGTCTTCTTCGACTCTGGTTGTTTTCTAACTCATTCAAAACCAGTGTTGTCTGATCCTGTTGCTTCTTAGAGCCAAAGCCTCAATGCTGAGGTTTGAGGTGAAGGATTGACCCTGAAGTTTTTGAAGCTATCGACAGCTTAGCTGTAGTATCAGCCCTGGAGCCAAGGCAAATTGGATTAGAGAGCACTTTTTCTGTCTGTCTTTCAGATTGGAGGAGTGTTTCTTCCGCTCCTATCGTATCCTCTGTGTAAAAGGCATTTTAAAGGGTTCTTCTCCAGACCAAGAGAAGAAGGGTCTCTGCTATGCTTGGCTGTCCTGACCACCTTTGGATTCTGTGTCTGAGCTCGTACATCCTAATCTGAGACAGTCAGCCACTTATAGCCTCAGGGATATTCTCCACATGAGTTCCCAGTTTGATTCTGAACCCTCCCCAGAAGCCCAAATGTGGCATGGTGGTAGGAAACAGATCTGTAAAAGGAGACTTGGGTGACTGAGAAGCGTCCCCCCGATCCCCTCTAAAAGACATCACTTTTGACAAAATACTGGAACTGATGAAAGAGCGAGGGGGTTGGTCCACTGATGCACCTTCACCTGAAGAGTCTGTGTTCCTTGAGGCTTTTGGGGCTGGCCCTTCTACCACTTGGGTGGTGCTGCCTGCTGACGCCCTCCTAGATCTGGTGGCACAATGGGCATGGAAAATCCTAATAAGATCTTGGTCACACCAAAGAACAGAGCGCAATGGAAAAAAGGGTCCCCGAGTAGATGCCATGGTTGTGATAGCAGCTACTAAGATGTAGCACTCTGAAGAGAGCACATCTGTCCACCCCCATAACAAGGAATCAAGGGCATTGGACAGGTTTAGGAAGTGGATGTATGCATCAGCGACTTTTGCACTTAGCGCACTGCTCTATTTTGCCCATATGACATGTTTCTAGAGGGACCGGACCAAAGAGCTTACCAAGTCTCTGAGGTAACTTATAGGTGGATATCCAGAAAATGGTGGAGTCTGTTTTCTATACTTCAGTGAGTGTCCATTGTATCCATGCATCTGCTTTCTAGTGCAGGTGATGGTGCATATGGCTAGAGCAGCATGCACTTGCATAGCCATTCTCCAGCATGCCTGGATGTGATTGTGTGATTTTTGTGGAAGGCTTCAAGACCATACTTCCTTAATACCCCCTTTAATGGTTCATTACTTTTCAGACTGAAAGTAAAGGAGACCCTTACCCGGAGTGAACAGGATGGTAAAACCCTGTGAGCCACTGAGATTTGCTTCTCAACTCCTCAAAGTAACTTTTGTAGGTATCTGAGAGAAGGGAAGATGATGTGGTTCAGAAAATCTCAGGGGTTTAAACAAGACATTCCTGTGACCAGATCCTCCCAAGGTGGAGGGTGGGGGGCAGTTTGGCAGAGGCAGACTGCAGACTCAAGGATTTCTTGGCCCTTTCACTGAGAAATCCTATCTGTGCTCTTGAAAGATTGTCCAAATGCCACTCTCTGAAGGCAATCAGGGCATATTTATCCCTGCACACTCGAGCGTGGTAGGCTGTCACAAGAGATACATTGGTGATGAGGATAATCAGCAGAGGCCACATATTTCCCTTTGTTTTCTCTCCTTAAATAAAGAGAAGGATTCTTATTGTTCCTCCCAGTCAAATGGAATCCACAGCAGTAGAGGTTTTGAAGCTATTGGGTGAATAAAAGTCATCCAGCTGGTCTCTCATGACCATTTTGGATCTGGAGTCTATTCCAGGTCCTTTTTTGTTACAAAAAAAAAAAAAAAAATGGGACCAATTTTGGACCTAAGCCACCTCAATCATTTTGTAAGACAAAGTTCTGGATGGTCATGGTTCAATCCATTCTACTATTAAGGAAGGATGTCTGTATTTGCTCAGTAGGTCACCAGGATACTTATTCTTTCATCCAAATAACGAGGCAGTCCAGGAGATTTCTCCTTTTCTGGCTGGGGGACAGTCACTTCCAGATCAGGACCCTCCAACCAGAGATATTCTGGTCTAGCAACAGGACTTCTTTCTCCAACTTTCCTATACTTTGAGTATTACTGTCAATCTGGCAAAGAGCCAGTTGACAAAGATACCACAGATAAAGTTTATTGGATGCCGCCTGAACTTAATCAGCCAAATAGCCAAACTCCCAGATCCCCAGGATTTCATCCCTGTGTCATGTAGCAATTCAGGTTCTCCAATTCCCCTCTCCTCCCAAAAGATTCATTCTCTAGCTGCCAGGGCTGATGAATTTAACCATTACATTAGTTCCCCTAGCCAGATATCACATGAGAGTTCAGTGGACCTTATCAGTGCAGTGATTTCAACTGTCACATCCTGTTCATGTTCAGATTCATCTAAAGCCTGTTTGCAGGTCTCACATCAGGTAGTGTTTGATGACCTCAGAGATTCTGGAAGGTCGACTGTTCTTCCAATCTCTCATAGTGGTTGCTGTCACCATAGATGCTTCTCTCTTGGGGTTGTCTGGGCCATTTCAAAGGGAAGATGGTCCGTGGTTCATGTTCACTAGTGAAGGCCAGTCTTCACATAAGTGTCTTGGAGATGAGGGCAGTCCTTGCATTTCAGGCTTTTCAGTACTCCCTTCACAAGGGTGTGATTTCCTTACAGGCAAACAACATGGCAGTGGTCTGGTATGTCATCAAGAAGGGAGGAACCCAATCATATTCACTTTGCTGGGCAGCCACGAGTGTGTGGCCGTGTGATGTCTTCCAGTCACTTTCTCATTGCATCACATATCCCATGGACTTCTAGTGCTCTAGCAGATAAGTTGAGCGGGTCCATTCTTCTGCCTTGAGTAGTCCCTCAATCAGGCAGTGGCAACACAAATATACAGTCACTACGGCCAGCCTTGCTGCAGTCTTTTTGCTTCATATCTAAACAACAAATGCAGCAGTTCCTTTGCCCTGATCTCTCCACAGGGTCAGTCACAAAGGGATGCTTTAGTCCACAATTTTCCCTTGGGTTTTCTCTATGCTTTCCCCATAACCTTGATGACAATATAGTAAAAAAACTAAGATTTGCAAAATTAAAGTAATCCTCATTGTCCCCTTTTGGCTCTGGCAGGTTGGGTTTTCATTCCTCTAGCCTTATCTAGTACATTCTCCCAAGAAGCTGGAATTCCACCCAGATCTTTTATGTTACCATTCCAGGCAGCCTTACCCAGACCTGAATGACTTAAAGCTGACCATATGGTTCCTCCAATTTTAATGATGGCTAGAGATACCAGGCTGTCATTTTCTGTGGTCCACATTATTAACTGCTTAACAAAAATCAAATACGAGAAAAGTTCATCCTTGCAGTGGAAAGGATTAGATCTTTTTACAGCATCTCTCCCATGTATTTCAGATTTCTTGTCAGTTCTATTTCAAAAAGGCTCTAATTTTTCAACTATCAGAGTTCAGTTATAAGCCATTTCCAGTTTTCACACTGGACATAATCAAACAAGTATCACTTCCCTGAAAATCTTAAAAAGCCTTTCTAAAGGGGACTTTTCTGTCCCCTCCATGTGATATTGCAATTATGCTACAGGTGTTAACTCTGGCTCCTTTTGAACCTGTATTCATAGTGGACTTAATACTTCAGTGGAAAAAAACTTTTTTTTTTTTTTTGGCTGTTACTTCTGGAAAGAGGATTTCAGAATTGCAAGGTATGTTCTGTAATCCCCCCATACATCATCTTCTATAAAGGCAGTGTGTGTCTGAGACCAAATCCCAATTTCCTTCAGAAGATGGCATTTGAAGTAAAACTTACCAGTCCATCGATCGGCCAGTATTCTTTCCAGAATTTTCCAATAAAGGAGAGTATACTTTACATATAGAGACAACTTAGGTTTTTCTTACACCGGACTAGTAACTTTAGAAATTCTGATCAGCTTTATATTGCTTTCATATGTTCATAGGTGTGTACTAGGCTAATGGCCCCGGAGCCTTTACAAGCCTAGCCCATAGAAATGCCCTGGCATTGTGCCGCCTGATGTTAGTTCTCAGTGCCTGTATCAAGTAGAGCCACTAGAGTGATCCCCGGGGTAAACTTTCTATTTCCCATCCACTCATTAAGATTTCTCTTGAAGAGGGCCAGTGAGGTGCTCTGCTTGACATGTATGGGAAGTCTATTCCAGAGCATGGGCAGTCTCTGGGTTATGAACCTGTCCCTCTAGCATGTTCTGTTGATTGTAGTAATGAGGTTGAGGTCTGTGGAGCATGTGGTGCGGAGGGATTGGGATTTCTTTAGATGTAACATTTCTAACAGAGCTGGGTCAGACATGGCTTTGTAAGTCAAACAGAGATGACCTCTTAGTAGACGATACGAG
Source organism: Protopterus annectens (assembly GCF_019279795.1). Taxonomy (NCBI): domain Eukaryota; kingdom Metazoa; phylum Chordata; order Ceratodontiformes; family Protopteridae; genus Protopterus; species Protopterus annectens. The sequence continues at coordinate 1,298,967,791 of NC_056745.1, read as the reverse complement.
GCAGAGAATAACTGGTGTTTTTTGAGTCTGTCTGTGTAGCACGTGTGTTTAAGGCCTAGGATCCTCTTTGTGAGGTACTTTTGTCGCCTGTCCAAACTGTTGCAGGTGTCTAGTGAGGTACCAGATTGGCTTCCTTTTTTTGGAGGAGAGCGTCTTAGTTCTGTTGGGTTTGGCTAGTTCCATGCGTTTATGTATGTGTTTGTACAGTGCATTGGTATATGATTTGGCAGTCATGCATCTATTTTTCATTGGCATGGGTGCCGTGAAGTTAGCCACCTCTGTTTTTAGGAATCCAAAGTAGCTTTGGAGAAGTTTTGCATGGTGGTTACCTTGACGGGCGGTGTGGGCGAGATGTGGATTTCCATGGTGATTAGTTTGTGGTCGGATCTAACCAGGAAGGAATTGACTGTTGGTGTAGAGCAATGGTTGCCTGTGTTAGTAGTAACCAGATCAAGGATGATGCTTCCTCTTGTGGGGGTAAGAATAAGCTGGTCCAGGGCACTGGAACTGATGAATTCCAGGAAGCATTGGGCCAGTGCATTGGTGCATGAGTAGTTTTTGCAGTTGATGGAGGGGTAGTTGAATTCACCTAGTATGAGAGTGTTGGGTTGGACCCTAATAGTTTCCAGGGTGCTTAGGAACGTGGAGCGAGAGTCTTGGGACATGGTTGGGGACCTGTAGCAGGCTACAACTTGAATCACATATTACCCAATGTTAGTTGTACCTGAAGTATCTCGGATGTATTGTGCTGGGCTAATAGTCTGGAGGTGTGCATATCCTTTATGAATATGAAGATACCACTGCCTTTGGAGCTTTGATCCATGTTCTGGGGCCGAAAGGTATAGCATGAGTTATAGCCTGGTACCACAGGTGTACTTTCTGCTGCTTTAAACCAAGTCTCTGTTACAACACAAATGTCGATGTTCTCCATTTTGAGGAGTGCTTCAAGCAATAGATCTTGAGATTTAGACTTCTAGCGCTGAGCAGCATGACCCTTAGATTGCATTTATTTATAGCTGTTACGGTGGTAATTTGGTTTTTGGAACACCACCTAAAAAAGGCACTTTATAGGGGTGCCAAGAGCCTTAGCCAATACCCGGAAACCCAGGCATGACAGATGCAGGCCATCTCTGGCAAAGCATAGGTCTGTCAATCATGTCATCCCAAGCAGACAGATACTGGATCCCCTAGAATGACACCAGAAAGTTAGCCGATTGAAGTGTTCAGCTACATGGCTTCTAAGTGCCCATGAATTTTTACTTTTTCAAGGCTTTATGGGTACATTCAGGCCAGTAATGCCCAAAAAAATAAGGATGTGGATCCAGAAAGGTTTAAAACATGAAAAAAAAGAAGAGAGAGTTTACATAAAAACTTTATTCAGATACTCTGATGCATGAAGTTAATGTTTTTTATTTATATTAAGTTGAAAGTTTGTGATGATTATGTAGCGTGTAGAGTGTTGAACCTTACCCTTCACTGATGAATTGATAGAGGGTCTGTAATGCCTACCTGAACACTGCCATCTTATCTTTAACACAATCCAGTGGCTGGATTGGGTTATTGGCTCATGTCATTCTCATGGCTGATGCCTTTGCTATTAATGCTTTTCTCTTATTCATCTTTTTTAGTCTTTTTGTAATAGCATTTTGAATACTGGGTATAGGCCAAGTGCAGAATATTGTGGAACCACTTGTGTTAATAGTGGTGTAGCCAGACGCACACTAATTAAAACATAGTGTACCAATTAATATTTTTCAGAGCGGCACCATTTTGCTCTGCACATGGATACCAGATGTCATAGCTTTAATATGTAAGTGAAATTTAAATGGATCAGTATATGTGCTGCATCTTTAATTTTGTTTTTTTTTTATGCTGTGTTTCATAAAAAGGGCATTTATGATGATAAGTAGCATTAAATGAATTTGTTGTACAAGTTACAAATTTCTGGCATTAGCCTTATGGATCTGCCAGTAATTTTCAGATCCTCACTGATTTCATCTAGAGAGGCAGTAATTTTGATAAGTGTTCATTCATTTTATGGGTTTGGCTGAGCTGAGGCCAGAGGACGTTTTAGCAGCGGATCTGAGTAACTTACAAAACACTCCGTGTACAGTATGTCACTGGTTTGGTCAGATTTTAATGGCACAACAATTTGCACTTCAGTATGGAAGTCACTGTGCATTTATGTAAATCTCTAAAGAAATTGTATATCAACATTAATAACTCATTGGTAAAGGCTATATTAATTCCACTGAGATTTTTGGTGCAATATTTTTCACTGCCACTTGGACATACATTTGGACTTCCAGTAGAAAGGCCTCTGTTTTAAAATTCCACATGAAAGGGCATCAGTGCTTAAGGGTGCCTTATAAGTTTCTATACAGAAGATGACCTTAAACTTGCCTGATTGGGGACAGCTGTCTTGCAAAACCTGCAGTATTAACCGAGAAACAGTTTGTTATTGCTCAAGTTTTACTGTTTGGTTTGCTGACGCACACTAAAACTGATCAAGTTCTAGCCGTACATGTTTTGACAGCTCCTGAAACACTGTTTTTACTTCACAGGAAAGCTAATTTCATGATGTATGACTGCGTCATTTTAGCTTTTTAAGATTATTTTTCATTTTCCCTTTTTTCCTGATCTGCACAAAGCTCATTTGGAAGGCATTAATCTGTTATTTGAGGTGACAGGTCAACTTGATGTGTTGTGCTTGAAGCTCTCTAAAATAATTTTCTGTCTTTTAGAGGGTAGACAATATATATATATATATATATATATATATATATATATATATGTATGTATAGGAGAAGTATGGTACTCAGATTCATTAGTTTAAGGTCAGTTATCTGGTCTGACGATAAAAAAATATTCTGAATTATAAATGTGATTGAACTGGGCCAAATTTATTTTTGTGGCAGTATAGGGACTTACGATAAGAGAATGTTTAACCTCTGCTAGCTTGCAGTGATGCAGAGTTTAGGGAGTGGATGGCGGTCTTTATGTGGGTGCATTGGCTGTACTGTATAAGTAAATTCAGTAGTGTGGCCACACACAGTTTGATACGCAGTTCTGTTTGTCTGCATTGCATTTTTCAAGTAGTAACATACATTTATGGTAATTTTGAGTAGACTAGTGTGAGACTGAAAACATATCTCGGCACTGTGGTAATTCCCTTTAAGAAAGGTCATCATATGTCATATCCATTAACATTTGCCTTGCAGTTTAGTTCAGTGAATAAGGTTGTGATATACTAACAGGCTTCATCCTAAGTTTGATTCCTTCAGTCTGCATTTGCCTACTGTGTCACTGTTATCAAATCACTTAAGACATTTATCCCAGGTTGCCCTAAAATGGCACCTGTGCTTACTGGATTGCCTAGTCAAAAATATAGGTTCATGGGATGGCACATGCAGAATTTTTTTTAGGGGAAATTAGTGTTACAAGGCTGGAATGTCATGCTTCTGTGGAAAATGATACTACCTTTGGAAGACCAAAAATGCACCGACACTAAAGGGAAACTGCAGATTCAGGACAAGAGGAGGAAGAAAAAATTAGAGTACTACACACATCCAGGAATATGTATTTTCTTTTGTCATAATATTTGAGAGCACAAGGGAAGTTTTTACCACTGTTAAATTACTGTCCAAGAAGCATTTTGTTGTACAATAACATGTTGTTGTTGTATCTTTCGGATTTTCCGGGTTAGGGGTCGCCACAGCGGAATTCCGGTCCGCTAATGATTGGCGGCAGATTTTTACGTACCAAGTTGCCAGCCCTGACATACAACCTTCAACGAAGGTACGCCCATTCACGCACGTCTCCACACAGAAGGCGCTTTAGCTGAGAATCGAACAGGACAATGTCTTAGTGGGAGGCGACAACGCTACCGCAGCACCACCACATCAGTGTCTAATTAGAACTAGCTAAGCATAGGAAGATGAAGCCCTTGGATGTGGCCATGTGATCCTAGTTCGATTAACTGCCTGGGTGCTGGAAGAAATGGATAGATGTAAATGGCTGACATCAGCTTTCCCATCCTGTTGAGACAGAGGACGTCCAACCAGCTGTAGTGCCAGTGCCTACTGGTGATAGTGGTGTATGACCTGCCATAAATTAGTTGAGATTGTGCTCTAGGCCCTGCCAAGGCATGCTAATACAGTAGTCTCCATGGGCCGGGTCCGGGCACATGAACACCCAAATGGAAAGGTGTAGCAAGCCCTTGAATGTATAAGTTTGCTAGTTGTCAGCTGAGAAAAAGGGAAATTGTTGAGTGCAGTCGGTCTTATGCATTTGATAGGTTTCTTAGTAAACTTTATTGATTTAAAAGTGGTTACAGGTATTACAGTATTCTGGTTATAGTGATGAACTAGAAATGGTGATCTGTGTGATGTTTTATTTGTAAATCACAATATAATATATGTACTGCACTAGAGCCTGATAAAACCTACAGAAAGTAAACGAAACGTGATTTAATATGCATTGACTGCGCATTTCAGTGGCAGGAAATGTGTGAACTTCCAAAATTTTATGAACTGTATATAAACATATGTGGATATATATAAACATATGTGGATATTGTAATTGAAGACTAACTTAATTCTGATGGAAGGAGATGATGTACCTAGGATGTAGAATATGTGGCACACATCTGAAGCAAATTAATTTATCTGCCTTTTAATTACTTGATCTGTGACTTCCCAGGTTCAGGAAGCTAAAGGAATTTAGTGCAATTGTAAGAATCTCAAGGAAATGGCTAACTTGAGAAATTAAACTGATTCTGTATGTAATCTCCAGAATTATAGTAATTGTAACGAAGCAACCAAGTTCCGCAAAGAATTCAAACCATAAGTTGTTTATTATCACAAAAACATCCAGTAAGCGCTTTTGCTTAAAAGCTTCTTCAGACTAACAAACATACCATTCGGTCCAAGTTCTTATATAAAGAAATTCAAAAACACTGAAAGCAATCACAGTGGATTACTAATTAAAAACTTTTAAAGGTATACATCTGGCTAGTGCATATATACATAAAGAACATATTGACACACAAAAACATGGATCCTAGCAGCTAAAATCATTATATACAGATATATATATATATATATATATATATATATATATATATACACAAATAAAAACATGATGTATGGTTATATAAATATTACCCTACAATCTAAGTCATTTTAACTATTTAGGTATTCTGCTTATTTTAACTAAGGGTTTTATTGTTGCCCTTTCATTTAAGCCTTGTATGTAACTTTGCTCATTTACATATGTGGTTCCTGAATGAAATAGATAAAACCACACATTGGGGTGGACAGGAGAGGTGGTTATGATGGGAGTGTTGCTGAGAGCTTTGCACTTGCACTTGTTCCCCTGTCTGGACATTCAGATAAGATTCAATAATGATTTCTGATAAGAACTGCTAGATAGAAAAACAACTGCAGCAAGAATTTTTTTTCTTGCAATTTTTTTCTACAGTTGCTCGTCTTCCTGTGAAGTATTTATTTCTGTCTGTATACTTAACTTAGCTGTATTGCTTAAGTATTTTTTTCTAAGATTTTTTTTTATTTATTCACTTTTTAAATAGAAAAGCTTGAGGCTGGTTATCTTTGACTTAATTGCTAAAAGGGCATTTACGGCTAACTGGTGACAGTCTGCTGGCTTCCACCTCCAACTGTCCAGACTGCTCAGTGGCATATATTACCTTTTGTATTTATTGTTGTTTGCTTATTATCAAGACATTTAATAGTAACTGGGAAGGTCCCCAGCCTGGTAATCTGTGGTGGTGGCAGCTTACTTTCTTGGACTGGGATAAGAAGGCTGTTGTATTTCCAGCCTTTCCTATAAGTTAATGTGTATATGTGTGTTTGTGAATGTTAGAAGTTCATTTAAAGTACAGTTTTTGTGGGCAACTTAGCACTGGAATGTACTGAAATAGAGTGAGTGGTTAGAAATGGGTCTGCAGAAATAGCCTATAGAGTCTGGGATGCTCAGCATGGACCCTGTTCATGGGTGTGGATGTTGCAGGCCTATATAGAGTGTTAACAGTGCATGCTGTCAGCATCCTCTTATGACAAAGCTACACTTTGTTTATTATACAACGACCCCGCATTAATATTCCAAAACATGCACATTGGTCAGCGTGCACGTTGTAAATCAGTTATACTAATGGAAAAAGTCCGGGCGACCGGACCTTTTTCCATTACTATAACTCTGATTTACAACTTTTTTTACAGAAACGGAGAACGTTTTACACACTGTCTCGCTATGTTAAACTCCTTTAACATAGCGAGACAGCTTTAAGAAAAGCAACGGAGATTCTCTGTTGCTTTTTTTAAAGCTGTCTCGCTATGTTAAACTCCTTTAACATAGTGAGACAGTGTGTAAAAAGCAGCGGAGATCTTGCTTTCTCCATTGCTTTTTTCAAAACTGTCTCCCTATGTTAAATGGGTTTAACATTGTGAGACAGCTTTAAAAAAAAGCAACAGAGATTCTCCGTTGCTTTTTTTAAAGTTGTCTCGCTATGTTAAACTCCTTTAACATAGCGAGACAGTTTGTAAAAAGCAACGGAGATCTTGCTTTCTCCGTTGGATCCGCCCATAGCTCTGATGTACTGCGTAAGCATACGCATGCGCAGTACATCAGAACTGCTGCAGAATACCAGACAGCTGTGGAAGGGCAACAAGGGAGCATTATACAATGCCATTATTTAAGAAAAGTAATTATTTTATTTCTTAAATAATGTCATTGTATAATAGCAGTAACCCACTTCTGGGTGTGGGTAATGCTGGATTTACCCACGGTTGTCTTTGTTTGGCCACTCGGACTTCGCCCTCGTGACCAAACCACACCAACCGTGGGTAAATCCAGCATTACCCAGACCCAGGCATGGGTTATTGCTATAGTCATTCACATTAATGTCCCTTGTTTAGATCTTAACCTGTAAGATACCGGTAGTGATGATTCCAGACCATACTCCATGCGCTTAAAGCAAGGGAGAAATTAAAATTAACACTGATTACACAACACCTTAATATAAGAGATAGAGGGCCCTCTTTTAAAATAAATCATAGTAAAATAAAAAGTAGAAATGTACATTACTCAGATGATTTCTAAATTATGGCACAAGTTGCTAGTTTAGGTATTCTGCTTCTCTACCACTGTTTAAACAACCACATGGAAGATAATAAGCATATTGCTAAGTCAGTCCACAATATTTGTAATCAAACTGACTGACTGCAGCAACAAGGTGACGTACGGTTAATATTTGTAATAACCGTGTTTCATTGGGCAAAGTATATGTGCCGAGTTATACAGTACTTATCCACTTAGCATTAATAATAGAGAGTTGACATTGTTTTGAAATAGCAATTTATAAAGATTTTAATGGATGGGGCTATGGGCTTTACTTTCTGGACCACAGCCATTCCTGCATCATATGGTGGAACCAGCAGTATGGGGTTTGAATTCCTCACTGTTACCCATTAATATACAAAGGGCAATTGGCCATGAGGGTACTTTAAGCTACATATCAAAGTTATAATCACCCCAGTATTTCACCTACCTTAAAATGACCCTAGTAACTTCCAGTGTAATCTTATCAACAGTAATTAAAACTCTACCAGAATTACTCTGCAGGCGCGAGCGCACACACACGCGCACACACTTTCTTTCTCCACCTAATCCCCCCCCCCCCCCAGACTGGGGTATAGTTACTGTCCAGCACCACCTCTCTCCATTCCCAAGCATATGGTAGTACTACTGCTATTTAGTGAAAACTAACAAACTCAAACTTTACTGTTTATCCATAAAATAAGTCAAACTTTAAATATTTAAATGACAACAGTTAGGTCTGAGCGGTTACCCTTCATAGTGCAATGCCGTACCAGTGAAGTACATAAATATGTAAGCTAATAAGCAGATCACCCGCAAGTATTCAAAGCTGGATAATAAAATGCATTGCTTGTAAGGAAAATATTACAGTATCATCTTTTCACACTTATCTATCTTCCACACTCACCTTCAAACTGGAAGTGTGCTACAATAAAATCTTCAGATTCGCTATCAAGGCAAAATCCTCCTCCCATCACTGCACCTCCCTACACTCTTTAAATTGGCTTGAACTCCCTAATCAACTTGACTTCCTCCAAATCATCACAGCCCACAAATTATTATTCCAACCTGCTAGCTGCCTTGCATTATCTAATATCCTACAACCATATTACCCCCCTTAGACCCCTTAGATCTACTCACCAAAACCTTATAATCGTCCAAAAACCCAAGCGCCCAGCTGGTCAGCTTCGACTGTCCTTTTCCGTAGCCAAAAAATGGAATGCCCTGCCCTCTACTCTGAGAACCTGTGACAATCCACGCACCTTCAAAACACAACTTCATTCTTACCTGTTTCTTCACAGGAAATGTAACTGCACTCTTCAACTCATACCTCCCAAGCTCTGCTCCTCCTTCTCTCCTGGCTAACCTTCATACCTTCCTAATTTCTCTCATATAATTAGATTATAAATGTAACTAAACAGTAACATCCAGCCATCATGCTGTATGCCTTCCTTTTCTCTTGAAAACATTTTTATAGTTTTGCTGTCTTTACTGAATGATATCTGTTTAGACTGTAATACTACCTGTTGATTGCAATGCAAATATTTTTCTTGTAATTCTGTATGTAATGTAACTTTGTATTGTGGAGCTTTTCTCCCCGGGCCTCCACTGAAAATGGGCTCTCGAGCCCAGTGAACTTCCCCGGTCACCAAACTGGAATAAATAAATAACTTGTACAGAGAATTAAAAATAAAACACTTAAGAAAGATGGTTAGGTGTAGAAAAAAGAACTAATATTTGAACAAGGAACTGTGTTTTGGCTTAAATGTACTACACCTTTACTGTTTGTGGCCATGTCCAGAATATAAGCTTTGAGTCCTTACAGACAAGTATAATACATATTGTGCTCTCTCTGTAAGGGGGTTCTCCAAGAGGCAGAGCAGTAACTCCTCTAATTTTCTTTTTGTATCATGTTTTTCCCATGCATGCCAACTATCAAGCCCATCTTTAATCAGACACTGTGCTGTCTGAAGAGGGATGTCATCCAGATAGCCAATGAGGGTGCTTTGTGCTCCAGCCAGCATCTGACAACAAGGGTATTTTTTGTTCTGTCTATGCCCTGCTGTCCACATGTGTGCTCTGCCATGTTCTCTGATGGGGCTGCCATCTCTGGCTTTGATGGCTACATCCATGTCTTCCCAGCACCAGCTCCCTGCATCATGATGTGCCTCCTCTCTCTAGTTATGGTCCTGTTAGAGCAGTAATACAACCATCCCTCCATGATGGTCATGCCTATCTGTCCTGATTGTGCTGTCAGACACCCAGACTGCTAACTCAATTTAGTCCGCTGCACTGTAGTCAAGGCTTTTATCTGTCTGTGCCACTGGGACAGGCTAACTCTGGTAACATTTTTGTATTAACAGTCAGTCACTCTAGAAGTCCTGAAACAGGAATTTCTGTGACTTCAGTTTGAATTTTAGCAGTACCCTTCCTATTTTCAGTATCATACCTCTGGGAAGGGGATAAATCCCACAAAGCTGTTTTCCAAATAAGGCAAGAACATCAGCTTTCAAAGAGCACTTGAAATGCAGAGGGTAACATGATAAAACGTAGAGATGGATTTATTTTTAAACTGCATTATATTTCCACATAAATGCATATTTTATATCTCTATCTGTGTGTGTGTCTATATAAATATAGATTTATACAGTTTTTAAATAATAATTTTTTTTTCTTAATTCACTGAAACTTAAAAATACCTTACTTCACTTTTCATGCATTTTTGGAAGAACAGCAGTACTTTCCCAGTTCATTACAGTTTTCACAGAGATATTCATAGTAAATGTCTATTTCTGCATACTATAAACTTGTTACTAATGCAGAAGGTCACTGCTGTTGAGTAAGGACTTCCAGGGCAGACAAGGTGGTCATGGTCCATAGGCTAACTCCACTTTGTAAACTTACGACATAGGCAGTCATAAATGTATATAAAAAAAACAAACCATACCGGCACAATCCTAGTTGCAAGCATTTTGCATCACAAACCATACTGACACTCTCTCCCAGTTGTAAACATTATACATCACGTAAAATATATCCAATCCTTTTCAGTCAAGCATTACATAGCTCATTTAAGTCCTACCTTCTTCATTCCTCCCCTGTATGCATTGTTCCCACAATTCCCATTTATTCCTGTGTAGTTTGTTCCTACCCTTTTCTAAATATCTCAATTCCAGTTGTTTTATATGTTACTATATTCACTACTTCTAGTATAGTTGGCTTAGATTTTAGATTTCCATTTTCTAGTAATTGTTTTGTTGGCAGCTACCATAATTAGGCACAGCAAAGCCTTAAAATGTTTAGGCAATTCAATTCTTTTTCATAGCTCATAAAAATCATCTGCCTTGTCGCACCAATATGCCCACTCAGGATCTCCGACCGTGCAATTTTCTAGATTTTGTTGCATATTTGGGGAGATGTACTTGTATCCCCCTATTGTTTTTGTGAATTGCTTATCCATTCTCTCTTCCCAATCCTTTCTGACCGCCCATGATTGATTCTTATACTCGTCAGGGTGATCTTAGTGATATTAGAGGTTGACAGAAGGTCTTCATTCTGGCTACCTGCAGTGCTTTATGAAACAGACTTTTCGTGTAGTCCTAGAGATGTTGTTCTTTATCCTCAGTTAGCAGATATTAAATTTCCACACTTTCTTGATCTGAGTTAAGTCTTTTTGATTGTCTCATTTATGCTACATTGAACACGTTTCTTCCAGTCTGGAGTATCATAATTTTGTAGAAGATGCAGTAGTTTATAAAATGAATCCTCCATGTCCAATCAGTTAATAGTAGTTGTCTCCAGTTGTGTCTACCTTAAGACTTGAACATCATAACTGATAATGTGAAGTTGTTCAGTCTCGCCGTTCATTCTTACACATGGGTTTGGAGAGGATCCATTGGCTCTGAGTCGGCCGCTTTCACAAGCTGAAGGTCTTAGAGTAGCTCGAGGCCATGTCCCTATCCCATGATGCTCTCTGTCTCACCTCAGATCTAGTTTGCCGCTGCAACAGATCGGAGGTCGAGAGAGAGCTCGGGCCAGTATTTCTTGCATTTCTTAGAATCTAAATAGTTAATTTTCTACTATCTTCTCTAAAATAGTGTGTTTTTGGTTAGTTAGCCTTAGTTTTGCGTTTAGGCTTTGTCCTTGCTATATTTGACAAAAAAATGTCTTTAAAGAGCGGCTGCTCTTAGGCCTGTTTGGCCGTGTTTTTGGTTGGTTATTAAAATATTGTATTTCCTATCCTGTTATAATTTTTATCAAAATAGAGACCTGAGAAAATTAGTTAAGTTGTAGTTAGCATGTTAAATATATTTATAGATATATTAGTACTGTAGATTTTCTGCTTAGATTTTTGCTGTGTATGCTGTGTTATTCGCTAATATTAGATTGGACTACCTTTTCTGGTGTGGTTTGCATTATATAGCTTTATATAGATTTGCTGTTCTGATTGGTGCATATAACTTTTTGTTTTTGATATGGCTGATCAGAAGGAAAAACAAAAGTCCGGATTTAAAAAAATGCCCTAAGTGCGGGCAGAAAATGTCCATAACTGATTTGCATGTCAGTTGAGTTTACTGTTTGAGGGCAGTGCATCTCCAGGAGGATTACTCCATTTGCCACTCTTTTAGCAGCAGGGTGTTACTGGAGCGCAGGAGAAAACTGGTGGACAGGGGTTTGCTGAAACCAGATTTCCTGGAGTCTTTGGACAAGGCTGACCAGGCTTCCAAGTCATCGAAGGGTTCGAAGTCCTCTAAAGCTTCGTCGGCACCTTAGTCGTCGGCTCCAAGCCTTGCTGTTAAGATGCGGTTGCTGGTTCCACAGTCTTCGGAGCCATGCACTGAGCCGGTATTGGAGCCGGTCTCCAAAACCTTGAGGTCACCCATCTTGCAGTCAACTTCTTCGATACCTTCAACTTGTTCTTTGAGAACCCTCTGCGATGTGGATGTGGACCGAGTGGTGCAGAGGCTTCTCAAGAACCCGGCACTCGCCAAATTATTATTGGCTTTGACCCAACCGGTTTCGGAGCCAAAGACAACTTTACCTGCTGTGTCTACTCCTCCTCTGGGCCGAGCCGGGGGAGGGGGAACTGATGATTCTGGATCCTTCGGAGATGAGGGCTGTTCCAGTGCTATCTGCTCCTTCAACTCAAACTACTTCGGTGCCGTTCGAGGAGTCTGGGAGCTTGACACTCTCTGGTCGGCTCCGGGGGGGGGGGGTCGAACCGATGTGCCATTTCTGACCCTTCCTCTCGGAGCTTTGACGTGGATGAGTTCGGCTCCTTCCTCTGGGTCGGAGCCCACTGTGTCAGCGCCGGGAAGGTTGCTGTCTTCTTTAGAACCGGCTACTTCCTCACGTTGGAGCAGTGGAGCCTTCGATGCTATGAGGAGGATTATGTCTTCCAAGACTCCAACGTCATCAGGGCCTTCCTCCTCCTCTAAAGTACCGCTTTCTGCCTCTACATCACAGATCCCTGTAAAGTGTTGAGACCCAGAGCCTCAGGTAGCCCCATTGGGTGACCCATGTTCTGAGACCTCACTGGAAGCCCCCACTGATGAGGTTCCCAGGAAGAAGCTTTGCAAGAGGAGGCATTTGGACTCCCTGCATGTCTCTGTATAAAGCCAAACGCCTGGATTGTCCGCTATATCTAAATGAATTACATGTATGTCGTTAATGCAACTCTTATTGTTTTATCTTTTACTTTAATGTTGTTCATGGAGTTTTTTCTCCCCGGGCCTCCACTGAAAATGGACTTGTATCCAGTTGGACTCTCCCGGTTAACAAATGTAAAATAAATAAAATAAATAAATATTCCATCAGACACCGATTTAGAGGAGTCAGAATGGTCCCCACGGTCCCCCTTGGAGGATATCTCCTTTTCTGATATCCTTGAAGTCCTTAAGCAGAGGGGTGATTGGCAGTCCATTAGCCCTACTGATGATGAGTCTGTGCTCCTGAAGGCCTTTGGGTCTCAACCCTCCACCTGCTGGGTGACTCCGCCCTGTGATGAACTAATGGAATTGTTTGCTCGAAGGGTGTGGGAGTCGCCTGATACTGTGGAACCTGTCCCTCGGAGGCCCAACAAATTTATTACGTCACCCCACGACAAAATGTTCCTCACTAAGGGAGTGCCGGTTGATGCCATGGTGGTGGCGGCAGCCACTAAGAAAGAGATGTTTGAAACCTGTTCTACTGTCCATCCTCTTAATAGAGATTCCAGGACTATGGACAGGTATGGGAAACTCATCTTTAGTTCTGCGACTTTTGCTATGTGATCGCTCAACTACTTGACACATTTTACCCATCTTCAAAGAGATCTCCTAAAAGAGCTTGGAGATACTCTGCAGGATAGTACAGATGGAGGTGTCTAATAAGGTGACAGCCCATCTTAATACCCTTAATTCCATAGTTAACTCGTACATGCGGTTTATTTCTTATGCAGCCGATGGTTCAAGTCAGGCAGCGGGTTCAGCAATAGCTGTAAGGAGACCTTCCTGGATGCGCTTATGCTCGTTTGCGGAAGCCTTCATCTTCCTTTGTTAATACCCCATTTGATGGCTCGTCCCTTTTTGGGCCCAAAGTCAAGGAGACCCTCACTAGATGTGAGCAAGATGGAAAGACTCTATCTGCCGTAGGAGTCCATTTTTCCACCCCTACTAGACCATACCCCAAAGGGCAAAAGGGAGGAAAGATGGGGTTCCGGAAGTCCCAAGGAGCTTTTCAGAACACACTTACTGAACCCCCCTCCAGGGGCAGAGGAGGGGGTAATAATGGAAGACTTTGCCCAGGTGGCAGAGTGGGTCTGCAAATATCAGGGCTACAAGGATCAGTTCTTTGGTAAGCCCTACCAGAGCTCCTGAAAGGAGGCCCGACTGTCCTAATCTGGAGGCAGTCGGGGGGTAGCTTGTCTTTGTATCCGGACGCCTAGCTAGAAATTACAAGAGATTTGTGGGTACAAAGAACTGTTACTAGAGGTTAAGTCATCCCGTTCTCAGAACCCCCAGACATTCCACCCAGTCTCAGGGATCAAGCGGCCATAGATATTCAAAGGCTGCAGGAAAAGAGAGTCATCCAGCCAGTCCCAGCAGACCAAATTGGATCCAGAACTTACTCCAGGTTCTTTTTAGTTCCAAAGAAAACAGGGGACTGGAGGCCCATCTTGGACCTCAGCAGACTCAATGCCTTTGTAAAGGAGGAGAAGTTCCGGATGGTCACACTTCAATCGATTCTTCCGTTCCTAGGAATGGGCGATTGGACGTGCTCTATAGATCTCAAGGATGCGTGCTATCATATCAAAATGGCCAGACCATCCAGAGATCACTTGCGTTTCCAGCTGGGAGCCAGTCGCACTCAGTTTTGAGCACTGCCCTTTGGTCTCACAACAGCCCCCAGAGTGTTTACCAAATGCATGGTAGTGGTTACAGCTCACATGAGGCATCTAGGATTCCGAGTGTTTCCATACCGCCACCTCCAGGCATCAGCTTCTCAATCTGTGCTCTGTTAGGAATAACTATAAATTTTGACAAGTCTGCGTTGTCACCATCGCAGCGTTTCTCTTTTATCGGAGCAGACTTAGACACCACTACCGCCATGGTAAAATTGCTACTGGACAGAATAGTCACTCTTCGAAAACAGGTATCCGATATTCTGACGAGGAAAAAAGTACCAGCCTCTCAATTGAAACTACTAGGTACCATGGCAGCAACGCTCATAGCAGTTCCTCTGGGGCGTATGCATATGAGAATACTTCAGTGGTTGCTCTTCGCCCAGTGGTCTTACCAACAACTTCCAATGTCATTCTTGATAATGATTACAGATTCATGCAGAAAGGATTTTCTTTGGTGGTTGACCAGCCATCAGGTAACAGTAGGTCACCCATTTGTTCTTCCCCCGCCATCAGCCACGGTGACCACTGATGTTTCTCTGATTGGGGGGGGGGCTTTTTCAGGGAAGAACAGCCCAAGGCACCTGGTCAGAGACAAAGTCACAGTTGCACATCAGTGTCCTGGAGTTGAGAGCGGTGCTTTTGGTGTTGCAGTACTTCCATGACTGTCTACCTCTGGGGACGATTGCGATCCAGACTGACAACATGTCTGTGGTCTGGTATATCAACAAACAAGGGGGGAACCAAGTCTTATCCCTTATGTCGGGAGGCCCTGAGAATTTGGCAGTGGGCTGTATCCACCGGGCGCTTTCTGATAGCAACGCACATCCCGGGGAAATCCAACATGATCGCGGACAAACTGTGCAGAGCCATTCTGATACTTCTTGAGTGGTCCCTCAAACACCAGGTTGTGGAGATGATTTTCCAGAGATGGGGCCAGCCTTGCTGCGACCTGTTTGCATCCCCTATGAATGCCAAATGCAGAAGCTACTTTGCCCTGAATCCCCCACCAGGGGATAGCCCAAGGGATTCACTCATACACAATTGGCCCCTGGGACTCCTATATGCCTTTCCACTAATTCCCCTTATTCTGAAATTCTTGCAGAAAACCAAAGCCCTGGGGAGGACTGTAATTTTAATAGCCCCGTTTTGGCCTCAACAAATTTGGTTCCCCTTCCTTCTACTCTACCAACTGGAGGAACCTTGGATTCTGAACCCAGTCCAGATCTACTGACACATTCGTCAGGAGCCCTTCATCCTTCTCTTCATTCCCTCAAATTGACAGCTTGGCTGCTCCAATTCCCAACTTAGCCAGGTCACACGATTTTTCATCGGAGGTACAGCATATTCTTATATCTTCTCATAAAGCTTCCACCAGAAAGTTGTACACCAGCAAATGGAAGTGTTTTGCTTTTTGGGCTTCCCAATATTGACCCTTGCGTCACCCCAATTGCTAGTATTTTGGAATTCCTGACTAAGCTTTTTCATGAAGGTGCTGCAGCTGCCACTGTAAGAGTTCAATTGGCTGCAATTTCAAATTTTCACCTCTGATCTGAAGGTTCTAACCTAATGTCTCACAGACTATGTAGGGCCTTCTTAAATGGTACCATACAACTTAGACCGCCTGTTAGACAACCTTTTACTGGAATCTGAATTTTGTGTTATCATGGATTATTCTTTCCCCCTTTGAGCCTGCATCATCCTGCCATTTAAAATTTCTGTCTTAGAAAACAATTTTTTTGGTAGCCATTACCTCAGCACATAGAGTGTCCGAACTTCAGGCCCTATCTATCAAACCCCCATATTTGGTGTTTCATCCTGACAGTGTGTCACTAAGGATTAACCCTTCCTTCCTTCCTTCCTTCCTTCCAAAGGTGTGTTCCGAGTGTAACCTGAATCAAACTATTGAATTCCCAACTTTCTTCAGTAACCATTCTAACAAGTTGGAGTATATGTTGCATAAGCTTGATGTTCACAGGCAATTAAGTTTCTATTTGGACAGAACAAAAGAATTTAGAAAATCAGAACAACTCTGTTTCTCATGCTGACACTAAGAAAGGGCTACCAGAATCCAAAGTTACTCTTTCCAGATGGTTAACTGACTGCATAAAATTTACATATTCCTCAGTGAATCAACCATTAGAACATGGCGTGAAAGCGCATCCCACTAGGGCTGTTTCTTCTTCCTCAGCTTATGTGGCCAGGCTGCCTTTGGACACTATATGTGCAGCTGCCACTTGGTCTAAGCCGCATACCTTCATCATGCATTACAAAATAGATAGGGCCTCCAGGGACAGGGCTTCCTTTGGTTCCACTGTCCTCAGGAATATACTCCCATGAGCCACCCAGGTTTAAGGTGCTTGAGAAGCTACCCATGTGCAAGAATGAACGGCGAGATTGAACAACTTCACATAAAGAAGTTATGTACTTATCGTAACATTCCATGTGAGTTGTTCATCTTGCCTTCATTCTTACATTCCCACCCACCTTCCCCCTCCAGGTTTCTCGAAGAACGAGTAAGACTTGCGGCCTGGTGGGCCTTGTTCTAGGATTTCTTACTCCAGCTGGAGTGCCTTTTATGTGTTGTTGTGTATTTACATGCTGGGATCAGCAAACTAGATCTGAGGTGAGTCGGAGAGCATCATGGGATAGGGACATGGCATGAGCTACTCTAAGACCTTGAGCTTGTGAAAGTGGCCGACTCCCATGTGTAAGAATAAAGGCGAGATGAACAACTCACATGGAATGTTATGGTAAGTACATAACTTCTTTTTCTGTTAAGTCTGCCTTTTTCATCAACTGCTTCAGTAGACAAGAGTTTTGTGTCTTGGAAGATGGTGTTCAGAGGTTAAGTTCTCTTTTTCCCCTGGGTATGGGTTCTGAGCTGACCATCCGCTTTTCTGTTCATATCCCTGTTTGTGGGATGTGTATTGTGAGCATAGATAAATAGGCTAACAACTTGCTTTTTTTTATGAGTTGTGGCCTTCAAAAAGACATTACTCCAGTGGATTATCATCTGCATTATATTCCACTAGGAGGAGTGACTGCCTTTAGTGTGTGCTTCATAAATGTTACAAGTGCTAAATCCATCTCGTCATTACTGCACACCTTTTATAAGCTTTGTAGCCTAGACTTTCCCTCCAAGGGTAGTATGCCTTTTGGGAGTATTTCCTTAGCTCCATCTTTTGGAGTAGTGTTTGGGCACTTCCTAATTGTTGCACCCAGTTCAGAAGGCCATTAAAGTAATTTATGAAGGTATGCGTGTACCTACCAAGACAGCTAAGTTTTGAGCAGTCCTTTTGCAGTGTAGTCCTCCTTTTGTTCTGTCTCCTTTGTTGTAGTGCTTCAAAGTGGCAGTTACAACTCCTCAAGGTGAACTACAAGTTTAGAATTTTGTAACTGTGTCCATCAGTGTGCTTTTCTTCCAGGGCCAGTTCCACTCTGAAGTAATGTCAAGAACTTGGGATACAGTATTGTATATGCCTCTTAACCCTGCCGCAAGAAATTCATGTGTGGACCAGAGGGGTTGTGTGCTTCAAGTTTCATTAAGAAGGATTCACCTACGTTCCATCCAATTCACATACCCCTTCAAAAATCATCTAATGTTATGAATGCTTACAAGTCTGTAATTTTTAGTTGTCGGTAATAATAGCTTGAATGGGAGTGGACTGATATCTTGCACATTTAGCTGTGTTGCTACAGTGGATGTAGCTCATGCTGATTTACCTTCCTCGTCTTCGTCTGCTTTCAGCTTTTCCTGTTAGGGGTTGCCACACCAAATAAAAGTAAATTATTGTGCAGCTGTTCTTGGTTTTCTTTCTCATTTATTAAACTAGTGGCAGTTGTTACTGTGTGGCTGTGTACTAACTTACTTGTCCCTTGCTGGTATGTGCTTGGGTTAGATTGCTTTGCTGTCTGGAGACAATGGAGAACACTGGACTTGTGCACAAGTGCAAATCCCGAATACTGAGTGATGTGGTTACACAAAGTTCAGTGTTTTCTGTTATCACTTGAAACTGTTACTACCACTTACATATGTTAAAAGTAAAACAATTTCCATCAACACTGAGAAAATGTCTGTCAGCTGTCTGTGACATTATTTAGAAAAATTCTTAACACTGAATGTGTAATTTGCCCTGCAAATGTGGAACAGTGAGGAGCCTTCATCATAATGAGGTATGAACAATGATGTTTATTTTTAGCTTTGCCCCTGTTTTTTTCAGCAAAGAATTTGAGAGTTGTGGATGAGATGATATGCGGGAGCTCCTGGATATTATACAACTGCCATAATGTTCTGAGAGCAACGCAGAAACACTGCTCTGTTCCAGAGTTCTCGATTATCACCCTGCTGTCTTCCATTTTTTTTTTTGTTAGAAGCAAGAGAATTAAGTTGAGGTTTCACTGCATGGTAGCCTAGATCTTGGAGAGTCTGGTGAAAGTTTTTAAGCTCAGGATAATAAAGATTTGATATGTTGTCTGATTAATCTGTAGCATCATCAACAGTTTTCTATGTGCATTTAAAAAAAAAAAGATATTTGCAAGATGCCAGGGCAGCAGGTGTTTGTGATACTTGGATCCAGCAACTGTCTAAATAAATTTTTAGTAGAACAGCAGGAGTGCTAAGTGTTTTCCTTCCTGTATATCTTTGTAAAGGTAAACTGTAGCAGGAAAACAGTACACAAAAGCATAAACGCTCAACGATGGCCATTTGTTGCAGAAAAAAAGGGACTTCACACAGAGGATAGCAGATGTATGGAACACATTCCTTTTTAGCTGTGAGCAACACAATAGACTTCTTGTGTAGATATTCTCCCCAGGATAAGCAGCGCACAAAAATCTAACCACCAAAAAGAGATAACGAGTGATTCTAGCCTTTCACAGACTACTGCATGCATGCTTTAAAACTATACGGTTCGTATAACCTTTTTACTGTCTATGCAGTCTTCCTGTTAATCCTCCTCTCATCCTAAGGTTACAAAGTGCTACACTAAAGGAGACTGTTGCTTCATTCGAGTTTTCTGTCCCATTTTTATTACTTTGTTGCCATTCTTTCTTTAGTAAATGGTAAAGAAAATCATCTGAAATGTGATTATATTTATCAGTTTTACTTGTGAGTATGAGAAAAAAGAAATAGATTAAACATGCAAGTTTCAGGCAGGCTGTAGATGCGCAGTATAGTAGTGTGTGTTTGAGACTGAATTCACATGAACATTTTTATTGTTTTATAAATTCTGTTTCCTATTTTAGTAGGGGGCTACTGACTTCTCTGTACTATTAGCTATGGGTTATTTTTTACCTACCCTAATTGCTGCCTGCATGGTAGCCCCTCCAGATAGCTGTAGTCAGCAAGATTGAATCTAAAGCTGTATAAAATTTTACTTTGTGCATTTTTGTATTTCTGTTGGCAGCCCTCCCAAGTCAGTTAGCCTGTTTGTTCCAACTTGGGGTGAGTGAGGACACCATCCAGGCATCTCTCAGAGGTTTCCGATAATGACCCGAGTTCCCACCCAAAGGAAGATGACTTGTGTACTTGCTTGTATGAATGCTTTCTATGCTTCACCTTCACTGCATTGTGGTATCATACATGCATCTGTGAAATGCAAGAACTCAGACACTAGATGCATGCTGAACCCCAACAGTCCAGCACAAAATCGGCAAAAGTAGGCAGAAAAACTTCTTGAAGTATAGTAAAATTGGCAAAAACGATACTTACTTAGAACATTAAAGTGTTATCTCAATATTTTCTGTAGAATAATGCACTTTTAATATTTCTTTGCATATTTAATGCATTTTGTGTGTACATACATGTGTACATGTATATCAAGATCTATGTAGTTATTTGCATGTGTGTATATATATATATATATATATATATATATATATATATATATATATATATATATATATATATATATGGATCAGTAACTTGAGTTATAAATACAGAGAGGACTGTAAAAAGATGATTTCCCAATCAATTTAAAATCCTTTCTTCCTTTGTTTCTCAGTTTTGAAGTGTTTTTGTGGAATGGCAAGCCCCCCCCGTTCTTAGTATATTCTAATGCTGAGATGGCACAACAGTGAGGAAAGACAGATTTCCAGTACCCATTAAAATGCAGTCTAATGCACAAAACTGATAGCAGTGCATTCAGCTGGTCAGTATACAGCTCACCCTACTTGACCAGCTGTACTTTCAGCTGGCTGTCATCCATTATATAGCTAGATAGATAATCTTTATCTGTCTAAACAAACACACACACACACACACACAATATAGTGGTCTTTTGAATCCCCAGCATTTAAGTATTTCACGTATACTGAAATTATTTGGCTGTATTGGTATTGTGAGAGCTTTTCCCTTTATTTCCTCACTCCTCTCGATATGCAGACTTGAATTCGTTCATACCTGCCTCATTATGACATTCATTCACAGCCTTTTTTCTTTACAGTAGCATAAACAAAAGCTCACAGTCAGGTCAGTCATTCATCTGTACACACTTCCATTTATGAAAACACATGTCCATTCATTCAAATATGTCTGCAGTCCATGTCACTCGCTCATTCAGTGTAACCAGCTTACTAGCAAGAGCTGACAGCTCCAGCATACCATGTTAACATCGTTGTTGGACCAACAAGAGTCTCTGCATAGACAGCATTGAGATTTTCCATAAATATTTTTTTCCTTTCAACTAGGAAATTCCCAACATAGCTGGAGGTTTTGGGTTTGAGTCCCAAAAGAGAGCTGATATTTTCTTTTCATTTCTGTAATTCTGGCAGTGCCTGAGCAAAGGGCTACTCTGCATTTGTTTTTTTTTTTGTAATTTGGCCTTAGCATTTTTTGCAGTATACAAACTCTGAAACCTGCATGCCTGTCATTACTTAGTGGCTACAATCCACAACATTTGCCAAAAAAAAACAAGTTTTACAAGGAGTACACCAAAATACCCCTGTTTCTTTGCTCAAGAATTCTGGGGAAAGTCAAAAATAATGGGGGGTACAAAGGCCCAAAATGGGATACATTTTAAATATTACGTTGTCTATTTGTTAACCAGGTAAACACACTGGACAGTGTGTCCCTTTTCACAAATTCCGTGGGATCAGTGACTTGCTCAAAGTCTCACAGTATGCAAATAGAGGTGAAGAATTCAAACCCTGTAATTTCCACTACGATAAGCAGTTCATTAACATCTCAGAGCCTTATGTGCCAGACAAAACAACTGTTAGTAGAGCAGTAAGTGTTGTATGGGCATGCATTTCTCTGAGCAATAAGAGCTCTGAAAATGTAGACTAGTATTTATTGGCTGTAATCCTCCCATTATTTACCAGAAAAAAAGCTAACTAGGGGCAGGGAATAAATATGAAGCAAAATCAGAGACTGATAAGTGGCGGACTGCTCTAACTTACTTAAAAGTTAGTTGTTAAAATAGTTTTTGTATAAGCATGTATTTTCTGCACAACAGTGAAACCTTAATGACAGGCATTATTGACTGATTGCAGTCCTCAGTAATTTATATCAGTAAATGGAAGGTGACAGTTGGCGCAGAGGATTAAAACTGAAAGCTGTTAATGAAATGTCCTGCAGTTCAGAGTAGAGGGTTGGAGTCTTTCTTACCTCTATTTGTCTGTGGTAAGACTGAGCAAGTCATTTAACAAGATAGTGCTTCTGAGTTTGTTCCTGCAATCTTTTTCATCCACACCATCCTGAAATGTCAACAAATGTTCCAAGTCCCAGTTCGTCATCTCCATTTCACTTCATCCCACTACTGGCACTCTACTACCTAAGGCCCGAACGATTTACAGTGGCCACAGCAATTCTCTCCATCCACACCAAGATAAGCAACTCCGTCTTCCAGCACCAGCAATGTCCCAAAGTCTGGACCAATCCCTCAACCCAACAGAACCAAAAATCCACATTACAGGCGCTAATGCCTGTACTCAGCATAACTGCCGTCCCTGAAGGCTTGAAATGAACACGTTCAGCTCAATGGTTGCTGAAAAGCCAACGATCCCAAAAATCAAGACACAACCACAGGCTGAGCAGAAAAATTCCACTACTGCAGACACCATGCACCCGACCAACAAAACAGTTCACAAAAGGAAGACACACTGACAGAAAACTACACAAAACATGAAACGGACATTTGGGAGCCAGAGTAGCCACAGCCATTCAGGGTGCCGCCATCTTAGTTTTTTACAAGTATGAGACAAAACTGGAGAGTTCTCTTATGCATTTTCTGAATAAAAAGAATTATAATACTCTGGCATTAACTGTACTACTTAATTATTTACTAGAATTGTGGTTGTTTGTTTTAACTTCCATGATCAATATCACAAAGACCATCAATTTCAGGTATGGGTACTACTACTACTAAGATTTCAACCCCCACACAGTATAAGCAAATTTCAGTTAAACTGAAATTCTAAACATGAAAACCTTGGCTTTGTCTCGCGCACAGCCACAGCTGGTGACAGCATTTTCTAAAAATGAAAAGGCTGCGCTTTCTGTGCTACTCCTTTTGTGCTCTGGGAATCACTGACATTGGCTTGAATGCTGTACATTTGAGACCATGAACGAACCAGAGTAAACTAGAGCAGCTGAGCAGACCTGATTTACAGCCAAACCTGTGTCTAGGAGTGATGTTAGGACCATTTATAACAGTGTTACAGCTGGGATGCCATTTGCAGGAATGCATAACCATCAAGAGTTCATGAATGATGGTCTCTCTCAACTGCTGTTGCCTCGTTGGTTCTGGGAAGATCTCTTTACAAGTGGGAGGCTAGAGTTTAGTCTGTTGGAGGAAGGAAGGATTGATGATTTGCAGTCATGGAGGCAAAAAGAATGTAGATAAAAGAAATCTCATGTTTTTTTCAAGAGGGCATTTATCTTGGACTGAATGACACAGTCAAGATTACACTCTGTGTATGTAGCATTTGCTGTTAGTCACATCCCACATTTTTACATCCTGAGAATGTCTTGCTTTGGTCACTGTGATACTGTAAAAGTCATGTAGATGGCTGCATGTGATGTAAAATAGTAGTAAAGGTAGCACATCTTCCACCCTTTTAAGATTACCACTGTCTTCGGCCCTATATCACATGCACATAAAAGCTTGTACACTGTCATGCATCAGTCACATGTGTCAGGCATTCCTGCAGCAGCTAAAAATTGAGTTTCACCTGCCAAGCTATGTTACTTTTGCTTTTCTATAATAACTCAATGGGAAGGATTATTACTACTCGAGCACTAACCAGAAGCAATAGTTAAGAAATTGCAGTGTTATCCAACAAGCAAGCTTCTTGCCCAGAGAAATTCAGAAATCAAAGTGCATACATTTCATTTGTGAGCTGTAAATACTGTAGTTAAGTTTCCAGAGTCACTGCACGGAGACAATGCATGGAAGTTGCCTAAGCACACAGTTATCTTGTGACCAAGAGGACAGCAGTTTATTATAAGAAAGTTAATAAGCAGTACTGTTGAAATAAACAAAAGTTAGTATAATTGTCCAAGGGACAGTTTGAAGATAATTCAGTCTCTAAGGGAGAGCGATTGAATGGAAAATGAGTGGCAACTGCCACAGGAGCTCTGAGCGTCAGTGAACAAGTTAATCTGTGCACAGTCAACCGGACGACGTACTGATTTCCTTTAATTTACAGATGGCTGCATCTGGCAAGGGCAGACAGCTCCATGTTATACTTATTATTAGTTTAAGTTTAAATTCTCATTATGTATAAGAAGCCAATAAAGTAGGAGGACAGGGTGTTATCACAAACACATGCTTCAGGACTTGTGCCTAATGGCATGTAGTGCTGATATTGGGCACAGTGGAGTGGTTGGAGCTAAACAAATCTTTATTTAATAGGGTCAGAGACCACCACAAAATTCAGCAGCAGAAGGAATGTACTTCTTCAGCTCATAGAAAAGCTCAAATGGGTTTGAGTTACAAAGACTTTTCTGAATTATTGAAATAGAAACTCATTGGCATTAATAAACCTTTTTTTTATATTGGCTGTAATAAGTCATTTTGAAATCATCATCATGCACTAAATTGCAAAGCATTCCTCTTATTAATACTTATCCAGATTGATAGTACACTGAAGCTTGAAGAGAATATGAGCAATACTTATGTGGCATATTGTCATACAGGTGTAGGCCTTGTAATTTTGTAGGACATCCATTTTACAGAAGTGGCTTATTTTGGTGGTTATTCTAACCTCTGAATGTATGAGGTTTGTGGGTTTCTTTCTACCTTGAGTAAATGGATGAAATTACTAGGGAAGTTGCAGTAACCTGGTTGTCTGTGTAGTTGATTGTTGAATTAGGATGCCTGTATAGCTGTGGTAAACTACATCTTAGTAAGTCACAGTTTACCTTTTTGTGTTTGTGAAGTAAGAGTGAGGTAGTCATTGCACTGCAAAGCTGACTTACTGCTTCATTACTATGAGCACTGTGTATGTATGTACTAGTCCTGAGTGAAGTGTGTGCCCTCAGTGTATACTGGTACTGCTTGTGTACCCTGATGGTAATGAACGCAAGAATAGTAGCCACAAAGGTGTCAACAAACTGTGGTGACTGGATGCACAGATATGAGCAGTGTTGGAAAACATTTGTAATACAGCCAGAATATTCAGCATGACCTTGGTAGTAGTTAGCATCAGCCAATTACCCTCCCTAGACTTCCTAGGTCAGTGCTGACTGGTTTTCCATGGCTCTAGACTAATATTAATTATCCTTTAAAATGGTTCCCTTGGCTTTTACATACTGTCTCTGTAGTAGTACTGTAACATGACAGCTATGTCCAAGAGTCTTTGATGGCATGATGGACAGTGCGTTACCCAGTGACTTTTCTGTAGTAAACCGACACAGGAAGGTGTCCAATGAAACAAATAAACCAGAAAAAGAACACCAACGGACCAAGGCAACCACCAATAAGTTCTCCAAGTCCTTAATAAGTCCTTAATAATATAAAAATCAAATTGCGAACTGGTAGTAAGCAAGCTCAAAGGCAAAACCAAGTGCAGATAAACAAAAATAAACGCTTCCGGTCCGTTGGTGTTCTTTTTCTGACTTTTCTGTAGTAGTATTGTAACATGACAGCTATGTCCAAGAGTCTCTGATGTTGTTATGGGCAGTGTTACCCAGTGACTTTTCTGTAGTAGTACTGTAACATGACGGCCATGTCTAAGAGTCTCTGACATTATGATGGGCAGTGTTACCCAGTGACTTTTCTGTAGTACTGCTGCAACATGACAGCTGTGTCCAAGAGTCTCTGATGGTATGATGGACAGTGTTACCCAGTGACTTTTCTGTAGTAGTACTGTAACATGACGGCCATGTCTAAGAGTCTCTGACATTATGATGGGCAGTGTTACCCAGTGACTTTTGTGTAGTACTGCTGCAACATGACAGCTGTGTCCAAGAGTCTCTGATGGTATGATGGGCAGTGTTACCCAGTGACTTTTCTGTAGTAGTACTGTAACATGACGGCTGTGTCCAAGTGTCTTTGACTGTATGATGGGCAGTGTTACCCACTGACTTTTCTGTAGTAGTACTGTAACATGACGGCTGTGTCCAAGTGTCTTTGACGGTATGATGGGCAGTGTTACCCACTGACTTTTCTGTAGTATTACTGTAACATGACAGCTATGTCCAAGAGTCTCTGGCGGTATGATGGACAGTGTTTACCCAGTGACTTTTCTGTAGTAGTACTGTAACATGATGGCTATGTCCAAGAGTCTCTGACAAGTGACTTTTCTGTAGTAGTACTGTAACATGACAGCTATGTCCAAGAGTCTCTGGCGGTGTGATGGACAGTGTTACCCACTGACTTTTCTGTAGTATTACTGTAACATGACAGCTATGTCCAAGAGTCTCTGGCGGTATGATGGACAGTGTTACCCAGTGACTTTTCTGTAGTAGTACTGTAACATGATGGCTATGTCCAAGAGTCTCTGACAAGTGACTTTTCTGTAGTAGTACTGTAACATGACAGCTATGTCCAAGAGTCTCTGATGGTATGATGGACAGTGTTACCCAGTGACTTTTCAGTAGTAGTACTGTAACTTGATGGCCATGTCCAAGAGTTTCTGACAGTATGATGGGCAGTGTTACCCAGTGACTTTTCTGTAGTAGTACTGCAACATGATGGCTCTGTCCAAGAGTCTCTGATGAGTGACATTTCTGTAGTAGTACTGTAACATGATGGCTAGGTCCAAGAGTCTCTGACAAGTGACTTTTCTGTAGTAGTACTGTAACATGACAGCTGTGTCCAAGAGTCTCTGATGGTATGATGGGCAGTGTTACCCAGTGACTTTCCTGTAGTGGTACTGCAACATGATGGCTGTGTCCAAGAGTCTCTGACGAGTGACTTTTTTGTAGTAGTTGTGTAACATGACTGCTGTGTTCTAGTCTGTGATGGTATGATGGGCAGTGTTACCCAGTGACTTTTCTGTAGTAGTACTGTAACATGACGGCTATGTCCAAGAGTCTCTGATGGTATGATGGGCAGTGTTACCCATTGACTACCTTTCCAGGGAGTAATGCTGTACAGGCTTGGTATTAGGCATGTTATGACTTATAAAATGCAGCAGTTAGTGTTAGACATTTTTGAAGTAATCCTGAAATTAATGCAGTGCTGATATTCAGATTTAACCCGGTTTCATTTGTTTATATTCAGACACTTCATTAGATAGTGTCAGTATCTCCCTTTGGTGCCAGTTTCACTGTGACTGTCTTTGCTTCAGCATTTACTTATAATACCACATTTTGGGACACATTTAAGGTCATTGCTATTTCCTATTTTCAGTGTTTACATATTCATTGTTTAGAATCTTTTCAGCACTGGCTTGCAATTTGGTTCCTGTACTGTTAGGGTGGTTCTGGTAGGTGGGAATCATTGTAAGCTTTGTTCATTTGTCAGTAAACTGCTTCCACCTGCAAGTAGGTAAGCTGTACATAATCCAGAGGTATATGTGTTTGTATATAGAAATCTGCAATGATATAAGCACCTTCAAAGATTTCACTGCTTCATGCCACTGACACTGACAGTGAATGATCATGGCAAGAATCTTTTGAAGCTGTTCTGTGCAATTCATTATCAACATCCAAGGCCAAGAATGGTACTGCAATATAGAACTCCTAAAATCAGGTTGACTTCTGCATATGGAGACTCCACGTTTGTCCTGTAAGTAACCAAATATGGAAGTAGTTTTGCATATTTTGTCTGAAACACCAGTGTCTAAGATTGTTTAAAGTGCTGCACTAGGCCAAGGGTGTATCCAGACAAAACACTGAGTAATACATGTTGTCCAAATTAATCATTGATGATTTTAAATTTTTATTTATTTTTTTTTTAATTTTTTGCATTACACACACACACACTTAGGGTGCATCAATCTCAGTCAAGTATTACATTCCTAGGTCACAAATGAAAGTTAAACATTTAACAGGCTGATGAACTGGACCATTGGAATCCCCCTTTCTGTTCTGGCCTAGTTAAGAGAGTGAAAGTAAAGTATGACAGCACAGGATACAGTAATACACAATTAACAGACAAAAGATAACTTTATTGTATAGGTACTAGTAATGTGTAGAGATTAGTAGAAAGCACGCAAAAAAAATCAATACTTAAAACTACCTGTAGATATACCACAGGAAACGCTATTCTGCAGGTATAAACAGAGACTGTTAAGTTACACATTTAAGTTAGAAATGTAGTACATTTGCATTCTGTGTGCTGCTGTATGTGGACTTTAAGCTGATTGGTGAAGGAAGTAATGGTAGGAGCTCGTAAAGTTTACTTAAGTTGGGATTGAGTTTCCAACACATTCAACACTTGTATTTCCCACATCTCCCATTTCAGTACTATTTCCTCCTTATAATCCAGTTCTTTGTAGTATAACGTCCTGATGCCCCCAGCATGTTGATGTCTGCTTTCCTTCTTTCCATAGTCTGTTCAGAGTGTAACACCATCTATTTAAGATTCTTAGATGTTGATCCTATGTTGGTATCAGCATTTTGAGAGTATGGCATATTTCTGCTGCCTTTTGCCATTCCCTTCTTTCCGTGTTGTTATCCTCTGTTTTCTCCTCTTTTTTTAGCTGCTTCATTCGTATCCAGGTTTCTGTAGTTCCTCTCTTCTCTACCTGCCACTTGTGTACTGGTAGTAGTTCCCTACCTTCCCACTTTCTCTTTCTGTCCTTCTGGACAGATATTTTCTATCTTTTCTGTCCCCCCTTTTAATACTCTCCTCTTTCTTCTTCTGCCTTCTCTGTCCTAATTGTTCAGTCCTTATTTTGTTAGTTTTAATGTACCCTCTGTTTACTACCAAACAACTTCTCAACCTCACTTTTGTGAGCCTTTTCCGTACTTATTCTTTGAAGTGATCCCTGTCTGTTTGCCACTAATACAGTTAAATGTGCACCTCTGGGTAATGAAGGTTTTACTTCTTCCCTTGGTTCCTTTTCATGGCTTTAGTCTCATTTTATAATTTTGCTGATAGGAAGAAAGGTGCCCAAATTACTATTATCCACCAGTTCAGTCTAAAGCCTGTTCCATATCTCCTAAAGTTGTCATGGCTCAGCCTCCTTCCATTTTCCTTCTATACAGTCTGTTGCTCAGTGGTCTAGCCATACATAACAATAATAGAAATATAAATTTTGTTTTCTCTCTTCATAGGGATGTGTATCAATAAGTATGCCGCTTCTGGATTAATCATTATTCATGTTAAATTGTTCCTTTTTGTTAGTATCCTTTCTTTCCCTTCCCATTTCTCTGAGACACTCTTAATCTGCTCAAGCACTGTTCTGCAGATCTTCTTTTTAGTTTGGCTGAAGCTTCTTCATAGTTATAAACCTTGGCATTTTTTCCCTTGTTCCCCCCCCCCCCCCCAGGAGTTTCCTGGCCATACCACTACTGTTTTGAGTGATATGCATTTTATTCCTTACTTTCCAAGTCCATGAACATTTCTAGCAGTTCTTACTATGTTTTTTGTCTATAAATAGTAAGCCCTGCCTCTAGTTCCTTATTCTGCATTCTAGTACTTCCATCCTGAAAATGAATAGATTTTGGGACAGTGGATCCACTTATCAGATTTGTGGTTCAGTACCTTCACCCACCTTCTCAACCTCTTCCCATGTCTGACCCACTTAGTGCACTGTGTAATAATGGGCATTCTGTGGAATCCAGTGCCTTTTTTGAATTAGAATAGCAATACTGATGTTTTTTCCACTGTTTCTTCCTGCACTAAAAGGCCTTTACCCGCCACCAGTTGTCCACTGACTGCCTCCCCTGCACAGTTCCTTCATGTACACTGATCAAGTGTTGGGAGGAGTCAGTTTCTCCTGCCTAATATTTTCAGTCTGTTTCAGTATGGAACTCCTGTGTTGCCTACATTTCCAAAACCAAGTATTTCAACATTTTATTTTTCAGTTGCACTGACGGGATGGTGTTTGTCTGATCATAAAAAAAAATATCTAGAACTACTGTCTGACGTAATGAGAAATTGCTGTAATTTAGTGTTTTTCCTTCTCTCGTCCTCCAAAACCGATACCAGTAACACATTTACTACTGCAAGAGCCATAGCATCTCTCTCATCTTTTGGGCAAAAACATACATTTTTGTATGGACAGCAAAGCAGATGCCACACTTGAAATAATTGCAGTCAAAATTGTGAGTGCAGGCAACACGTAAATGCCTTAACCTCAAAAGCCAAACAAATTCTTGGTTATGGAGATTTCTGTATTTTTCTGTTACATGTTGATTATTTAATTTATATAAGCATTCTTGCTCAGTAGGAGTTGGGCAACGAAAACAATGAAGTGTTAAGAAACTGCATTTAGATAGTTTAGTATGGTAGCACTGTCAGACAAATTTTGTTTAGTGTTGCAAGTATACCCTGTTTTCATGGTGATTTAAGAAGTTTTTTTCTTGAACACTTTTCATAATCTGCCATTAGTGGTGGATTGTGATACACTACATTTGTGATAGTAGTCTGCATATGGTAATAGAAAACTCATTGATGAATATGCATAGGACTAGATGTTATAATAATGACTTCTGTACCATTCTTACCCCCACCCCAAACACACACTTCCCAGTGAAGGGTAATGTGCTGTTTGGGATTCTGTCCATATGTTGTTTTACTGTGACATTGATGATCCCTGAAAAAGAGAGAGAGAATTAAAAAGTGTGCAGGTATATGTAACATGACAGTTGGGGGGGGGGGGGGGGTCTTCATAATGATCAGTGCTGAAGACATCACTTCTGGGATTGCAGCCTGCAGGAGCTTGATTGCCAGGCTGATTTTCAGAGCTTTAACTTCCCCTTCCACTTGGATATCGGGCCATTGATGGTATAAGAGCAGCATCAGCTGATGTCATTGTCAGATCTTTCTTGCGGCAGTTCATGTGAATTTGCATACTGTACAGACTGTTGCTAGTAAATACACCATAGGGGGAAACTTTGCTTACCTTTTCTAGACTGTTTTCTGAAACAATTCAAAATCCCTATCATGAAAACTATCATTATATTGAATGAGGAAAACAAATCCTGCGCAAGGATGGTCATAGCCGCTGTATTTTCTGCTTAGGTCCACAGCATGATGTGGACAGCTGACAGTTTGATTTCATGAGTAATTCACTCAAGTCCTGCGTGTGTAGGCTGTCCTTTCCTGCCCATCTGTAAGCATTTCTGTCATGGTCACCATATGTATTGCTGACACTTGCTTATTGTACCATGGAGCAACTGTGTCGTCTTGCAGAAATCCACATTTTTGCAACTATTCAGAAACCTAAGAGCTGCTGTCCTGTCTTCTTTGAGTTAAGATTAAAATACTGATGACCTTGAATATTTCATTTTTTGGCTCATCTGCAGATCTGTCTTTTCTATGAAGGCCTGGGGTTTATGGATGCTGTTGTCCACTGGTCCACCAGTAATGAGACCTCATCGTAATAGAACTTCACTTGTGGTACGTTTACTTTGCTGTTGTAGAATTAATTTTTTTCTATTTAGAGGCATTTGGCTGTCTACACCGAGCTCTCCAAGACTGCAGGCTGCATAGTACAGAAATGCATCTGTGAAGCAGCACCTCTTTGCAGAAGATTGAAATGCTTTTATTGTGATGCTTGTTGCTTCCTTCAAGTTGCATAAGCTTTATTGCCTAAGCACTCTCCCTTCATTAAGGGGTTAAGGTGACAGAATCTCCAGGCCAGAGTTTTTTATTCACTGTCACCTTCGTTACAGGGACCCCATAGCACCTCAGTTGTATTGTTCATTGTCAGAAATTGCCTTTATATGCAAAGTGTTGGAGGAAGTGATTTTTTTTTTTTTTTTGGGGGGGGGGGGGTGGCTTTTCATTCTTTTACAGATTGTGTAACGTGAGTAATTGTGGCTCTGATGCACCCCCTCCCCATCTTTGATCAGAGCGTGTAATGCCCTAGTGAATGGTGCTTAAAAAAATATCTGGCTTCATTCTTTGCATGTGGGTACAAATGAGAGCGGAGTGCTGATGTAATCCATATGGCAGAAGAGAAAACTCTATAACTGGGAGTGCTTTACTCATAGAAAGAGTGTTGGCTTTTTCTGAGGAGTTGGTGCTACATCCAAGTAAGTCAAGGAATGAGAATTCTTGAATTCATTAAGTGGCTGAGAGATTGGTACCGTGAGCAAGGTTTTTGAGTAAATGACTGACTGAGGAAATGTGCATGACTTTGAGGTCACATGCTGCTTACACCCAGTTCTGTTTGGGAAGGACATTTTCAGAGTTGTGTTACAGAGCGAGGCAAGAAGGTGAGAACAGTGTTGTCAGTGAAAAGAATAAGGGAGAAAAGTGGTGATTGATGCTTAGGAGTACCTGAAAGGCCTTGTAAAAAATTAGTAAGTTGCATGCTTTAGTGCAAGGAGGTACAGCTGCCAAAGGTATAACAGAATCATAGCACCTGTAGAATAAGGGAATATGGGATATGTCAGTACCTTGTTTTAGAATGTACAGAAGAAGCAGGAAGAGCAAAAACTGGGTGGCACTGTACATTTAAAATGGTATAAAATCCACAGCGAAGGAGATTGTTAAGGCTAAGAAAAACAAAGGAAAAGTACCCACATGTTAGCTTTGAAGATGGAAGGGGAACGTGGATGCTTTCTTTGGGCACCTATATTATACAGGTCACTAGATGCAGGTAAGAATGATGACAGGTCAGAGGTAGTATATGAGTGGATGAATAAAGAAGGGGAGACCCACACTCATGGAGAAACTTAATCTTCTGACTATGAGATGGAAAATGCTCATGTTCTGGGTATATAGGTGGAGCATTGAAGTAGAAGATTTGGTGGAAGCTGGTGTCACGGGCCCCCAAACAAGAATGCATTCATCCACACGTAGTCTGAACCAATGCAGAGAAGGTAAAATAACTACTGGCTAATGGTAATAAGTTCAGTTTATATTTTATTCTCCCATGATGTTTTTTTTCCTCAAATGATAATGTTTGATGTCTCAGAATAATAATGTGGGAAGTACCAGAGGATATACTTCAGTCTGTTAAGAAGCATAATAAGTAATGTGGAAGGATGATAAAAGTGTAAGAAGAATGGAGAGAGGGTGTGACTGTGTTAAGGAGTGAAGAATGGAATAAAAGCTTATATCAGAATAAGGAAGTGTGTGTGTTTACTTTTTACCATAAATGTCTCATTACACAGCATATTTTCAGCTGAGGCTAATTATCTCTGTTTTGGGGATATTATTTGGTAAGATGTGCTGCTTTTGTACTTTGTGTTTTTTCATTTAAGGACTTAGACATTTGTAAAGGAGAGTGTTTAGTGCTTTTGTACACCTTCTCACAACTTACCTTCTTATTTTAGCGATGCTTAAGAGGGAAAAGGTATAACTCAGTAGCTGGGGACAACTTGTACTGTTTGTATATTTTCTTTTGTGATTTCTGGGAATGTTGTGGGGAAAGGTTAAGTGTGTTTAGTGCTTGTGAATACTTAACTTCTGACTTACTCTTTGTAGCTGCACAGCTAAACAGGCTTCTCATTCATCAGGAAAATGGATTCCATTACTGGTCCTACCATTCCTTCTGATGCTGCACCTAAAAAGAAAAAGTTAAGGAGCTCCTCCCTACTCATGGGTCTGTCTAAGTGTCTGCTAGTGGGTGATTCTGCAGAGTCCATGGCTTGTTCTTCAGACCAATTACTAGTTTCCATAAGATCCTGTGGTATAGCACCACCACCACATCCTCAGCAGCTGTTCCATTGTCCATTCCTGGCATGGGAGAACCATTTTCTTTGGTTTCTCCAAGAGGTTCTTCCTGGGATGGCCAAAATAATAGACCTGTTTCCTGGGTTCTTCAGCTGGTCTCCATCTAGGGATTCCCCTAGAAAGAGAAACAAAAAACTAGACCTAATTCTTCTGAAAACAGTATTTCTGTAAATTAAGATGAATTAACTACATTGGCTAAGGGCTTATTACAGGTTTTGAATCCTGTGGAACAGCAGATAATTTTAAGTTTAAATCATAGCTCCGCTATTCCTGAGGATATTTTATTAGAAGATTCTGATAAAGATAGGAACAGGGCTTCATCTTTGTTTTCTTCAGATGTCCCTGACTGATTCTGACGAGTGTGATTCCTCAATTTCTTCTGTAGAGGATTATTCTTTTGCTGAGACTTTGTCCAATATGAATAATGTGTTTTGGTGGGAACAGGTGGATGTTCTCTCTTCTCTAAGGGCATGATATGATATTCTGTTAAGTTGCTATGCCACACTCTGCTCCTATTCCTCTTATTTTGCCAGCCTTGGAGGATGCTTTTGACTTAGCCTACAATAATCTTGATAGTCGGTCTTCAGTCCCTAAAAATGTAGACATACTGCATAAAACTTCCAAGTTTAACAAGTATTTTTTTTTTGTAATCTCCGGTCTGAACCAGCCATTATTTCTACTTCTCCAGCTACTAACAAGTTTTTGGTTAATTCCAGTCCTTCTCCTGATAAGGATGATGAAGCCTTTGACATATTTGGGAAGAGAGTCATTTTTCTTTCTTTGGATTTCAGAATTTGAACTACCAGACTCATGTTGAAGTACATGCTGGCTTGTTTTGACAGTCTGAGGAACTTTTCTGCCACTTTGATTTCTTTCTCAAATGTCTAAACATTCTTTAAAGAGCGAGTGTTATTGTGCCAACTCTGTGTCCAGGGATGAAGGGACTGTGATGAGAAGTTTTATGTAATCAGAAGTTTTAAGATTGATAAAAACAGAGCCAAAAGAACAATTGTTGTAAAAGCATAAGCAAGCAGCCCCCTGAAGTCAAGAGGCAATAAATCCAGGCTGAGAATATATCCAAAGATATAAATAAAGTCCACAGAAGATAAATCAGGTACCAGTTTAATGGAGGACACAAGCGCTTTCACATAGCTTCATCAGGTGTAACCATTTCATCTAAAAACACACCTTTATACATGCATTAATTGATCACATGACTGAAACTTTTAGAGAGACAGAACTCATTTTATACTAATAATATAAACAAATAACTAAATACAAATAACAAATACAAATATAAATAAAAATAAAAATGTAGAAACAGATGAATTATATATATATATAAATATAAATATAAATATGAGTACTACTATTAAAACGTAGCTTAAATAAAACTCAAGTGCCTAAAAAGTACATCTCCTATTTAGTGGTCTGTTACGTAATATGGGCTTGATAGGAACACATTCATTGAGACCATGTCCTATATGGGATCTCAGTCTAACTATCCATTTTGCTTCTGTCTCTTCAGTTTTAACTCTCACATCACCCCCTCTATTATTCTCATAGATAACAGATAGAACTCTGAAAGTAAATTTATGATGTTCACCCATGGTGCTAATATGTTTTGCCAGAGGCATTGATTCTAGACTTCTTTCTAATGTGATATAGGTGCTCTCTCATTCTCTCTCTAAGAGTTCTGTCTGTCTTGCCTATATAGAAGCAATGACATTGTTGGCACTCAGCCAGATAAACAACATGTATGGTCTCACAAGTGGCACTTACCCTGATATCAAATGTTCTTGTTGTGTCAGGGTGATGAAATATTATAGAAGTATCTATGTGTGGGCACTGCGGACAGTGACCACAAGGTCGTGTGCCTTTAAACTCAATGGTAGGTTTCTCTGTTCTTACCCCACATAATCTCCTAAACAAGTTCTTTTTGTTCTTGAATGTATACTGGGGTCTAGCACCAATTAAAGAGGAAATTGTGGGTTCAGTAACCAATACCTGCCAGTTTCTATTAATAATGTCTGTATAGTGCTTGATATCTCTAGCATAGGTAAGGCAGAGACTGAGCTTGGGTTCCTTGCTTTTATTATATCTGGGAGCAGCATTGGAAAAATATGGTTTGGCTTCATTAAATCTCTTACGTCTCACCATCATCTCATTCTTGTTGATATTATAGGTATGATACCCCCGGTCCTTTAACTCCAAGTTGGTAGTATGCATCATTTGTTCGTACTCAATCGGGTCTACAGTGAGTCTTGATGCTCTAAAAAATTGGTTACGTGCAACATTGTCAAAAACAAATTCTGGGTGCATACTTTGTCTAGAAAGAAGGTTGTTAACCCTGCATTCCTTCCTATACATTCTGGTACTAAGGTTACCTAATATGTCCTTATAGATATAGACATCCAGGAAATTAATTCCTGTATAAGAATAATTAAAAGTAAATTTTAAAAAGTCAGTGGTTTTGTTCAGGTATTCAATAAAGAGCTTCAGTCCAACTAAGGTGCCTTTCCATAGAAAGAAACAATCGTCTACAAATCTTCTATAGAAATGGATGTACGGTGCATATATACTATTAAAAATGTAATCCGTCCCCATGTGACCATAACTATATTGGCGTAGCTGTTTGAACAAGAGCTGCCCATTGCTACTCCATTTTTCTGCCAGTAGATGTTATCATTAAAAATGAAAATGTTGTTATAGAGTACCAGGGCTATCAATTTTTGTATAACTATAATCTCTGTGGCATTATATGTGCCAACTTTTGTTAGTAATTTTCTCATAAAGTCTATACCCAATGTGTTGGGTATAACTGTAAAGAGGGAGACAACATCTAACGTAACCAAAATATATTCACCATCAGCAGTTCCTTGATTAGTAAATGCATATAAATCTCTTAAAAAATGTTCAGTGTCTTTCAAGACATGGTGCATAGTATCTAGGACAGGTCTCAGTTTTTTCTCCACATAGATTGAGATAGCCTCTGTTGACCATCCCCTTACAGAAACTATGGGCCTCATAGGTGGTCTAGTACTATTCTTGTGCAGTTTCGGAAGCCCTTGTATAACAGGCACCACTGGTTTAGAAACCAAAAAATAGTGTACCATTTCATCAGTAATAAGGCATTCAAATTGCATGCTCTTAATTGCGTTAATAATCTCTAAAATCATTTTATCTACATGTGCTCTATTTATAAGTTGATAAAATTATTATCACTGAGCATTTCATACATCAATGAATCATAGTCTATTTTATCTAAGACAACTATTTGTCCCCCTTTGTCAGCTGGTCTAATTACCAAGCTGAAATCGTTCTCAAGTTTATTCAATGTATCTAGTTAATCTTTGCTAAGGTTATGCTTCTTGTAAAAGTTAATGTTATTATCTATAACTTTGTAAAAGTCAGTAATACATAACTGTTCAAATGCATTTACAACAGAATTCATTTTCGGTATAAAAGTGCTAGGTCTCCTAAAACAACTTGTTCTTGTTTATTATTAGTGTTAAAAACATTAATTTCAAACTTAGATTCCTAGTAAAAATCTTTAAATCAAATATAGCATCAGTGATAGACATATCAGAGGCAGGTATAAATGATAAACCTCTGGTTAAAACACTTAATTCATTGTCAGAAAGCAGACGTTTAGAAAGATTAACTACTAGAGTCTTACTTTTTGAAAGGCTTTCTTGATAGTGCAAACATTGTTTGTTTCCTCCTCGTATTTTCTCTTGTTTCTTGTACTGCTTCTCCCCCGTGTTTGGTTCTGCTTCCTCTGTCCATCCGTTCTCACCAGTGAGTTGTCTCTCACTGGCAGGGGAAAATTTAGATGGTATTCGTTGGATTGTGAGCAAACAGTATTGGAAGCCGTCGGTAGAACAGTAGAAATGCTGCCGTCACTTCTGTGAACCTGCGCTACTGTCACGACCTTCCTCCTAGCGCCCTGTGGGCATGCATGTGAGCTAGGAGGTACTGGAAGCTTATTAACGCTCTGTTCAGATGATGTGCCTGCGGACTCAGGCTTATTGGAGGTAATATCTTCGTTGAACACACTATTGTCTTGAATCAAGACATTATCAAGTTCTTGTAAACGTGCGCTCCCTTCCGTTTGTGCTTGCTGAGCTGGAGCTGCCGTTTGCTCTGATTTCATTGGTTCACGTGGCCACATGAAGATGTGGCCTGATGAGAAATCAGAACGATCTCTCTCTAGTTTTTTCAATTTGATTTGTAGCAGTTTGCGCTTGTAGGTGTCTACATTGCTTATAGTATCTATCATCAGTCTAGTGAGGGAATCACCATTGTAGTTGTTATTCAAGTATGCATACTTATTCTTAATGTCATCAAGGAGTTTAAACTCACGTCTCTCAGCAGCTGCTATTAGGAGCTTGATATAACTAAAACTGGTAGCGATATTCAACTTTTGCCACTCTGTTAAAAGAAGGCTATCACAATCAACTTCAGCTGGCATCTTTAATATTCTGAGTCCACGAGGCACCAATTTCTGTTCAATGCATGCCTCAAGATGAAATTTCTCATATTGTGTTCTGGCTAACTTAGAGAGCAATCTCTCTAGGTCAAGCATATCAGTTCTCAGTGATAGAAAATCAGTAGTAACATCCACTTCTTCTTCGGGCTCTAAATTAACATTTAGAAGTGGGTTGTTCACATCTCTAATCTTAGAAATAAATGTGTCAACACTACCTTCTATCAAAGCTGTCGAGGCTCGACATTCAGGAGTATAATCCAGCTCAACTTGTATAGCATCCTCAGCCATGGTAACTTCGTAGACAGGCTCACAAAAAACAGAAGCAATTGATAAAAACAGAGCCAAAAGAACAATTGTTGTAAAAGCATAAGCAAGCAGCCCCCTGAAGTCAAGAGGCAATAAATCCAGGCTGAGAATATATCCAAAGATATAAATAAAGTCCACAGAAGATAAATCAGGTACCAGTTTAATGGAGGACACAAGCGCTTTCACATAGCTTAAGATGTTAAATGTGTGATTTTGAATTCTCCTTTGGATAGAGTTTTTTTTTTTTTTTTTTTGGTCTTTCTGCTACTGGGGCTCTAACATTTTAAAATAGTCAGATTGATTAACTAGGTTACTAAGATTTGTCAGCCTTATTTTCCTAAATCTACTAAAACCCCTTCAAAAAATTATTCTGGCAGGCAGAGCTGTAAGAAAAAGTGGCATGAGGGATCTAATAAAGAGCTGTAATCCTTTCAGAAAAAAAGGGACAGACCTCTACTCAAAATTACTCCAGCCAATTCTTTAATCACCTTTTGTCTCAGAAACAGTTTATCAGTCTTCCCCTTTTGCAGCAGATTGCTTCAGACATATGGGCTCTGAGGGTAGTCCAGGTGGGTTACGGGTGGCACTTTTATTCCTCCTCACCCTCCAAACCATGCAGTACTGTTTCCTCTAGTTTTAAATCATATACTTTTCCTGGGGGTAGTAGAACCAGTGTCCCAAAATCAGATGGGGAAAGGATTTTATTCCAGTGTTTCTTGTGCCAAAGAGGGATGCTTTCTGGAGACCATTTCATAGCCTGCCCCTTTCGCAGTTTGTTTGTGAAAGTGCCACAGTTCAAGACATTGTCATCAATGAAGTCTTTTTCCTTTCATGAGTTTTTTTGGTAACTCCAGACATGAAAGATTCTTATCGCATTCTCATTGCCACAGAGTTCAGAGATGTCATCATATTTCTGTGTCTGGATCAAATCTATCAGTTCTTTGTATTGTCCTCATTTAATGCCACAAAATCTATTTTGATTTGGGGTTCCCTTTCTGTCTCCATATGGTTGTCCTTTGCTGCTGCTTTCTGCTGTTTCCACCATAGTAAAGCTCTTCCAGGCTGAATGAAGCTACATTTTATTAAAGCCTTTTCTTCAATGGCATACTGGAAAGGTGTGTACTGTAGAATTATTCTAGTTAGCTACATGGTATTGTGCACATACTTTTACAAAACATTGCCAAATTGATTACTTCTCCAAGAACAGGAGCCATACTGCAGGGACTCCTGGCAGATGTGCCTAGGTGCAGCATGCCAACAGTAAAAGTGTGTGACATGTTTAACGGTTTCAGTTAGATAAACTATAGTAATCTGCCCATATAGCTTTAGGCTACTGCAGCAGTGATACTGATGAACATAGTGCGGCTGTGTAAGCTGCACTTACTGTAACAGTAGGTGTTCCACAGCATTATTTCTGCAGTAACTGCTCCCCCCCCCTTTTTCTATATGCAGTTTTCTTTTCTTTCTTTTGATAGTTGTGCATTCCTAACGTTTCTGTTTTTTCAGGACCATAAGTTCTCCCCCTTTTGAAGGGCAAGAAAATCCTGAGTATTTTTGGCACCGAGGTCTGATGTTTTCTCCCTTTAGAGCTTGTGCCACAGCAGTCTGGGTGGACTTGGAGGGGAGCCAGAGACTTTTGGAGACTGACCAGCCATTATATCCTGGGTAGGATATAACCTATATAGCTTTATGCTACTGTAG
Organism: Protopterus annectens; assembly: GCF_019279795.1. Taxonomy (NCBI): domain Eukaryota; kingdom Metazoa; phylum Chordata; order Ceratodontiformes; family Protopteridae; genus Protopterus; species Protopterus annectens. The sequence continues at coordinate 1,298,927,548 of NC_056745.1, read as the reverse complement.
CAGTGATGGCTTTGTCTACTGTTATGGTACATGCAACTTAGACAACTGTACTTTCATGGATCTGTGAGGAAAAGATCTCATCAATGAACCTGTGTGTTGCTGCTGCTGCTGATGGCCACCCATGAGAATTATCTAGGGACTGCGTCCTAGAAACTAACAAATGTGGACATCTTTTATGAAGTGTGAAAGTTAGACATGTACCACAACACTAGCTCTGTAAGGTCCATGTTAGATATTCTTCCTCTGTTCTCACTTTTGATGTGTCTGAATTTTAGGTCCCCCCACAACACACACAGTTTAGGACTTAGCAAAAAGAGATTATGAGATGAGGTGTATGATGAGAGGTGCTTAATAGGCAGAGGGAAGTTTAATCTGCAAAAGGATTGTGATGGCTGTGGTACAAATCTTAGATGTTACCAAAGATGGGTTTTCTTATAATTTTGTCATTACGAGTGCATAATTTTAGTATATTGATCCCTAGCAAACTCCTGAGACCTCTTGGGTGCTCTCTGGTATTTCTGTAAAACTGACTTTGGTGTTAGAAGTTTGCATCTGTTTACCAAGGAGTAGAATAAATTGCAGTACTTGTGCAAAAGAATAGAGGGTTAAATTTAGAAAAGTGTATGTAACAGTTTCTTTAAAAAAAATAATGGTTCTTTTTTGTACACAGCATTTCAAACTGTTGGACTAACACTGAAATTATACATCATTAAATTGAAGTCTGTCTTCACCCAGAAAATATTAACATAGCCCACTAGGCAGATGTGCCTAGGTGCAGCATGCCAACAGTAAAAGTGTGTGACATGTTTAACGGTTTCAGTTTGAGCCATAGTCAGGTTTTGTTTATAATACAGTATTTGTAAAAGTCCAGTTTCATTAGCGTTGCTGTCAGAGTTGAGAAGAAACCCAGATCGTTAAAGGATTTTCCTAGTATTCGGGTTTGACAGTGTCATTTTAGTCTAAGGTTTGTGTACTGGCTAATTATTCGGTTAACAGAACGCTAATGTAATTTACATAAATTAATACTGTCTTGTGATTACCTGAATTGTATGGCTTCTGTTCGTTTATTACACCTTTTAAGAGAATATTTGCAGTAAATTGAGAGTGAAGGTACTTTTCTTCTCTCTTTTACTTTACCTTGCAGAAAATGATTTCTCCAATGGTGATGCTTGAGCATGGGTGCTTCATCTGTATGAAATGGCAACATTCATTTAGGCAGCAGTTTTCTGTGCTATTCTCATAAGTAAACCATCTTCTGCATTTCCAAAATGTACTGGTAAAGGCCTTGATGGACCAGTATCAGTTCTATACAGTGCTGTTGCTACTGTCAGATATGCTGACATTGCCATAAGCTCTCACACACATAATTGCATTTTCATTTTTGCATGTAACTCATTAATCATGTCTTTAACTCTGATTGCTGATTGCGAGCATTTCCTTTTACAGTTTCTTGGATGTGTTTGCCATAGTTGTCTGCCATTTTTTTTTTTCTCATTTTTTTAGGCCGACATCTGCTGCTTTTCTGTTTTGTATCATGGAAGCAAGGCATAGTAGATAATTTCTGTGTTGCAAATTCATCAAATATTAGAACGTATAAAGTCTTAGTCGCAGAGCAGATGGAGCTGCTGGTGGTAAATACAGTGCAAGTCTGATAATTTTCCTGACAAACAGAAATTGAAGTAGCACCATAAGTAGCATGAATACCCAGTTTACAAGCTGACATGTTTGGTAGCACTTAGTAAAATTTTCATTTTGCTGACCGGTGCTACTACTTTACTGCCTTGAAAATGTGAAGGGGAAGAAAAAACTAAAGCTCCAGTGCGGCGGAAGTCTACTAGAATGATAGGGATATACAGCTGACTAGCATACTTGCACTGAAGACCAACAAATTTTCCTTTTTCTAGTTTTTATGTGATCTGGACAAGATGGCATTTAGCAACGGGGGTTGGTGGACAGGCAACAGAATCGTTCTCTGTTCTTGTTTAGTAGGGCTTTAAGTCATAGATCCTCCTCCTGGAAATGTGCCAAACAGCAATCCATCAGTTGCAGTGAGTAGAGATCACATTGTTTTTCTAGTTTGTTTTTTCATTAACCAAGTAGGTGGGCTTTCTAATGACAGTTTGTAAACTTGTGGCCAGGGCTGTATCACACTTAGTGTGTGCATATTATACACATTGGAAGGATTACTTATATTCTTACTGAAAGCTTTATTCATAAAAAAATAACTGAATGTATTATGTATAGTTGCTGTTCAGTAATAGTTATTTAAACATTTAATAAGTTATGTATAATTACTCCTAGAGTAACAGTAGGAGTTAAAGTTTTTGTAATGTAGGGCTAATTAAAATCAGTTTGGAAATTGACAAGTTGTAGGATCCAGGAATCTGAAAGTTCTTTCACCCAGATTCATTTTTTTTAATTTAAGCCCACGTTGGCTGTTTGTGTGTGTGACTTGGGAGCATCTTCTGGTTAAGTGATTTGCTCAAAGTTGCAGAGACTAAAAGTGGAGATGGAGGAAATCAAACCAGTACTATAAGATGAAAAATGATTACAAGCTTACAACCTTAACCCTCTGTGCTAAATTGACAGATCAAATGGGTCTCAGTGAACCTATGGCCCTTTTACAAAGGAGACCTAACGCATCATTTATTTGGATTGGAGGAAATATAAAACTGAAGGAGTGTGGTCAGGGCAGTAGAAAGACTGAATCATTGACAGTTGATCTCATAAATGTCCATCTAAAGCCATAGCTGGCTTGCCTAGCGTTTTTCACCTCAGGAGCATACCAGCAAGCTGGGTCGTTCCTTTCTGTGCTCCTCAACTTAGACTTGGGTTGCAAAAAAGAGGGGAAAAAAGTACCGTATATGACGTAATGAAGCCTGTCAGCCCTGACTCCAAATGCATTAATTTTTAAATACTGGGTATTGCATTACCTTCCAGTCGTGCCCCTTGATGTCTTGCTCCTGGGGTGGCCACCCTCTTCGACCCACCCAAGTTATGATTCTGCATCTGTATAACTTCCACTACCTGTAGCAGTGAGGACTTTCATTCAAAGGATTGTATTTCAGGAGTTCAGTCCCCAAAAAAAAAAAGATGCACTGCACCGTTAATTCCAGATATTACTATAAGTAACCGATATAGGAATGTTGGTATAATGGTTGAGGTCTTTACCTTGCAGTCACAATGTACAAGGTTTGATTTTCACCTTTGGAAGGGAAATTAGTTAAGCTTAAAATGACCCGCAAAGGCAGCTACCCTTGTACTTTACCAATGGATCTCTGAACTTCTGGTATGACTGCATGCTTTAGTGATGTTTGGCATGTTTAGTAGTTAGTAAAGTAGGTCAGCCATTCCTAGTGAAACAAAGCTTTGGGAGCATAAATGTCATTTGCATAGCTTTATAGATTTTTCTGTGGAAAGTGGATAGGAATGGGGCTGAAATGAGTAGTGTGAATGATTAACAAAGTAATCAAGTTTGAACTGTATGTTATTCAGACTTGTGCACAAGGTTAATACCATCCTTCTCAATTAATTGCATAGTTCAAATCTATCTTAGGGTATTTTTACCCTGTTTTACCACATGGTAAATCACCAGCAGCTCAAGGTTCAAGCAGATCAGTGTTGGGCTTGAACTCAAAGCAGACAAGAATGCAAAACAAAATAAATTAATTTTAGAGTTGTAAATACTGTGAAGATGCTGAATTTTCAGCTGTGAGTGGTGTGATACAGTTAAGCTGAATAGTTTACCTTCAGTGCATTTTAAGAAACACCTCAGCATTTTGTAGTCCAGCAATGAATGATATCCACATGATTAGCTAACAGCAACTTATTCAGTTATACTTAGCCATCAGAGTGTGTTAACTAAAACGTAGTTACATTCTAGTCACAAACATTAGACTGATGTTTTATATAGTGCCATTGTGGAGCAGTGGTTGGCTCTGCTTTGTTAAAGTGCTTCTCTCCTGGATTCATTCCTGACTGAGGTACAATCTGTGCAGAGTTCACGTTCTCTGTGTGATCTCATGAGTTTTCACCAGTGTCTCTGTCTGCTTCATGAGAGGTAGACTGGCAGTAGTTAATTGCCCGTCCGTGTGAATATGCTATGCTATGAACTTCCTATGTCATACCCAATGGATTCCTGCCTTTCACCCATTGTGTCCTGTGTAGACTGTGGCTTCCTATAGCTCTGAATTGAAAAAAATGATTATAGATGATGGAGGAATCATTTTTGGTTTTCTTACCTCTACTGCAATTTATCAGTATTTGTGTGAATTAATTTATTTGTATTGTAAGAGTGGGCTACAAAAGTCAGTAGTTTTAATTTTGTCTGTATTGGCCAAGTTAATAGAAAATATCTCTTTCCAGGTGTAATTCAAGGAGTCTTGATGTCATTATTTGATACCATAAGTCTGACATAGTGGGAATGAAGTGGAAGTGAGTTGTACAGAAATGTCAGCTTACGTTTTGTAGGGAGTGATGAGGGATGGAAAAAGTGGCAATGGTTTTCAGTCCATCAGCAATGAAGTGTATCATATGCCTCAACTTTAGCTAAACTGCTTTTTATGTACATAATACATCTGTAATTGATGATTCTTGTAGTTGTACCCCCTTTCTCCTTCACCTAAATCCATTTGGCAGTAGTTGCTGATACAGTCTATAGAGCTGCCAGGATAATGGAGTGAATAAGTAATGCTTTGGTCACTGAGCCAATAAAAGTCAGTGAATAGCTGTTCTGAAGTAACCTGCTTACTGTGTGTTACAGTGGTTGCAACAATTCATCGGCTGTGGCTATTTTTTTGTTTAAATAGTTCATTGCATATATATTTTTTTATTTATAGCCATCTTTGCAAGTACTTTGTTTCTGAAAATAGTGAGTCATACACTAAGTGCACATCTGTGAGAAAGTTAAAAAGACAACAGAGCATTTCTTTGTGTTGACAGAGAAAAGTCATTGTTGTACTGCTGTAAATCCACTTCTAAAGTCAGTTTAAAAAATGCAGGTGATTTGTGTTGCCTGGTGCGGTCTTTAGCTTTGAGAGCAGTGTTTTGCAGATTATTTAATTTTAGCACTGCTTTTCTGGAGATATATATAAAATGATTATTTCTCAGTAGGCCAGTTGTCTCATTTTGCTTACGTTGAATGGCCTGCAAAGCCTGGTATTCAAATTCAGATTATTTTAAATATGAGCAGGGTTCCCCTTGTTCCAGAAGATGACATACCTGATTAGGGGCTGTTATATAAAATGGATTCTGAGGTAAGTGATGACTTTGAGGAGTATAGAATATGCAGCCACAAGTATAGCAAGTATTTTGCTCCTGCAGTCTTCAGGGCAACTACCCCCTGCTCGTGTTTGTGTCCTTGTGGGTGCCTGCCATTTATAAAAGTTTAATTTTATTCTTTGCCTAGTTAGTTCTCTGTTTGCCAAAAGTCTGCTCTCTGCTCAGAGTTCAGTGTTATGTCCATCAAAAATGCTAGAAAGGAGGTGTGCATGCCAGAATCAGGTTATCATGTCAGACTTGCACATGAAGTGCCTTTACATACTCTACTGTCAAAGTGGCACTGTGGCCTGTGATCATCATTACGTGTTCTGGCACTTGGAGGCACCACAGACAGGAGAATTCAGAAGTCACCTTTTTGTTTTAGACTGCAGAAAATGAAGGAAAACAAGTAATTTTATTCCTCCATGATGTATTTTCCCACAGCACAGATGGTAGTCACTGAGGACTTTCAGTTTTCTGACACCATCAAAAGACCTACCCATCCAGCTGTATCTAAAATAACAACCTGTCAATTCTTCATGTTGGTTAAGCAGAAATTTTGAGTTTGATCTTCTACTGAAGTTTTTTTCAATTACAAGTATGGTAGGTGTGGCCTTCTATAGGATAGAGACGATCGTCAATAACAATTGGCAAGTGTTACCTCTTGAGAGTTTTTGACAACTTTTTAAGCCTGAGTTTGATTATTTTACACAAGATTAGAGTAAGAAACTGTGTTCTGATGCTGGATTCTCCCCCTTCCTTTCTGTTGCAACCTGTATCACAGTTACTTTGCCCTGGACTTTAATTTGACCAGTTAATTAGCCACAATTTGATCCTTGTTAGGCACTACAGAAAGGAGATCCTTCTGTGCTAGGCTGAGGATCTGGATAACATTTGGTGATGCATGGCAGGAAGCCTGTTCAAAGTTTAGAACAGACAGTACCCCAACTGCCTAAGGCACTTTTTTGTCATCTTGGTCAATACAAGACCCAACCCTACAATTAGCACCCCTCATTCCGTGTGTTGCTGACAGCATCCCTTAAGATTACAAATCCACATGAGTTTGATCCCATTGGATTAGTAATTAAACTACACAAAATCTTTTTCCTCATCTTTTTTTCTGAAGAGTGTTTGAAATACCTGCAGTACTTTGTATTAGAAGCATCTTACCCCACCAAGAACTTTTCCTTTCCAGCTGCTTTTCTCCACATGCAGTTGATAGTGGCTTGGCCAGTGAATTTGTTGTTAATATCATGATGGTTAAGCTTTTTATGCAAATGTAGTCTGATTCTTTGTTATTTTTTTTTGTTCCTACCTAAGCAAATGTTCATTTCAACAGAAAGGAGAAGGACATTGTCTTGCAGAAAAATGTGGTGTAACTTTCATTTGTAAATGTTATATTTATTATACTTCAGAAAAGACAAACTAGTTTATGCTGTTGCATGTGTAGTTGTTTCCTCAAATTGTCAGCTAGGCAGAAGAAAGTATGTGCCTTGCATTTCTTTTTTCCTTTTTTTTTTCTTTTTTTTGGGGGGGGGGGTTACTTCCATACTTGTATATCTGTTTACCTAATTTTCGTAGTGTATAAGTAGTAGTTATAGAGTGGTTCATGTGAAATCGATGAATCCAAAAATCTTTCAGATTTCCATATCCAAAAGATCCCTGGCCATACTATTTCCTAAGACTGAGAAATAGGCTTTCTGTGACTGTGCAAGGACTACTGAGAAGATGCTGAGAGGAGAGGACAGGCACAATGCAGCTTGAAAGTAAATATTTAGCAAGTAGGAATTTTGCAGCCCAAGCAGTATCTAACTAAGAAATCTGCTTACAGAAATAACAGATCCAACAATGAGAGAACTAGTTTGGTGATTACAGCTAGAGATTTCCTGAACATCAGAATGAACATGTAGCATGCATGCTGGTATGCTTGTACAAAAGTACATCTTAGAGACTATAAGAATGGCTGGGAGCATTTGTAAGTGGAACCCTGCAATGTTTCTACACACTTTTATTCTTTGAAATGTGGAGTAAGTGGGTGTATCTGAAATTCAGAAAAGAGGGAGCAGCAAACAGAGGAGCATACACATGGGGACAGGGAAGGTAGAGGGAATGGAGAGGGGGAGGAAAGGTATCCCTTTTGGGACATTTTTTTAAGAAGGGTAGATTGGGAAAGATGTAAGGGAAAGACAGGTTACAGCAAAAAAGATAAGAGGTGTGGAAGGAGGAGCAGATGGACAAACATAAAATATAAAGACCAGCAATGTAGGTGCCGACACAAAGGTAGTGGATTTCAAAATGGATATATTGCAAGCGGTGATAGGGAGGCTTGGGCAACAAACAGGGAAGGGAGATGACGAAAGGAGGAATAATAGGATGTATTCCCATCTCCTGACCACTATGCTTGGGCTAGACTCAGGAGGAGATCAGTTACCACTGTGATTGCTTTCCCCACTGGGCCATGCCTGAGATGATGGAGAAGGCAGTGCTAGACAGTGTGCCTTAGCAACACATGAGCTTCTCCAGGTGGACACTGCAGGCTGCAAGCCATCCGTCCACGATCTTCCCCATCACCTCTTCCTACTGGGTGATAGTGTGACCCCCAGCAGCATCACCAGAAAGAGGAAGAGCACTCAAGTAGGTTGAATGGCCACCAGAGGCCACTGGGGATATCCTGGTTGCTTCCCATTGCAGGGCCTCCATAATCTTACAGAGAGAAGGACCTGGAAGGCAGATGGTGACCAGTCAGACGATAGGCCCAATGGCAGGGTGGGGATTGGTACAAGGCCACAGGGAAAGCTATAGCATGTGCTTCAAAAATGGTAAAATGAATGGATATAAATAAAAAAAAATAGTAAATCTGAAGAGGACAGTGACAGAGAGAGGAGAGAGAGAGAGACGTTACTACTGTGGCTGGCTGAAATGATCACTCTTACAGGTACCTTCAGGTGTACTACACAGATGCTAATAAGTCAGGACTGATGCTGCTGTTTAGGTGTAGAAACTCAAATGTCCCTACTGGATGACATACACACATTTGTGCAGAGTCCGTGTACCCTTGGCCAAGGGTTGGTGCTACAATGGCAGGATGGTGATGCTGGACATAATGGGCCATGGAGGGTGTGTGCAGATGTCCCTCTGTGGACATGTATGGGACAAAGTTAAAGACCTGCCATGTGGACTTGGACATTACTATATATGCAGTCCAACATGCCTATCATGCCATTGATGTGTACCAAAGCTGCCAAGCTATCATTGCCAGCACAGAAAGCCATCAGCAAGTGCTTGCCCCAACTACCATGGTAGAGTACAATTCTAACAAACTTCATATAAGCTGAGTTTTACAAGTCAAAAATCCATATATAGCGTACTGTATTAAATGAACCATAATGGCATATTAAAAATTATTTTACTTGAAAGCTATATGACAACTGTAGTAAGTCCAGATGGTCATACAGTAAATCACATATGTTGCAGGTCAAGAACTAGCAGTATTTGAAAGACAAGGGCCTTCAGTATTGTACTTGGCACCTCAGAAGTTGAAACCTGCAAGGCTGGTGTCTTGTAACTGGATAAGTACCACAACTTAATTCTCTCCATCAGTGACTTAACCTTAGCCTTCTTAGAGCAAAACCTTACCTTGTATGTGGCTGACCTAGACTTACTCAAGGAAGCTAGAAGAAATGCAGTAGTTCCAAAGAAGATGCAGACAGAATTCAGTAAAATTTAAAGTTGGCTAGACAGCAACCACGTACTAGTAAACTCTAATAAATAAAATTGATCTTTTTCACTACACCACAGACATTTAGTGAGGAAGATGTGATCTGGATCTTTAACCTGTACAGATACTCAGTTGACATGATTCATCATTATGGTATATGGATGTTTCCCTAGTTCCATCTGTTGCATTTAAATGGAAAATAGGGAATAGTTTGCACTTGGTTCCTAAAGAACCACAAAGAGCAGAAACTGAAAAAACATGTATAGTTTTTATAGTTCTGTACAATCCAAGCAGCTGTGGGGCACAGTAAACAGCTGTATTAGATTTTATTCTTCTTTTCCTAACCCTGAATGCTCTCTTGGGGCAGACACGGTTACAGTCTTTTCTTGGAAAGCTACTTTTTGTCAGTAACACACTGTGAGGGCAATGGTGGTGATAGTAATTAATCGTAGTCTCTCTAGTCAGATTATAATTTCTATGTGCCTAGAATGGAAGTAGTGAGAAATAATGTTAAAGGACCACTCAAGCAGAACCCGGGGATTTTTTTAATCTGGTCATTAAGTTCTACACAATCCAAAACTGCCAGCAACAGAAAAAGTACTTACTAATTTTACGTTTTTCTAACCCTGAATAGTCTCTTAGGACAGATTTGCCAATGCTATCTTGTTTTCTTGAAAAGCTGTGTTTGCCTATAATGTAGTGCAAGGGTACAGCTGATAAGCTTATAATAACTTTAGTCCCTGCTTCAGATCACTCTTCCATTTACTTAAAAATAGTGAAATACTTATAATTTACAGAATTCTCAGGAGGAGTATCAGCAACTGATTTGCTCTGATTCTTACTGATTAATTTTCCTATGTATGATAGCACATAGTTTAAAAAAAAAGTGAACTTTTAGCTTGAAAAGGTTTATGACTTCAGTAGGTGTGAATAACATAAAACTCAACTCATCTGAACGCCAGGATGTCACTGTTCAATGCCAGGAACCTAAATAAAAATCTACACTCCCTCCCAGGCCTCCTCCCACTGGAGAATATAGACATTTTTGCAGTTACTGAGACAGGGTTTGAAAGTGGCAGAGAGTTTCAGTGCCTTCCACACTTATAGACCAGTAGCTGCACAGATGAGGGCTAAAGGTGGACGTGTCTCACTTTACATCAGTAACGGGCATACCTCTAGGGTGGTCATACAGGATGATATGCTGGAACCCCTCGACATGCAGATCACCATAGTCAAAATCTCATACCATATGCTATATGTCACCCTCCATGTCCCAAGGCACTTACCATCCAACCTACTCATAGGAGACTTAATTACCCCTTTATGGACTGGGAATACTACATGGCCTCAAATCTGCAGGCACAGCGATTCCTGGACTTCCTAATTAAAGACACTCTTGACTAAATAGTGTATATGCCCACTAGAGGCTCCAACATACTGGATCTCATGCTCACAAACATGGAAGAATACTGCACTCCCCCCAATGCCTCGTCTTGCGTGGTAAGGTCCGACCGTAAAGCTGTTTCCATCAAAATCAAGTCCATAATTCCATTAAAACCAGTAACAGTTATGAACAATTCCAAGGCAAATTACCTGTTAGGTGATGGTTTATCAAATACAGTTCCCCTCCAAATCCCAAGAGCATAGCGTATGCTGGACTGCTCTCAGAAACTCTGTGCAACCATGTTAATGGTTGCATAGAGGCTGCTGTACCTACCAAAAGTAAGCATATGACTAGCCCCAGAAACAAACCACCCTGGTGGTGTCCCAAATTAGACAGAATATACAGCAAAAGGAAAATAAATTGTGGCAAAAATCAGGAAGGATAATTCCCATAAAGACAAAAACTCTATTTTCAAAGTAAACCAGCAACTAAGAGGACGAATTAGATCAAGCAAAGCCAACTTTGAGGTTAAGATAGCCTTCCAGATGAAAGGTAACCATAGGTTCATAGGTGGGTACTAGGCTATCTGCCCGAAGACATTTATAAGCCTAGCCGGAATGTGTTGGCTTTCGCTGCCCCCTTAGATTAGTTCCTTGTGCCTCTGTTCAGCAGAGCCACTGAAGTGATCCCCGAGGTAAATTTTGTTTGCCATCCACTCGTCAAGGTTTCTTTTGAAGAGTGTTAGCGAGGAGCTCTGCCTAATGTAAATTGGGATCTTGTTCCAAAGCATGGGAAGTCTCTGGGACAGGAATCTATCCCTCCTGCACGTCCTGTTTATTGTTGTGGTGAGGTTTAGAACCCTAGACCGTGTGGCTCGAGGGGATAAGGTTTTCTTTAGGTGGAGCATGTCCATCAGTTCTGGGCTGGACATGGCCTTGTATGTCAGGCAGAGATCACCTCTGAGTAGGCGTTATGCATTCGAGTACAACTGGAGTTTCTTCAGTCAAGCTGCATAGGGCATCTGTTTAAGGCCATTGATCCTTTTGGTGAGGTACTTCTGTGGTCTTTCCAGCTGTTGCAGGTGTCTTGTAAGGTACATCCCAAATGGGGCTAATTTACTCTAAGATGGGTCTGATGAGTAGAGGGGCACAATGACCTCTTTTGATCTGGATGCGAACCCTTTTGTGATTAGGTGGGCCACGTAGAAGGATTTTCTAACCACTTTGGCAATGTGATTAGCAAAGGTGAGATTACTATCTACTTGGGTCCCCAGATCCTTTATTATGTCTTCTGTATTTAGGGGAGTACCACCTATATGATAGTTTGTGGGTACTTTTGTTTTTTCCAAAGGGGCTGACTATGCACTTTTTGGCGTTTAGCTTGAGGCCATGATTTTGACACCAGGTATCCGTCTCAGTGAGACCCTTTTGGAGGATGTCTGCGTCAGCCGGAGAGTCAATTATAGCCCCTAGTTTGCAGTCGTCTGTGAACTTGGTCAGCCATAGTACTCCTGTGCTTGCCTGTACCTCTGAGAAAGTATATGCCGAACAGGAGTGGTCCTAGGACTAAGCCCTAGGGAACGCCACTTGTAACCGGTTTAGAGTCGGACCTAGCTCCCACAACTCTCACCATGTGGGTTCTGTCCGGGAGCCAGTTGGCAACCCATCTTATGACGTAAGGTTTTATGTTCAGGCTGGTGAGCTTGTCTATAATACCAGAATGGGGAATGGTGGCGAAGGCCTTAGCAAGGTCTAGGTAGGCTGTATGTACCACCTTTATAGCCTTGGTAACTGTCTCAAAGAAGTCCACCAGGTTTAGGAGGCATGATCTGCCCTTAAAGCCAAACTGGGTAAGGTTCAGTGTTTGGAGGTTCCCAATGTGTCTGTTAATGAGTTCTATGATGATGCGCTCCATAGCCTTGCAGACCAAGCTAGCAGGCTTATAGGGCGATAGTTCCCGAGGTCTGTTGTGGCTCCACCTTTGTGGAGCGGAATAACCGTTGCTGTGCGCCACTCTGGGTATGTAGCCTGTGGAGAGGCTGAGTTTGAACAGTATGTTTAGGTGTGGGGTTAGTTCGTCTGTGAGCTCGTGTAGGACGCAGCCTGGGACACCTTCCGGTCCCATTGATGCTGTGTTTTTGGCTTTGGAGAGGGCTGTTTTAACCTGAGTGTCTGTGATTTCAGGGACTCTACATTCTTCTGGTATGGTTATGGGCCCTTTTGGGGGTGAGAGGGAGGTGAAGTTTGCACTGAACCTGTCTGCCAGGATGTTGGCGATATCGGTCAGTTCAGTGTATTTTGTGCCATTCTGCACTAACTCTGAGAAGATCTGAGCATTGCCACTTAGATTCTTGACAAAGCTAAAGAATGCCTTGTGGTTATCTTTGGAGTCCTTGGCAATTTTTCTTTCAAAGCTCACCTTGGATGATTAGTTTCTTGCTGATACTGATCAGGGAGGTCTTCTCTTCTTGGGATTTTACTCTTTTCTGTACTAGTTTCCTCCTCCTACTGTATAGCTTATTTATAGCAGGAGTCCACCAGACTGGTTTCCTTTTCTTGGAGGAGTGAGTCTTGCTTTTGCTGGGGATGGCACGATCCATGCATTCTTGTAGCTGCCCGTAAAATGCATTAGTAAAGGATTTTGCAGCTTGGACAGTGTTATCCTTTAGCATGGGGGCTTTGAAACTTTCCATCTCGGTCTTAAGTAACGTGAAGTTTGCTTTTGAAAAGTTTTTCATGGTGGCTTTCTTGTCCGGGGGTGGAATATGGATTTCCAAAGTGATTTGTTTATGGTCAGATCTAAGCAGCGAGGGGCTGACCTCTGGTGTGGAACACCAGTCGCCCATGTTGGTGATGACCAGGTCCAATATGTTGTCACCTCTGGTGTGAGTGTTGACCAGTTGAACCAGGGCATTTGAGTTTATAAATTCTAGGAAAAGTTGGGCAAGGGAGTTAGTACTTGAGTAGTTCTCCCAGTTAATGTTTGGGTAATTGAAATAACCCAATATTAGGGTGTTTGGTAGGACATTTATGTTTCCAGAAACACAGAATGGGGGTCCTGGGACATGGTGGGTGTTCTGTAGCAAGCTACAATTTGAATTGCAGTTTTTCCCATTGTTAGTTGCACGTGGATGATCTCTGAAGCATCGTGCTGTGCCACTAACTTGGAGGTGTGGATATCCTTGATGAATATGGATACGCCCCCGCCTTTTGTATTTCGGTTTGGGTTCTGTGGCCAAAATGTATGGTATGAGTTGTAGCCTGGTAGTGCGGGGGTGCCCTCTGGAGCCTTAAACCAGGTTTCTGTTACTGCACATATATCGATTTTCTCCATGCTGAGGAGTGCCTCGAGTGCATGCATTTTGAGGTTTAGACTTCTGGCATTGAGCAGCATTACCCTCAGTTTTTTGTTACTTGTGCTATTTACGGCAGTGGGTTTGTCTTTTGAGCCTTGCCTAAAAAAGGCACTATGGGGGTGGCAAGAGCCTTGGCAAGTATTCCAGAGCCTAAGGGTGACAGGTGCAAGCCGTCTCTAGCGAAGCAGCATGGCTTGTCGAGCATGTCATCCCAGGTGGACAGACATTGGATCCCCTTTGAATGACACCAGAAACTTAGCCAATTATTGAAATCAAGAATTTTCTTCAACTCTGTTAGAAACCTCAAGGGTGGCACACAGCAATGTGCTGAAATGGTGGTTAATGGTGTCACATTCTTCGTGCCTGGTGATATAGTAATTCTGTTAGTGGACAAATTAAATTTTAACTTTGCCCCCCTCACACCCCCAACCATCCCCCCAAAATACCCACAACTGTAACCCCTCCAACTATAACTAGGGAGCATGTACTGGCTACACTCACTAAAACCAAGAACATGGCCTCAGTGGGCCCCAATAACATCCCAGGTGCCTCTTTAATAAAACAAAATATGACTTGTCTTGACCCCTAGGTCAGTATTTAACTATAATGATAAATCAATCTTTGTGCCATGTGAATGGAGGACTCTGGTCACCCACTTCATAAGTGAGGTTCATCAACATATCTTGGAAATTACAGAGCCATTAGTCTAACTAGTCTTATTTGCAAAGCCATGGTAAGAATTATCATAGATTTCCAGACACTGGATCCATCCCAGGCTTTGTCAAAGGAAGGTCAAGCCTACTGAATCTGGTGGATTCTTTGAAAAAGGCATGAAGGCAATGGATGAGGGGGAAAACTGTGTACTGCCTACCTAGATCTGGCTAAGGCATTTAGTAAGATACTACACTCTGGTGTTGTCAACACACTTACCAAGCTAGGTATTAAACCCCTTTATAGTATGCGGGATAGGTAGCTGGCTCACTGATGGGACCCAGTAGGTTAGAATCAGTGGGTCCATCTCCACAAAGATGTCAGTTTCTACAGGAGTCCCCCAGGGCTCTGTGCTAGGCCCACTCCTCTTTGGCATCTATTTTTCAGATGTCAAAGCCAATGTCAAATGCCTTTGGCTAGCCAGGTTTACAGATGATTGCAAACTAGGAGAAGTCATTTAATCTCCACCAAGATGAGATCACCCATCAGGAAGGTCTAATACAGACAGGCGCTTGGTACCAAAGCCATGGCTTAAAACTCAGTGCAAAGAAATGCATTATAGCACTTTTTGGAAAGTCTGCCACCCTGGGTAACTACGTCATCAATAAAACACCTTTAAAAGTTGATTCATTATTCAGAGAAATGGGAACTCATGTAGACCATACAGCCTTCAACCAATGTGTGTCTGTGGTAGTAAGAAAATCCTTCTGTTTTGCTCAACCTCTAAGCAAGGGCATGGCATGTAGGTCCAGAGAGGTCATCATACCACTGTACTCTGCCCTCATCAGACCCATCACAATGTTTGATGCCCCCTTTGATATGCACCTGACCAGACTCCTGCAGCAACTGGAAAGTCTACAAAGGTTTCATACAAGGGAGTAAATGCAATGTGCTGCTCTGATCATCTCAAATCCCTGTCTCTGTACTTGGTATCATGCAGACTTCTGAGAGGTAATCTTTTCCTGGCATAAGGCATACTTGAACTCTATTTTGATGAATGTTTTGCATGTTTGCAAAACAGCATCAGGACTACTTAGATTAAAAGCCCTAAATTTTGCTTTTTACATAAATAGGACATGTTGAAGAGAGACGTGTCTCTCAGAGAATTCCCATTCTGTGGAACGGGCTCTCCATCTATGTGAAGAGCTTTCCCTGTTTAAGTGCAACTTGGACCAATGGATTAAGTAATCAGAAATTCACCTCTGGTCTGGCTCTTATGTCTGTGATGGACAGAGGCAGTCAGTAAATCACCCCTTGTATAAATCAAATTTGGCACATTTGAGTTACACATAAGTATGCCACCTATCTGGTATTTTTCTGGACTATGGGGAAATAGAATAATTCTCAGGCAGTCTGGAAAACACTGTGCAGACTTTAGTATTCTGTTTTGCAGAATGCTGGAGTTTAAATAGCAGCATTAGCCTGATTTTTGACAAAAAAGCATCACTTAAGCAGCTCAGATGTGTTTGAGACACTTTAAATAAAGAAAAAAAAAACAGACAAATGTGTTGCCGAGAGTAGGTAAAAAGAAAAAAAGAAATGAAAAGAGAGGTTCCTTCATAATGACATGCACATTTTACTTCAGAAAATCAGCATGGAAGTGGGTGGGAAGGGGCACTAGTGTTCAGGGTCATGGGTGGTACAGGGGTGTGACTTTGGTCCAGTTTTCACTACAGTTGAAGGTGGCAACCCTAGCTGAACAGCTAGGCATATATAAGGGTCCTAGTGTTTTTTAGCCTGTGAACCTACAAGAGTTGCAGGTACCTTGCCTTATGTTTTCCTTGGCAAAAAGCATTCAATTGTGATAGATGAAATTGTGTAAAAGAAGTTGAGACAAATTCCTAAGTAAATTATTGTTAGATTTCATTGATGTGGACTAACAAACCGGACTATGGTAGAAATGCCATAACATGGAAGAAACTGCTAAGTCATGCTTTTTCAACATGAGTGAAAGCATGGGGCTTGCTCTTTAGGGAGGACTGAGGGGAGGCATTGTGTTCATGGCATTGCGATCCTTTTGAAGTGCTAAGATCAATAATAAACTCAGTAATCTACTCACTGCGGAAGCCAGAAGAACAATAGAAGTAAATGTACATATCCCAGAGTTAGTATACACTTTTCTAATAATTGCATTATTCTCACCATGAACATTCCTCTCCAGTCTACTGTTAGTATTGAATAATGCAGGTTTATATCTTTGAACCATGAGAAAACCACTGTTTTTCTGTTTGAAAATCACACCTATCTTGGTGTACATGCTAACATTCTAGCTGGTATGTTATGGGTGGTATCTGCAGATAGCAAGTATATTGAACATTTCATCTCACTATTTCTCCTTATGAACACAACAGCAAGGAATACTAAGACTCAAAAGAACAGATTTCAGATTAGTGCTTGGCAATGATGCACTTTGCAATATTGTCCCTGTACATGGAATTCATCTCACAGCAGATGAAGCACAAACAGAACTGTAATTCATTAAAGACCAAATGTTGAGAAAAATCTGGTTGCAAAGCCACATATTGTTTCGATGAAAATAGGCAAAATCCATATTCTTAGTAAAGAAAGGAACTATTTAATTGAGGTGCAAGTTTCTTAGAATTATGTCACACTGAAGTGGTCAGTTTCCATCCTGAATTTGAAAATTGTGTCGGTGCTGATTTTCTGTTTCAATTGTTATGAGAAACAATTCTCATGGAGCATTATTTGCACTTAAATGGTACAAAATGTCTACCAACTTAGTGTACAAGGTTAAGGGTATGTGCTGGTAATGTGCTTTATTTATTCTGTGGTTTAGGTTTGTTTCTCTTATCCTCAGTTTGCCTACTGTGTTGTGACTCTGAAGAAGTCGCTTAACTGCGTAATGCCCTGGTGTTATCCCTAAAACGAGGTTTCTGCCTAGTGGGATTTCCTGGTGTGTGTGTGTATATATATATATATATATATATATATATATATATATATCATTTGTCATGTTACTGTCCCTGTGGCCTGGGTTCTGACTGAAAAACTGAAGAGACCTGACCTAGCTAGGCATGTAAGCAAGTAAATGGGAACGGAGATTCAGTGCCAGCAAGTGTCAGTTGTTACAATGGGAGTAACAGTATTTTTGAGTGGGCTAAAGGACACAGAGCTAGAGAGCATCTGGGGCTACTGATTATAGCCTGAATCAGCTACTAGAATGAACAAATGAACAGTGAGACAGCGGCAATAGCCAATAGACTGCTGCACTGCATAATAAGAGAAGAATGTCTCAGGGAGGAAGAATTTCAAACAGTTTAGTCTAGGTATTAGGTGATATAACTTATCCAAATGAAAGAAGGTAGAGTGATGAGATAAGCTATGAAGAGCCATTTAGTTTTTGAATGTTCTCTGTGGAATAGATGATGTATAATGGGGGTAGATAGGATGTTGAGTGGCACTACTGATAAAATTAA
Source organism: Protopterus annectens (assembly GCF_019279795.1). Taxonomy (NCBI): domain Eukaryota; kingdom Metazoa; phylum Chordata; order Ceratodontiformes; family Protopteridae; genus Protopterus; species Protopterus annectens. The sequence continues at coordinate 1,298,909,684 of NC_056745.1, read as the reverse complement.
GCTGCATTATTTGTAGTTGGAAATGTTCAGTTCTGTATTTACTTGAATAAGTTTTTTGCTTTGTTTAATTCACAGAGAGGAGAATTGACAGATTAGTCTTTTGGAGACGGTTGTAGAATGTAAGACCACTGAAGAGTTTAAGGGAGAGCTGACAGATGGCTGAGGAAATGGGAAGAGGTACCGTTTCATCAGTCAGAAATGACGGACTGATAGCAATTTTTTTTTAATGATCGGGTGCCTTCTTTGTGGAGTCTGCATGTCTTCCGTACGTTTAACTGAGTTTTCTCTAGGTGCTCCAGTTTCCTTCCACATTTTAAAGACATGCAGTTGGTAGACTGGCTACTCTAAATTGACCATGGGGGGGGGGTATGTAAAGAAAGATCATAGCAGGTATGAATCTTGGCTCTAAATAATTGCCATTGTTGATGTGACACCTCAATCCCATGTACAAAAATGTATTTTAACTTGATCATGGTGTCACTCTGATCCATCGACTAAAATGGGAAAGGGGGATTGTGGATGGATGGATAAAATGCATATAAAGTTTCCTTCTAAAACTGCTGTGGTGACTTCTGAAAAGTTGTGGTTCTAACATCAGTAGAATGATTGAGTTGGGGTTTCTAACAATTTTGCTAAGCGATGTGCAGGCTAAGTTACTGAGGTCTATAGCTGTACTTGCTGCAAAATGAAAATTGCCGTACTTGAATGTTGAACATATTTCATGCTGTCCAGCAGGTGTGTTGTAAAACAAGCAAGCCACTGACATCTGGGATTGCTTTTACCAAAATGGTACAGCTGATTCCAAGCACATCTCAAAAGTTACAGGTGTTTCTATCAACTGTGTGTTCATTAAACTCACTGGTTCTCCTTGCTGTGACAAATTGTTTGGATTTACATTGGTCTCTAGTGCTCTGTCAGTTACATCTTTGCTAATTATAGCTGCTGTTTGTTTCGTGCATTTTAAGCAGTGTACATCAATCTGTTAATTAGCCTTGTTACTTCATGTCTGAAGGATAGGTCCCATTCATTTATATCTTGTGCTTGCTTCAGGAGTCTCATTACAAGTATGATGTTACACCCATTTTTTTTCTTCCATGAAACAGAAGGAAAGCTTTACAGCCTTTGAAAGAAAATTGTCACCATTTATCAAAGCAGAGGTAGAGTAAGAGTTTAAAATGAGGTAACTTCACTCAGTGTGACAATTTCTTTTGACATGTAGGTTAACTTAACTCACCATTCTTACAGTGGAAATGTATTCCTTTATACACATCAGTTTCCAGCTTAGCTGAGGAGCTGCACACAACTTAAAAGTACTGGGGCAGCAGAGGAGTATATGCAAAGTGCATGCAAGAGCTTTTTGGAGAATCTAACCTTTACAGATGTCATAAAGTCAGTAATTAGTACCTCAGCCCAGTGCCATTCCAGCTTAACAAATGTGAACACATTTGTTACTTATGTAACACTATACAATTAATTAGTAAATCAGTTATGCATAGCAATAATCATTGACACTTTTATGACAGAACTCAGTAAGTACTGAAAAAAAGAGAACAGATATCTGAATCTAAACAGCTATGCCAGATACTTCCAACACTGGACACTAATTTGTTTCATAAATATGTTTACAAATATTAGGACTCCCCTAAAATGCAACTGTTGCAGTACTGCAGTCTTAGACTTTTTTTTATAAGTCTTACAAATTAGTAATTTGTATCTTCTGGTTGGTGGATTCCTGATTTTAACACACACCATGCCTTTTTATTAAAAAACATAAAAAAGTTAACTGTGCAACCTGACAGAACTTGGTGTGTAACAGTGCACCTAAGTATCCTGCTGTCCCCATCATGATCATGTATTAGATTTAAATGTTGGCAACTGCACTCACCTTAGAACCATTTCTTATGCTTCTGAAATGTTCTAAAGTATGAAGCTTCACTTTCTTGGTCATCTGACCAATGTATGCCTTGCAAAAGCAGAAGGTGTACACCACTTGGCAACTATGACTGTATAGGATTGGTATTGATCACACCGTTGTGGTGATTAATATTATGCATAAAGGACTGATGCACACAACTATGTATCGAGCAGTCAGTACAGTTCATGAGTTGGGTAGTGGAATTCCTTACCTTCCGAGTACTGCTGCCAGTTGGATACATAACTGAGTCAGTCAGCTCATCCTTGGACGTTGGGTCAGTTCCTAAAAAATATCTTCAGGTAAGGTTTTAAAATGCTTCGTACCAGAAATATGAGATCTGATAGTGAGAGTCTCAATACCATGAAAAATGAATTATGATTCGTATGAAAAATAGTGAGTTCCAGAACTTGCTGTTACATTTTTTAAGCATTTTTACATGGCCTCCTCCCTGCACCCTCAGTGTAGGTACTGTACCTCCACGCTCCTGTTACTTTACACTAACTCCAAAATTACTGTACCTCCGTGTAGGGGGATTACTCCACAAGTTATCACAACCTCAGAGTTGCTGTATACGTCATATTCATATCTGCAGTTCTGCTGTTCCAAAGATACAGTTAAGGCTCTCAGAATTTCAGCAGGCTCCTGATGTTTTTCGTGTTTCGCTGTTGCAGTCATCACATTTGGGTTATCTGCCTGCAGGTAGCCCTCAGCTGGCTTGAATACCAGAGTCTTCGGATTTCTGCGTCGGATGCTGTTGCTTCTGACATGACGTCAGGGGTATAAAACATGCAGCCGACGCCATTGCATCAGTCTTTCTTGCCGTGCGGTGCCCAAAGCAGAAGCAGTTCGTAAGTGCCGGTCGGCCAACTCCTGAAACTTTCATTTTTGAGTTTCAGACCCGAAGTCTTCAAAAAAGATAAGTACCCCATTGGGGATCCTTGTTTCTTGCTCTAACCGATGTCAGAAAAAATTAACAATCGTCTTGCCTGTGGAAAGTAAATACCTCATAGAGATTTTCATTCTTACTGCGTCACCTGTTTAAGCCCAGACCACGACGTCCCTCACTGTTGGTTTTGTGCCTTGTTCAACGCCCGAACTATTTGTCGTTGGGTTATTTTTGTAGCTAAATACTTTTGTTCTCGATCTCTGTACTCCGAAATGGCTTCGTTAAACCATCCAACTACCGATTTTCTGAAAAAAAAAACGTAAGGATAAAGACAGAGACAGACCGCATAGGTTCAAAACTGCTGATGACGCTTCCGTTAAGCTAGTTGCCAGTCGGCCGGTACTCAGTGAGGTGCTTTCACAGCCCCTGATACCCGCTACTACAGATTTGCAGGCCTCTACTGAGACCCATTCGGTGTCCGGTATGCTGTGAGATGCTTCTTCGACTGTGGAACCTGTGGATGTTTCTACCTTGGATGAGTCTGGAGCCGCTGTGCAAGCACCAGCTTCTGAGGGTGTATTCAGGCCTACAAGACTTTCATATTAAACTGACAGCATCATTTCCAACTAGAAGTACCAAATTCCTCAGGCCTAAAACTCTCACTACGCCTGGAAACCCGACGACTAAACCGATGACTCAGGCCCATATGTGTCAAAAACAAAGGCTTAGAATGGCTGAAGACCTTATTACCTTAATTAGGGGAAGCCAACCTTCCCCCTCTGAGACCTAGAACCGATTTTCTTTGATTCTTCTGATCAGGAATCTGATATCTCTGCTCCTTCGGATTACCAGGATTTGCCCTTATCTACTTATGAGGATTCTGACTCGGAGGACTCCATTTCCTCTGCTTCTCCTCCAGAAGATTTTTCTTTTGGTGAAACTTTGCATACCCTTAGGGAGCATTTCCATTGGGAAAGCCAGGACTGTTCTGAGTCCAAAAAGAGACTTGGGGAATTCTTACTTCTGCCTCAACACAGGCCTCTAGCTATCCCCCCTGTTCTAGCTATTGTAGATGATGTTTTCTTGGAATCTAGCCTTACCCCAGACACTTTACCTTCAGCTCCCAGAAAACCTGACAGGTACTACAGAGTACCTGACTCTCAAGTTCCTTTATAGGAATCCTACTGTGGATCCAGAGACCATTTCCCAAGGACCAAAAGGCATTAAGGCTACTGCTTCCAAAAACCCTACCCTTTCTGATAGAGATTCTAGAGCATTAGACAGATGGGGTAAGAAGGTTTACACTTCTGCTACTTTGGCCATTAGGGTTCTAAATTGCCAGTTTCATATGCTAAAATAGCAGCATATTATGGGACTACTTAAACAGAAAATTATGTTGATTCCTGAATGTACTGAACACAAAGACTTGCAAAATTTAATGCATTCTGCAGAACAAGCTGGTAAACATACTTTGCAATGTGGTTTTGATGCTTTAGAAGCATCTTGCAGGGCTGCTGTCACTGGGTCTGTACTTAGAAGGCATGCTTGGCTTAAGGATCAAAACCTGCCAGATCATGTTAAAGCTAAATTACTGGATGCACCCTTAAACCAAGACCGGCTTTTTGGCAACAAAGCAGTGGAAGTCCTCAAAAAGATAGAGGAAAAAGCTAGATCTATGCAAACTGTTAAGATTTCCTACAAGTACAGCCTCCCAGATTCAGTAGGCATTGGCCTTGAAAGAATTGGTCCTTTCCAGTCTCTTCCAGGCCTTCTCAGTCCAAACCTAGGAACAGCAGACCACCAAGACTTCAGTCTCAGGCTACGCACAGATCTAAGCAGTGGGGGGCTCCCACTTCCAAAGCAGGGAGTAGTAAGCCACCCCCCTACAGAAAAAATGGCACAATGACTTAACCTTAACCCTTCCAAGCCCTGCTCAACTACTTGCTCCCTTAGGAGGAAAGCTTGCCCTGCATGCAAAAAAATGGGAACTCATTACCCAGCACAAATAGGTTTAAACATAGTTTCCCGAGGATACAGATTCCACTTCCACACACTACCAACCCGAAATGGTTGGCCAGACCTCCACCCAAATCAGTGGGAGGAGGCCCAACAGCAGGTCCTCTCCCTTCTCAGTATCAGGGCTATTCAACCTGTCCCAGCAGAACTAAGGGGAGAAGGTTTTTATTCAAGACTGTTTCTGGTACCCAGAAAAGAAAACTCCTGGCATCCTATCCTGGACCTCTCTATTCTCCACACCTTTCTGGTGGTTCCAAAATTCAAAATGCTGACTCTTTAACAGCTTCTTCCTATGCTAGCCAAGGATGCCTGGCAGTCAACCCTAGACTTAAAGGAAGCTTACCTGCACATCTCAGTAAGACAATCCTGCAGACAATACCTACGTTTCAGGGTGGGCTCCATGCACTTTCAGTTTTCTGCACTTCCCTTTGGCTTATCTACTGTTTCCTGGGTGTTCACAGTGTCTAGCTCCAGCCATTGCATTTTGCAGGCAGAGAAATATTCAAATTTACCCATATCTGGATGATTGTCTGATTCAGGCAGAAAGCCAGGGCTTGCTATTACAGCACCTGGCATTTGTAAAGAAACTTCTATCCTCACTGGAGTACACCATCAATGAAAATAAATCTCACCTAGTACCCTGCCAACAGATTGTATTCCTGGGAGCAAGCTTGAACACAACTTCCCAGATGGCATTCCTCACTCCGGAGAAACAAGTTTATTTGACAACCTACTTCAAACTATTGGCCACAAAAACCCAGCTATCTGCAAGGAAAATACTGCACGCCCTGGGGTTCATGGCCTCTTGCATTCTGCTAATTCCATATGCAAGACTGCATATGAGGAAACTCCATGGTATCTAAAAAGTTTATGCTGTCAACATTCTCAGGACCTGGAAACAATGATTCCTATCGTTCCTTGTCTAAGGACAGAGTTCCTTTGGTGAGCAGAGGCCTGCTACCACAACAAGGGACTCCTTTTCACTATACCCCCTGCCACCCAAACCCTAACAAAAGACACATCAGGCTATGCATTCACACGGCAGTGCATTCAGGGTAAATGGAACCCGAGACAGATGCACCTGCATATCAACCAAAAAGAAATGTTAGCTGGACAGAATGCTCTGACAGCCTTCAAAGACCTTATTCTCCCAGGACAACTATTGGTAAGGACAGACAACACCACAGTTATGTAGTACATAATCAAGCAGGGGAGAACCCACTCCTACCCTGTCTGCAGGCTAGCCATGGCTCTGTGGAGCACAGCCTTGAGCTACCAAGTGCACCTACAAGCTCAGTTCCTGCCAGGCAAACTAAATTCACTGGAAGACGACCTAAGCAGAAATCTCATGGGCCCACACGAATGGAAACTAGAACCCAAAATATTCAACCTCTTGAGGAACAAATGGGGGGACCCCGGAGGTAGACCTATTTGCCTCCCCTCAGAACTACCAATTAAACAAATTCTGCACCAGAACTCCTTACAGTCAAGCTTGGAAAGTGGATGCCCTGTCGTTTACCTGGGAAAGCCTCTTGGTTTATGCCTTTCCCCCTCTGCCTCTCCACTCAAAGGTTCTATTAAAGATCAAACAGGACAAGCCAAGAACAATACTGATTGCACCAGACTGGCCATGCCAGCACTGGTACCCTCTCTTGCACAGTCTGACACTGCTACAACCATGGCACCTGCCTCAGACCCCTTCCCTGCTGTCCCAGAAGGCGGGTCAGATTCTGCACCATCTGCTTCAAACCCTGAACCTTGCAGCCTGGCTAATTCCATGAGCCTCTCCTCTAGCATCCCTCAGTAAGCCAGTGCGGGATGTCATTCTGGAGGCAAGGAGACCTAGTACCAGAAAATCCTATGCTGAAAATTGGAAAAGATACTGCTCCTGGAGCCAGGCTCAGGGTATGGCCACAACGGTGCCCAGCTTACCTCATATTCTAGAGTACTTAACGGAGATGCTCCACAAGGGCTTATCCTTCTCATCAATTAAGATTCATGCCTCTGCCATTTCAGCACACTATAATACTGATCCACTCCTATTCTCTCACCCCTTGCTAAAACAATTCCTTAGAGGGGCCAAAAATGTAAGACCCCCCCCCCCAGGAGAGCTCCCACTCCAGCCTGGGAGCTTAACTTTGTATTGGAAAAACTCACCCCCCCCCCCCTTTGGGCCAGCTGCAGCAGCAGAGTTGAAATTCCTTTCTTGGAAAACAGTCTTACTTCTAGCCATCACTTCAGCAAGAAGAGTGTTGGAATTGCAGGCCCTCATGGCAGTGGGAACCCTTCATTGTCTTCCATATGGACAGGGTTACCTTCAGGGCTAATCCTTCCTTTATGCCCAAGGTGGTGTCTAGTGTGGCATTCATTTGCCTACTTTTTTCCCTAATCCACAAAACAAAGGTGAACGGATACTGCACTCTCTGGATGTGCACAGACAACTTAGATTCTATTTGGACAGGACTAAGCCTCTCAGAAAATCTGACCAGCTGCTAGTTGGCTTTGCTGCAGGGGCAGAGGGGAAGGCCATTTTAAAGCAAACCATTTCCAAATGGATAGTCCATTGCATTCACTTCTGCTACAAGCACCATGGAAAACCTACCCCACAGGGGATAAGATCACATTCCATCAGGGCTGCATCTACCTCTACGGCATTTCTCAGAGGAGTCCCTACCAGGGACATCCTGGAAGCTGCTACCTGGAGCTCTGTACATACTTTCACCAAACATTACCACCTGCCTATTTTTTCCAAATCCAGAGCTGAAGTTGCCACAGCAGTCTTGCAGGGCTTAATAGCTGTCCCTAATGCTCTTTAACTACCTCCTCTCTTCCTTAGCTTTGGGAATCAACCTAAATGTGATGACTGCAACAGTGAAACACGAAGAACATAGTACAGTTGTGTACACTTACCATAAATGTAGATGTTCGAGTGTATTCACTGTTGCAGTCCTGGTTACCCTACCACCAGCCCCCTGACTTCTCTTGCCTCTACCTTTCCTTCTTGTTTGGTATATAGATATTTTTTTTCTTGTGTATTTGCTTTTTGATAGGGGTGTACCATACCATATAACTGCTTCCTATTATGGAGGCACCTGACATCTGGGGCAAGAAAAACTGATGTAATGGCGTCGGCTGCATGTTTTATACCCCTGACGTCATGGAAGAAGCGACAGCATCCGACGCAGAAGTCTGAAGACTCTGGTATTCAGGCCGGCTGAGGGCTACCTGCAGACAGATAACCCAAATGTGATGACTGCAACAGTGAATACACTCGAACATCTACACTTATGGTAAGTGTACACAACTGTACTTTTTTAAATGCCCTTCATAACAACACTGAATTATATACTTTCTGTGAAAGATGTATTCCTACCTAATGGCAAAATGCATTTTCTGGGACGAGTAGTTAGTGTTAATACTCACCATAATGGCTGCTATATAGCAACTGATTTTTATTTGTAATTTTTGACTTCGTATTACAAAAAGTAAAGAAAAAAAATCATGTTTGAAAGGCTGTGGACACTTGTTACATTTGTTGTTAAACATTTTATTAGCGGTTGGATTTTTTTTTTTTTATAACCATAGACATCAGTTTGGTTGTGTATTTTATGAATTTGGTTAAAGTATGCTGAACTATTGGGGATTGTTTACAGTCTAATATTTGTATAATTTTATGGATACCTTTGTTTTATAGTGTAGGGGCACACATAGGGCCAAGGGTAAGCCCAACTGTGGTAATTTCTATGTTGGCTACTTCAAAGACCATTGTATATTTTTAGTTTTTATTTACTTTATTTTTATTTATCGTTTGCTGGGCAAGTTTGTCCCACTAGGCTCTTTTCGGAGGAGACCCAAGGTGGCCTTTTTATTGCTAGGGAAAATTTGGCCAGGGCATTGGAAAACTTCCTGCTCTTTTCGATATGTGCTGTGGGTTCTCTTACATCAGTGTGCGCTACCACCATCTTAGGCAGCTGGGGCCAGTGGTTTACCATCTCTGCTGAAATATGGCGCAGTAACATCCCTATTAATGCTGCACTGCGGTGTCAGCAATCCCAAATATATGGTGTGAGAATAGTACTTACAACCTTCTGCACCTACTGTTGCTCCAGTGACTACTGTAAATGTGAAGCCACATGAAATTTTATGAGAGGAATAAATAACCTTATTTTTATTTATTGTGCTGTGAAAAAGGAAATTGAAGACCATTTTTCGAAATTGTGACTTTTTCCTATGTGCTGCTTAAGTCGCATATTCATTACCCAAGTTTCAGAATGTATGTTTAGCAAGGGAGAATGCAGACCATGATGTATTGTAAACCTGCGGTTGTGAATACTTTTATAGTAACAGATGCTGACTATCTCAAACGTCATGTTAGGTTTGTCTCTTATTGGAAGTACCCAAGGGCAGCAAGGGCTAGGAAGTTACAGTGTGAGCACTTAAAATGTGACAGGGTAGCTAAAAATATAACAGTATTTGCGTGACAGAGATTGTAATAAGGAGTTACTGAGGCAAACTTAGGACCATCATAAGAAAAGAAATGCTGTGCTGCTTAGCAGACCTTGTGGTGGTACAGTTAATTTACACTGCCAAGATATGTATTCTGTCCATAAATAAAGCTTTTCGAAGAAAGAGTGATTGCCATTATTAAGAAGTAGTGGCACATCTTTCTTAGTGATAATGTTATGAGGGGTGTTACCCAAAGATTAGAGAACCTCATGCAGCTTAAAGGTCGGGCTGGTCTACAGATTCATGTAATCTACCTGATAGCGCTTAGGAGGGAGGTAATTCAAGTACTTGAGGTTAAGTGTTGTCCTTGATGTTCAGTATATAGTTAAGTGGAAAATTCTATTGCACAAAATATCAGTGGCTACAGGTGTGTGTTTAATGGCAATTTCTATTGCCATAGTTCAGTAATTCATGCCTACTTTTGCCCTTCAAGAAATATTTCTTTGGTCAGATGCATGAACCTGAAACTTCATAACCTTGTACGTTTAAGAGGCGTAACACAATTCAAACACTTCAATTTGGTTGACGGGTGGAGATGGTTAAATGCTAAGATACTTTGCCACATACCACGTTCATCATCGGGTTGCTTTTAATCTTTCATATGTTCTTAATACGTACAGCACATTGGTGAAGCAATGTACATGAGTTCCTAGTTTTCAAAGTCTGTATGTTCTCCTGGGTTTTCGCTGAGTACTCTGATTTCCTCCCACATATCGACATACCTTGAATAAGTTGATAATCCTCCGTATTTGTCTGTTTTTTTGTGTGCGTGTGGACATGTCTTGAGATAGACCCCTGTCTTACCCAGGCTTAATTTCTCTACCTTGTACCCTTTGAATTGTTGGTATGAGCTTTGACTTTTCTGTGACCTGTATAATGATTACACAGGTAATAGGAGAATAAACATTTCTATTAAAAGGGTGGGTATGCTTTATTTTCAAGTTTGGAACCCTGCTACCAGAAAATATGAATTATGAATTCATTATTGAATTTTATTTAAATTTGTGTACCAGGTAGGGCACACATCAACAAATGACCAATTTCAAGCCCTGTGTTCTGGAATGTCTATAATAAATAGCCCAGGCCGGTATGACCCTGACCTTGAGTAGCATCTTACCCTCACCAAGAATGATGCCACAGTATAAAGACAAAATGATCAGTTTTAACAATTGGCTAAAGTATTGGTGTCATTCAAAGGGGATCCAGTGTCTGTCTCCCTGGGATGACATGCTCGACAAGCCACGTTGCTTCGCTAGGGATGGCTTGCACCTGTCACCCCTGGGCTTTCGAATACTGGCTAAGGCTCTTGCCACCCCCATAGTGCCTTTTTTAGGCAAGGCTCAAAAGACAAACCCACCTCCATAGACAACACAAAGAAAAAGAAACTAAGGGTAATGCTGCTCAACGCCAGAAGTCTAAACCTCAAGATGCACGCACTCGAGGCTCTCCTCAGTATGGAGAATATCGATATCTGTGCAGTAACAGAAACCTGGTTCAAGGCTCCCGAGAGCACCCCAGCACTACTAGGTTATACCTCATACCATGCTTTTTGGCCCCAAAACTCGGGAGTATCCATATTCATCAAAGATACCCACACCTTCAGGTTAGTGGCACTGCATGAAGCATCGGAGACCATCCATGTGCAACTAACAGTGGGCAAAACTGCCTTTCAGTTTGTAGCCTGCTACAGGCCATCCTCCCAAACTCAGGAACCCCACTCTGCTTTCCTGAGAACACTGGAGAATATGAAGGTCTCTCCAAACACCATTATATTGGGTGACTTCAACTGCCCAAACACAGACTGGGAGCACTACTCAAGCCCCAACACCCTCGCCCAACGGTTCCTAGAATTTATAAACTCAAATGCTATGGAACAACTGGTCACCACTCCCACAAGAGGGGAAAACATATTGGACCTGATCATCACCAACATGGGGACTCTATGTTCCATACCAGAGGTATACCCCTCATTGGTAAGATCTGACCATAAATTAATCTCACTGGACAGCCATATCCCGTCCCCACCTCCAGCCAAGGAAACCATGGTGAAGAACTTCTCAAAAGCAAATTTCACACTTCTCAAAACCGAGGTGGAATCCTTCAAAGCCCCCGGGTCAGTGGAAAATACGGCCCAAACCGTAGAATCTTTTACAAACACTTTCTATGGACGCCTACAGGAATGCATGGATCGTGCTATCTCAAATAAAACCAAGACTCATTCCTCCAAAGGCAGGAGGACCTGTCTGGTGGACCCCAGCCATAAATAAGCTATACAACAGAAGGAGGAAGCTACTACATGATGGAGCAAAATCCCAAAAATGGAAGGCATCTCTGATCAGTACTAGCAAGAAACTACGATCCCTCATAAAATCATCCAAGGCCAGCTTCGAAAGAAAAATTGCACAAGATGCTAAAAATAATCACAAGGCCTTCTTTAGTTATGTCAGGAACCTGGGTGGCAACTCCCAGATATGCTCCGAGTTAGTTCAAAATGACAAAAAATACACTGAAAACCCACAGACATTGCCAACATCCTGGCAGACAGGTTCAGTGCAAACTTCTCCCCCCCTTCCCCCCCAAAAGAGCAAATGTCTATCCCAACAGAGTGTAGCCTCCCTGACATCACAGATGCACAGGTGAGAGCTGCCCTCTCCAAAGCAAAAAACACAGCATCAATGGGACCGGACAGTGTCCCGGGCTGCGTCTTACACGAACTCCAAGAAGAACTGAACCCTCACATAAAGTCACTGTTCAATCTCAGCCTTACTACAGGATATGTACCCAAGGAATGGCACACGGAAACAGTGGTCCCACTCCACAAAGGTGGTGCCACAACGGACCCCGGAAACTATCGCCCTATAAGCCTGACTAGCCTGGTCTGCAAAGCTATGGAGCGTATCATCATGAAACTCATAAACAAAGACATTGAGAACCTCCAAACACTGGATCCTACCCAGTTCGGCTTTGTTAAGGGCAGATCTTGCCTCTTGAACCTGGTCGACTTCTTTGAAACAGTCACCAAGGCCATAGATGAAGGGAAGGTAGTCCACACAGCCTACCTGGACCTCGCAAAAGCCTTCGACACAATACCCCACTCGGGCATCATAAATAAGCTCACCAGCTTAAATATCAACCCCTATGTCACAAGATGGGTTGCAAACTGGCTCATGGATAGAACCCACATGGTCAGAATTGCAGGTGCCATGTCAGACTCTAAACCAGTTACAAATGGCATCCCACAAGGCTCAGTCCTGGGACCTCTCTTGTTCGGTATGTATTTCTCTGAGGTACAGGCTAACATGGGAGGACTATGGCTGACCACGTTCGCAGATGACTGCAAACTGGGTGCCATAATCGACTCGCCGACTGACACAAGCATCCTCCAAAAGGGTCTCTCAGAGACGGATAACTGGTGCCAGAGCCATGGCCTAAAGCTAAATTCCAAAAAGTGCATAGTTATCCCCTTTGTGAAAAACAAAGTGCCCACAAATTACCACATAGGTGGTAATCCATTAAGTACGGAAGAAGTAATTAGGGATTTGGGGACCCAAGTAGATAGCAGTCTCTCCTTTGACAATCACATTGCCAAAGTGGTTAGAAAGACCTTCTATATATCCCACCTTGTCACGAAAGGGTTCACATCTAGATTGAGAGGTCATTGTGCCCCTTTACTCATCACTCATCAGGCCCATAATTGAATACAATGCCCCATTTGGGATGTACCTTACCTGACACCCGCAGCAACTGGAAAGACCCCAAAAGTACCTCAGCAACAGGATCAAGGGACTCCAAATAAATGCCCTACGCAGTTAGGCTAAAGAAACTCCAGCTCTACTCAGTTGCTTACCGCCTACTCAGAGGCGATCTGTGCCTGACATATAAAGCCATGTCCAACCCAGAATTAATGGACATGCTCCACCTCAGGAGATCCAAATCCCTTAGAGCTACACGCTCCAGGGACTTAAACCTCAGCTCAGAAATAAATAGGACATGCTGGAGGGACAGATTCATATCCCAGAGGCTCCCTTCACTCTGGAACAAAATCCCAATCCATGTTAGGCAGAGTCCCTCAATGACCCTCTTCAAGAGAAATCTTGACGAGTGGATGGGACATCATAGGTTTACCCCTGGGATCTCTTCTGTGTCCCTACTAGACAGAGGCACAGTAAACTAATCTGAAAAGGGCTATCTTCTGTGACCTACCATACAGAGGCACAGTCAACTAATCTAAAAGGGTGGCGAAAGCCAAACACAATCTGGCTAGGCTTATAAATGCCCTAGGGCAGATAACCTAGTATCAACCTATAAACCTATAAGTACCAGGTAGTTCTTAATGTGTGTGTGAGATTTATGTACTTCTACTTAGCTTTTTTCATTAACTTAGTGCCCACTGTTCTCGCATGACTTTAATGTTTAGATCCATATATATGTCACACACACACACACGTGTGTGTGTGTGTGTATGTATATGTGGGTGTTGCATATATATATATATATATATATATATATATATTTTTTTTTTTTTTTAATCATTCATCATTGGGTTGCTCTCAAAGTATTTTGTCAAGTGTTTTACACAGTTTAGTTGCTAATTAATTGTACAGTATTATATATGTAACAAATATCCGCAGTGTTTTTTTTGCGGCAGGATGAGGCCCTAGATGCTGACTTAATGACAAGAGTTAAATGTTAATGAAGTTATTTACTGACTGCGTTTGCATTTATAAAAGTTTTTGTTTTATTTTAAACAATGTTTTAGCTGGAATTTGTAAATTAACATGTGTGAGAATCCTCTGCCACAACATATCCTCCTATGAAGTTAAAACTGAAAAGTCATGCATATAAATGCTACTGCAGGTAGAATAATATGTTGGGAACAGTTTCAATCATGGTGCAATTTTTTGCTTTTATTACTAGCACATAGTTGTTGTGTCTTTCAGCTTTTCCCGGTTAGGGGTCGCCACAGCAGAACTCCGGTCCGCTAATGATTGGTAGTTGATTTTTACATGCCGAGTTACCAGCTCTGACGCACAACCTTCAATGAAGGTATACCCATTCATGCATGTCCCCATGCAGAAGACGCTGTAGCTGAGAATCGAACCCGACAGCGTCTTACTGTGAGGCGACAACGCTACCGCAGCACCACCACCGCGGTGTAGTGTCTAATTAAGTGGGTTAGTACAGCTGAGTGGAGTCTTGTCTTTTAGGATCAATTGAATGCACCCTGGAAGACAACAAATTCAACATCCTGTGCTCCTATGAAGCCAGATGCTTCCCTCAATCACCACAAAGTGGTGTGACTATATACCTAATAATCTTTTTGCAAACACTTACACAATTCCTTTATGCCAGTTACAGGTCCCAGAGACTTCACCACTGTACTGTTTTGCAAGGTGATAAGGAATTTAAAACTTTGAATATGGGTGATGAACAAGAAGTTGTTTTTTGACATCTAGGATATGATACCTTTATTAATTAATCAAGCAGTCATGAAGCCAGTTAATTTTTTTGTACTTGTGCAGATTCTTTCAGGCTTTTCACAGAGTTCCTAAATTCTGAAGTCTAGGAGTCAGTAGAAAAGACTGTTATTGTAGTGTCTGCAGTTCTCAGTAGGCTTTTACAAAACTCACTGTCATTGTTGGCAAATTCAGGAATGTACTGCTTCCTGATATTATAGTTTATGCTGTATTCCATCAGGGATATTCTCAACCACATCATTCTCACTGCCTTTTTTTTTTCTGGGAACAGAATTTCTTGGGCAGGCATACCAAGACCTTGTTGAAGACTTCCCAAAGCAGAAGTAGATATTGGCCACTATGGAGGATTTGACAGCCCCCTGTTTGAGTGCCTCCTCCTCCTCTTGTCCTGTTCCCTAAAAATGACCCCCCCCCCCAAGAGAATGAAGAAAGCCCTTAAGAATCGGATAGTGCTGTCTTCCCAGGCTTCTAACTCAAAATTGGTCAACAGATTTGCTCAACCTGCATTACGATTGGTAGTTCTGTCTTTCCTGTGTGCAGTATGAGAATGTGTCTGCAAGCTTGCCTTGGCTTGCAGGGCCATTACCATGGGGTGATGTTTTGAAGTGGTTACACATGGTCACATCTTGGAATTAGTAGTGCTCTTTGTTAAACTGAATTATCAGCAGGATACACAGACTAGATACTGTACAACAATATTTGCATGCTGAACGATTTATTGAAACAAGTCAACCAAGCACTACTGTTGAGATTGTAACATTTTCTTTATAACACAGATCGTTGTCAGGTACACTGCAGTTTCTCAGCTGACTCAAATTGCAAAATGTTCACCAGATAGCCATTCACAGTCACTTTTATCTAGTTTCAAAACTTTATCCTTGATGAAACATTATTTTCCTGTATTGAAGCAATCTTTGTCTGCATCTTTATCTCATCCAAAGAAAACCAGTTCTCAGCAGGATGAAATGTTCTTTCATTGATAGGATAATCTGTAACTTTTTCTGCTGTGTTAGTCATTTCCCTTTATTCACTTAAATGTCTGTATACATTCAACTATTTATGATATTTCAGCAAGCCGCTATTGTTAATGCTATGTGTTACAAAAACATTCAGAAGTGTAATGCTTTGTTTCACACAAGCACATTCTGTAAAGCTAATAATATTTGTTTACTGCATATTTCTTTTCTGTACTTGTAGATACTGTGTTCTAAAAATACCACATTGTAACTAAGATAGAAATCAGTTTTACCAAACCTCTGTTACTATGAAGGAAAAATAGTTCTACCAAGTTATATATACATGTTTCTATCAAATGCATGTTATAATTCTATCAGTTCCCCTTTTTTATTTTGAAAACCAGAGAAATTTCAATCAAAATTTAAATCAAACTTTGAATTTTACATGAATCATGTAGATACCTGATTGATAGTTTTTTAATACAAAGTTTAACACACATGCATGTTGTTATGATCAACAAAACAATAAGGCTACTATAGCAATTAAAACTGTGTTTTCCACCATTCTGAAAATAATCCATTTAATGAATCACTCCAGTCACTGTTCCATGTAGTCTCAGAGAATTTACTACATAAGCACTGTCACTGTAAATATTTACTGCATGTAAATGCTGCAAAACATGTTTTACAGCCTGTTGCTCAGCCATTTGTGCCAACATGTATCCTGGTAACTTAACCATAATTGGTTTGTCTCCCTTTTGCATTGTCACTATTGCAAACCCAGTGCAGTACTCCTATCCTTCCAGAAACGTACATCATTCACATACACTGTAGGAATGTGGCAGTCATAATTTGCCTTTAATGGTTACTTACCCAGTTTCTCCAAATCTATGATGCATTTATGCACTTTCCCTTCATATCCAATAAAATTGGATAAATAGTACTTGTCCCCTGTCTGTATTTCTACATTCTTCATCCTGAAAGTAGTTATCCATTTTGAAAAAAAAATTCTGAGTAACCCTTTCATTAATTTTATCTTACTGTCATGTAGAAAAGCCTTGATTGTCAAATGTGGAGTTTGAACTATAACCCCAAGAACATTGTCAAATACTCTGTCTTATTCCCCAGTAAATGGCCAAAAGCTGCTTAATGCAATATCGTTTTCTACAGAAGTCATTCTCCTGCTACAAAAAGTCCATTCCCTGAGATGCCTCTTGTGGCCAATACTGTAATAACACCACTGAGTGTGTGTCCTTCTCTGCTGCTGCTTGCTAAACAAAAGGTAATTTACTGGTGGGAGCTATCAGCTCCACTGCCTGTATCAACTTCTGCTTTAACATTTTAAATGCCTCTTCCTCAGTACGAGTCCAACATAGACTCATCTCTTCTTTTTGATCTGCCAACATTTTATAGAGGGGAGCTGCAGCTTCTGCAAACACCAGTTGGGCATAATGGTCAAGGTCTTCACCTCCCATGCATAAGGTACAAGGTTCGATACTGACCTCTGACCAGTGCCTGTTTGGAGTTTGCATGTTCTCCCTGTGTCTCCGTGGGGTTTCTCCCACATCCAGAAAACATGCTGAGTGGTTCCATCAAACTCGCCAAAGAATGGAGCTGTAGGCAGCAGCACAGACTCCACATAGTGCTCTATAGGGGGAAGAGTTGTACAGGCCAGCTGCTTTGTGGAGCTACTGTGGTATGCAGTATCCTCAAGATAGGAGAACGCAGATCACAGCGCAGTGACAGGGCTAGCCACTCGGTGTAAAATATGGTTATAGGTGATTCGGTCATGTTGACTAATGTTGCCAAAATGGGCATGGGTAGTTACTGTTGATTAGTGGGATGAGGACCCAGCCTACTCTGACCTATGCCAGGGACCCTTGCTAATGGTGGGAGGGGTATATGTGCCCCTATTTGCCAGTGTGTGCCCACCATAAAGCCCAACAACCCTAAGTCAGGCTACTGGCCGGCCATTGTCCAGCCTAGGTTACCTGGGATAGCTCTGTTGAGTGAAAGCTGGACATAAAACCAACCAACCTGCAAAATGTGAACTGAGAATTGCTATAGCTAATGTAGGTTCACTGACAGGATACAGCTTGGAAGTGGATGACTTGTTAATACTGAGGAGGCTGGACATCCCATGTATTCAAGAGGTGAGATGGAAGGGCAGTGCAGCAAAGCCACTTGGCTTGGAATCCAGACTCTACTACTCAGGAGGGGGACAGGCTAGAAATGTGGTAGGAATTGTGGTGAGAGAGAGGCTTCAGAAGGCAGTGAAGGGATATCATCAGAATTAATGACAGACTCATGGCAGTCAGATTCCATTGCAATGATAGGGCAGTTATTCATAAGCTCACCCTATGCTCCACAGCAGGGTAGTGATAGTGAGGAAGAGAGTGTGTTCAGACAGCAGTTGCAAGATCTACTAGATAAAGCAGAACAACATGAATCTGTGTTGATAATGGGTAACTTGAATGCACATATTGGGACTGACGGAACAGGATATGAGGACTGCCTGGGTCCATACAGGTGGGGCAACAGAAGTAAAGAAGGAGAAGCCACTCTAGACTTCTGTTTGGCAAAT
Source organism: Protopterus annectens (assembly GCF_019279795.1). NCBI lineage: Eukaryota > Metazoa > Chordata > Ceratodontiformes > Protopteridae > Protopterus > Protopterus annectens. The sequence continues at coordinate 1,298,891,344 of NC_056745.1, read as the reverse complement.
GGCTTGATAGTAGCCAACACATGGTTCAGAAAGAGAGTCAGTCACAAGATCACATGGAAGAGTAGCCAACATGCAACTCAGGTAGAATTCCTCATAGTAAGGAAAAGGCACTGGGGTAGAATCCATGATTGCAAAGTCAGCCCCAGTGAAACAGTCTGCCCACAGCATAAACAACTAGTTGCCACAATCAGTTGCAAGCAGTGGTCAGAGAAGGCTGTAAGGTCAACAGAGACGAGGCTGAAGACCTGAAAGTTGACTGGAGAGAAAATACAACAGTTCAAGGAATTACTCAGGGCTTTAGCACCCCAAAAAGAGGAGGGAATAGCTGGAGTTGAAGAAAAATGGCAGCGCCTAAAAACAGCGTATGTTAGAACTACAGAAAAGATATGTGGTTGAGCCAGGTATGGAAATAAGGTACATAAGGAAAAGGAGGAAAGGTGGTGGTGGAAGGGAAGTCCCAGTTGGACTCTCATCAGCTCTAGCTTCTTCTCAAGTGCATCCGATGCCCTATTCTTTGCTATTGACGTAGCCAGCCAGTAGTATTTCCTAGACTGGTCAGTCTTTTCTATCTCCCACTTCTTCCTGCACTCCTCCTTTCTTTTGATGACTTCCTGGACTTCTGCATTCCACCACCTTTTGTACATATTGATCAAAACAATGAATCAATTTACGCGTATAAACTTTCTCACTTCTATTTATACCAAACAATACTTTATTATATGTAACATCACTACTGGCTTGTTCATACCCTGACGTAATACTGTCCAAAGTTTATCAGTGATTATCACAGATTTAAGTCTGTGGTCACAGAATCTGTGCACTTAGCACTTATATCCTTGATGTATCCATCCGCGGTGGTGGTGCTGCGGTAGCGTTGTCGCCTCACAGTAAGACGCTGTCTAGTTCGATTCTCAGCTAGAGCGTCTTCTGTGTGGAGACATGCGTGAATGGGCGTACCTTCGTTGAAGATTGTGCGTCAGGGCTGGTAACTCGGCATGTTAAAATCAACTACCAATCATTAGCGGACCTGAGTTCCACTGTGGCTTCCCTAACCGGGAAAAGCCGAAAGAAGACTACATCCTTGATGTATCCATGTTAATTCAGAAAGAGGTTTACCATTTTCAGAAATGGCTAATAGGTAATCAGGCTGTAGACCAAAACTGCAAACTGGAAACTCCCTCTCTGTCAAAAATGCTGGTGCTGGTGAACATCTCAGAGCAGATGCAAAGATGAAATCTTGGTTTCAACCACTTGGAAGTTCCTTATACTGCTGAGCTGTTCCGTACTGACTGTATGGAGGTTGGCACCATCAAGATATTTACTAGTGCTTATCGTAGTATTATGAATATTTAAAAGGATCCGAATCACGTCTGGCACACCACTGTTAATGTGAATTATTAGCAGGTTACACAGACTAGATACTGTTTAACTTTATATTCATATGCTAAAAGATTTATTGAAACAAGCTGACCAAGCACTACTGTCGAGATTATAACATTTACTTTATGACATAGATCACTGTCAGGTACACTGCACTTCCTCAGCTGACTCAATTTACAAAATGTTCACCAGATAGCCTTTCACAGTCACTTATAGTTTCAAAACTTTGTCCTTGATGAAACATTCTTTTCCTGTATTGAAGCATCCGTTGTCTGCATCCTTATCTCATCCAGAGAAAACCAGTTCTCAGCAGGCTGAAATGTTCTTTCATTGAAAGGAGAGTCCTTAACTTTTTCTGTTGTGTTAACAATTTCTCTTTATTCACTTGAATATCTGTATACATTCAACTGTTAGATATTTCAACAAGCCTCTGTTGTTAATGCAATTTGTTACAAAAACATTCAGAGGTATAATACTTTTGTTTCACACAGGCCCATTCTATTAAGCTAAGCATATTTGTTTGCTGCAGATTTCTTTTTTGTATTTGCAGATGCTTTGTTTTGAAAATATCACACTGTTACTATAATAGAAAGTAGCTTTACCAAACCTCTGTTACTGTGAAGGAAAAAGAGTTCAACCAAATTTTATATATATAATATATATATATATATATATATATTTTTTTTTTCTATTGATTACATGTTATTGATATAATTGTATCACTCTTCCAGAGGGAAACACGCTCAGAAACAGGACCGTTTCTGCTGAACTCTTGCCACATTTGTGTGACTATTGAATCGGAATCCACTGCAAAAGCACTGGGGTAGAATCCAGATTGCCTGAAGAAAACCCATTCAAAGCAAACTTCCCAAATGCATATTCACAGAATATTCAGCGAAAATCTATAAAAAGATATATATTTTTTTTACTGACAGGTCCTGTACCACAGATGGGGATTTCACCTGCTTATTTATACACAGTATCCCTACTGTTGCACAGCATTGGGAAATGAGAGAAGAAACGACAAATCAAGGTAGAAACATGGGTCACAACACTTTGATCTTGCTTGCAGAAGAGCTAAAACAGTGTTAATCCTTTAGTGATGCTGACACTTTGACAGAAATGTGTGTGTGGGGGGGAACAGAGGTAGGTCTCCCGTTTTATCAACTGTGATCAAGAAGATTCTGACATCCTGTTCTTTACCTTAGTGAATTTTAGTGCAAATATTTACCAGGAATTAACTCCCTCTCTATAGTTCATCTGCATATAGACTTGTACATTGAGTCATCTTAAGCAGAGCCTCTCCAGTCTGCATAAGCAGAGATTTTTTAAAAAGTGTAATAGAAAATAAAACAAACCATGGTAACATTTTTATTGATGTGCATTGTACATTACATATGTTTTCTTTCTAACCGTTATTTGCTTCATATTACATAAATTGCTGAATTATTGTCTTTTAAATCTCTCTGCTCTTCTGCAGTATTTGTTACATGTACTGTTGCCACAAATAGGTTCATAGGTGTGTACTAGGCTAATGGCCCTGGAGCCTTTACAAGCTTAGCCCATAGAAGTGCACTGGCATTGTGCCACCCTACGTTAGTTCCCAGTGCCTCTATCAAGTAGAGCCATTGGAGTGATCCCCGGGTTGAACTTTCTGTTTCCCATCCACTCATCAAGATGTTTCTTGAAGAGGGCCAGTGAGGTGCTCTGCTTGACAAGTATGGGAAGTCTGTTCCAGGGCATGGACAGTCTCTGGCTTATGGACCTGTCCCTTCAGCATGTTCTGTTGATTGTGGTAATGAGGTTGAGGTCTCTGGAGCATGTGGTGCGGAGGGATTGGGATTTCTTTAGATGTAGCATTTCTAACAGAGCTGGGTCAGACATGGCTTTGTAAGTCAAGCAGAGGTTGCCTCTTATTAGACGATATGAGACTGAGAATAGCTGGAGTGTTTTGAGTCTGTCCATGTAGGATGTGTTTAAGGCCTAGGATCCTCTTTGTGAGGTACTTTTGTGGCCTCTCCAGCTGTTGTAGGTGTCTAGTGAGGTACATGACAAATGGGGCTTTATACTCAATGATTGGTCTAATGAGGGAAAAGTAGAGAGAAATGATGACCTCTTTCTTCCTGGATGCAAAACCCTTGGTAGTGAGATATGCCACATAGAAGGACTTTCTGACCACAGTGGCAATGTGGTGGTCGAAGGAGAGGTTGCTGTCAACCTGTGTCCCCAGATCTCTTATTATGCCTTCGGTGGGTTCATATTGATGTGATAATTAGTGGGATCTGAGTTTTTCCCTAAGGGGATGATGATGCATTTTTTGGCATTAAGTTTAAAGCCATTGTTTTGACAACAGTCATTGGTCTCAGTGAGGCCTTTCTGTAGGATGTCTGCATCACTTTGGGAGTTAATAATGGCTCCCAGCTTGCAGTTGTCTGCAAACTTGGTCACCGAGAGTCCCTCTGTGTTGGCCTGGTCTTCTGAGAAGTAAGATGTCAAACAGGAGAGGACCCAGGACCGATCCCTGTGGGACTCCACTAGTCATGTTTGGCAATCTGACTTGGAGTCCGCTACTTTCACACTGTGGGTTCTATTTGTGAGCCAATTTGCAACCCACCTAATGATATAGGGGTTGATGCATAGTTTGAGTTCATAGGTTCATAGGTAGGTACTAGGCTATCTGCCTGAAGGCATTTATAAGCCTAGCCAGAATGTGTTGGCTTTCGCCACCCTCTTAGATTAGTTCCCTGTGCCTCTGTTCAGCAGAGCCACTAAAGTGGACCCCAGGGTAAACTTTCTGTTTCCCATCCACTCGTCAAGGTTTCTGTTGAAGAGTGTTAGCGAGGAGCTCTGCCTAATGTTGATTGGAATCTTGTTCCAAAGCATGGGAAGTCTCTGGGACAGGAATCTATCCCTCCAGCAAGTCCTATTTATTGTTGTGGTAAGGTTTAGATCCCTAGAGCGTGTGGCTCGAGGGGATAAGGTTTTAGGTGGAGCATGTCCATCAATTCTGGGTTGGACATGGCCTTGTATGTCAGGCAGAGATCACCTCTGAGTAGGCAGTATGCAACCGAGTACAGCTGGAGTTTCTTCGGTTGAACTGCATAGGGCATCTGTTTGAGGCCAGTGATCCTCCTGGTGAGGTACTTCTGTGGTCTTTCCAGCTGTTGCAGGTGTCTTTTAAGGTATATCTCAAATGGGGCATTGTACTCTATGATGGGTCTGATGAGTAGAGGGGCACAATGACCTCTTTTGATCTGGATGCAAACCCTTTTGTGATTAGGTGGGCCACATAGAACGATTTTCTAACCACTTTGGCAATGTGATTATCAAAGGAGAGATTACTATCGACTTGGGTCCCCAGATCCCTTATTATGTTTTCTGTATTTAGGGGACTACCACCTATGTGATAGTTTGTGGGTACTTTGTTTTTTCCAAAGGGGATGACTATGCACTTTTTGGCATTTAGCTTGAGGCCATGATTTTGACACCAGGTGTCTGTCTCAGTGAGACCCTTTTGGAGGATGTCTGTGTCAGCCGGAGAGTCCGTTATAGCCCCTAGTTTGCAGTTGTCTGCGAACTTGGTCAGCCATAGTCCTCCTATGCTTGCTTGTACCTCTGAGAAGTATATGCCGAACAGGAGGGGGTCCTAGGACTGAGCCCTGGGGAACGCCACTTGTAACTGGTTTGGAGTCAGACCTAGCTCCCGCAACTCTCACCATGTGGGTTCTGTCCATGAGCTAATTGGCAACCCATCTTGTGACAATAGGGGCTTATGTTCAGGCTGGTGAGCTTGTCTATAATGCCAGAATGGGGAATGGTGTTGAAGGCCTTAGCGTGGTCTAGGTAGGCTGTGTGTACCACCTTTCCCTCGTCTATAGCCTTGGTAACTGTCTCAAAGAAGTCCACCAGGTTTAGGAGGCATGATCTGCCCTTAACAAAGCCGAACTGGGTAGGGTCCAGTGTTTGGAGGTTCCCAATGTCTCTGTTAATGAGTTCCATGATGATGTGCTCCATAGCCTTGCAGACCAAGCTAGTCAGGCTTATAGGGCGATAGTTCCCGGGGTCTGTTGTGGCTCCACCTTTGTGGAGCGGAATAACCATTGCTGTGCGCCACTCTATGGGTATGTAGCCTGTGGAGAGGCTGAGTTTGAACAGTGTGTTTAGGTGAGGGGTTAGTTTGTCTTTGAGCTCGTGTAGGACGCAGCCTGGGACACCGTCCGGTCCCACTGATGCTGTGTTTTTGGCTTTGGAGAGGGCTGTTTTAACCCGAGTGTCTGTGATTTCAGGGCCTCTACATTCTTCTGGTATGGTTATGGGTCCTTTTGGCGGTGAGAGGGGGGTGAAATTTGCACTGATATTTTGGCAATATTGGTTGGTTCAGTGTATTTTGTGCCATTCTGCACTAACCCGAGCAGATCTGAGCATTGCCACTTAGATTCTTGACATAGCTAAAGAAGGCCGGCCTTGTGGTTATATTTGGCGTCCTTGGCAGTTTTTCTTTCGAAGCTCACCTTTGACGATTTTATGAGTGATCATAATTTCTTGCTGATACTGATCAGGGATGTCTTCCCTTCTTGGGATTTTACTCTCTTCTGTACTAGTTTCCTCCTCTTATTGTATAAACCAGACAATTTTCCTTTTCTTGGAGGAGTGAGTCTTTGTTTTGCTTGGGATAGCACGATCCATGCAGTCTTGTAGGTGCCTGTAGAATGCATTAGTAAAGGATTTTGCAGCTTGGACAGCGTTATCCTTTAGCATGGGGGCTTTGAAACTTTCCACCTCGGTCTTAAGTAACATGAAGTTTGCTTTTGAAAAGTTTTTCACTGTGGTTTCCTTGTCTGAGGGTGGAGGGGGAATGTGGATAGCCAAAGTGATTTGTTTATGGTTAGATCTAACCAGCGAGGGGTTGACCTCCAGTGTGGAACACCGGTCGCCCATGTTGGTGATGACCAGGTCCAATATGTTGTCATCTCTGGTGGGAGTGTTGACCAATTGATCCAGGGCATTTGAGTTTATACATTCTAGGAAATGTTGGGCAAGGGAGTTGGTACTTGGGTAGTTCTCCCAGTTAATGTTTGGGTAGTTGAAATCACCCAGTATTTAGGGTGTGTGGTAGGGCCTTTGTTTCCCAGTGTTTCCAGAAATGCGGAGTGGAGGTCCTGGGACATGGTGGGTGATCTGTAGCAAGCTACAATTTATATTGCAGTTTTGCCCGTTGGTCGTTGCACGTGGATGATCTCTGAAGCATCGTGCTGTGCCACTAACCTGGAGGTGTGGGTATCCTTGATGAGTAATGATACTTCCCCACCTTTTGTATTTCAGTCCGGGTTCTGTAGCCGAAATGTATGGTATGAGTTTTAGCCTGATAGTGCTGGGGTGCTCTCTGGAGTGCCTTAAACCAGGTTTCTGTTACTGCACATATATATCAATTTTCTCCATACTGAGGAGTGCCTCAAGTGTGTGCAGTTTGAGGTTTAGACTTCTGGCATTGAGTAGCATTACCCTCAGATTTTTGTTACTTGTGCTATTTGTGGCGGTGGGTTTGTCTTTTCTCATCAGTAATTCCTGAGTGAGGAATGGTATCAAAGGCCTTGGCCAGATCGAGGTAGGCTGTATGAACGGCCTTATCCTCATCCACATCTCTGGTGACTGACTCAAAGAAGTCATCCAGGTTGAGCAGGCATGATCTACCTTTCACCAAACCAAATTGCGTGGGATCTAGAGTTTGGAGATTCCCTATATTCTTGTTAATTAGGTCCATGATGATGGGCTCCATAGCCTTACAATTCAGACTTGTCAGGCTAGTGGGGTGATAATTTCTAGGGTCTGTAGTCGCTCCTCTTTTGTGGAGAGGGATGACTGTAGCAGTGCTCCATTTGGTAGGGACAAAGCCTGAGGTGAGGATGTGAGTGAACAGGGCACATAGATGTGATGCCAGTTCACTTTGTAATTCATGTAGAACATAGCCATGGATATTGTCTGGTCCCAGGGAAGCTGTATTCTTGGCCTTGGACAATGCAGCTTTAACCTGTGCTGCAGTAATGTTGGGTGCCTGGCATTCTTTCGGTATTGAGATTGGTCCTTTGGGGGGGGGTAAATTAGCACTGAATCTGTCGGCCAGTATGTTGGCAAAATCTGTTGGCTCAGTATAGGAGGTACCATTGTGCAGTAACTCAGAACAAATCTGGGTATTTCTGTGGAGATTCTTGATATAACTATAGAAGGCCTTGTGGTTGTTTTTAGTGTCTACAGCAATATTTCCTTTATAGCTGGCTTTGGAGCTTTTGATGAGGGATCTCAACTTTTTGATTAGGCTAGTAAGGGATTTTTTTCAGTCTTGGGATTTCACCTTTTTCTGCAACTGTTTCTTCCTTCTGTTGTAGAGTTTATTAATGGCAGGAGACCACCAGATTGGCTTCCTTTTTTTGGAGAAGAGCATCTTGGTTCTGTTGGTTATGGCTAGTTCCATGCATTTATGTACATGTTCGTTCAGTGCATTGGTGTATAATTCGGCAGTCATGCATTTATTTTCCATTGGCATGGTTGCCATGAAGTTAGCCACCTCTGTTTTTAGGAGTCCAATGTCAGCTTTGGAGACATTTTTCATGGTGGATACCTTTGCAGGAGTGTGGGTGAGATGTGGCTTTCCATGGTGATTAGTTTGTGGTCAGATCTAACCAAGGAGGAATTGACTATTGGCGTAGAGCAGCGGTTGCCCATGTTAGTAATACTATTAACCAGGTCAAGGATGTTGCATCCTCTAGTGGGGGTAAGAATGAGCTGGTCCAGAGCATTGGAATTGATGAATTCCAGGAAGCGTTGGGCCAGTGTATTGGTGCATGAGTAGTTTTCCCATTTGATAGTGGGGTAGTTGAAGTCACCTAGTATTAGAGTTTTGGGTTGAATCTTAATAGTTTGCAGGGTGCTTAGGAATGTGAAGTGAGAGTCTTAGGACATGGTTGGGGACCTATAGCAGGCTACAACTTGAATTGCCATCTTACCCAGTATTAGTTGTACGTGGAGTATCTCAGATGCATTATGCTGGGCTACTAGTCTGGAGGTGTGCATATCCTTTATGAATATGGAGAGATAACTGCCTTTGGAGCTTCGGTCCATGTTCTGGGGCCGAAAGGTGTGGAATGAGTTATAGCCTGGTAGCGCAGGGTTGCTTTCTGCTGCTTTAAACCAGGTCTCCATTACAACACGTGTCGATATTCTCCATTTTGAGGAGTGCTTCAAGTAAGTGCATCTTGAGATTTTGACTTTTAGCCTTGAGCAGCATGACCCTCAGATTGCATTTATTTATACCTGTTACGGTGGTAATTTGGTCTTTGGAACACTACCTAAAAAGGCACTATAGGGGTGGCAGGAGCCTTAGTCATTACCTGGAAACCCAGGTGTGACACGTGCAGGCCATCTCTGGCAAAGCATCGAGGTCTGTCAGTCATGTCATCCCAGACAGAGACAGATACTGGATCCTCTTAGAATGACACCAGAAACTTAAGACAATTGTTGAAGTTAGTCATTTTCTATTTGTACTGCGGTATCATTCTGGGCGATGGTAGGATGCTGCTCAGGGCTAGGGTCATACCTAATAAAAATCAAAATCCACAAACTCGATAATCCACAAGGAAAACGCCAGCTGGCGATGAACACTGCTTTATTGTACAAACAAAATGTACGATAAAACTTCACTTTAAAAACATCTAGGCTCGTACCTGCCTGGGCCACATAATCCGAGAGCTCCACAATGTCTCATTTCATGTAATCCAGGGAGGTGCGTCTTAGGTCATTCTCACCCTCATGGACAATGACAGTCATACTTGTACTTGTGGAGTGACCTGAGTGTGTGTGTTGTGTCGGATTATGGCACCTGATAAACAGCTGACTGTTACCTTCTCCTTATTCAGTCTAGTGAGTGGTACATCAGTGTGCCTCACTATTGAGTCACCTATGGTTATTGTATTGGGCAAGCTGTTTTGCCTTAGGGGCTTAGGTTGAGGGGTACACTGTGTAGATGAGCTGTGTGTCTTTTGGTTTGTGCTGTGTTGTGGTGGTTGAGTGTGTTTCTGCCTTGGAGGTCTCTTATGTTTGGGTAGATTTCTGTTAAGAGCCTCAGCGAAGGTGGGTGTGTGGTTTGTGTGTTTTTATGTGAGGGCTGTGATGGTAGGTGTTCTGGAGGGCTATGTGTTCCATGTGGTGTGGTGCGGTTGTTGACCTTCTCCTCTTGACCAGCTATTCCGGTCTTGGCTGGAGAGTGCATGTCTTCCAATTTGGAGATGTAAGTGCATCTCTCACAAGTCTAAGTTTTGGGAGGTAAGAGGAGAGGGGTTGTCTGTGTACATGATGCAGTTGCTACACTGCCTCAGAATGCCCAAGTTCACCAGGTTAATGGGAGAAAGCACAGGGAACTGACCTTTAGACATGCCAGGAGGAATGGTCATCATTACTAAGTACTGGAGTGGTTTCCTTATAGAATGTCTAGTGCTGATAGCACTTATTTGTGCTACAATAATTGCTACAAAAAGCCTGATGAAGTGCTAGGTGAATAAGCTAATTAAAGTGCAAGAGAGGAGAGAAACTAGCAAGATTTAAGCGAAAAACTGAAGAGCAGACTTTCTGGAACTGTTAATAGTTTACCCCAGCTTGGCGGCACTGCGCGGTATGCAAACCCGGGCTTTTAAACCAGAAAGTTGAAAGGGATAGTAAAACTGCCCAAACGGCCAATAAACTGCAATTTCAGAGCCAGAAACCAGTCCTCTTGTGGTAGATAGGCTACCTAGTGCTTACCACTCCCTCTGATAAGCTGGAAGGCTTCCTTCTAACACAGAAGGGTCTGGGAAACTCAGAAACTTACAAAACAGTCCTGGGTACAGCAAATCTGTATCTGGTCTACTCTAGTAACAGGAGAGGTGGGAAACAAGCTTAGAACTTTTTTTTTCAGAAAAAAACAGTTAAAACAGTAATAAAAGTACTTTAAATGCAGTGCAAGCTAGCACACTTGAGTGTGTAGCAATATTAAAGCAAATACAGTTAAATGAAAAAATGACTTAAATCAAGTGCAGAAAGCAGTATAATCAGAAAAAAATAAAAATGGAGACACTTAGTCTCTCTCTCTGTCTCTCCTTTCTGTTGCTCTTGTCTGCAGGAAGCCAAAACAGGATCCGCGGAGCTTAAACAAGCACAAACCTGTGCAAACATGGGCTTTTAAACCAGAAAGTTGAAAGGGTTAGAAAAACTGCCCAAACGGGCAATAATCTACAATTTCAGAGCCAGAAACCACTCCTCACATAGTGCTTACCACTCCCACTGATAACCTGGAAGGCTTTCTTTTAATACAGAAAGGTCTGGGGAACTCAGAAACTTAGAAAACAGTACTAGATACAGCAAATCTGTATCTGGACTACTCTAGTAACAGGAAAGGCAGAAACATTTTTTTTTTTCAGGAAAAACGGTTAACATGTAGCTGGAATACCTCAAAAAGGGTTTTAAACCGTGCAGCTGAAGCCCTGGATGCTGCAGACGTGTATTTGGACTATGCTACTCAATTTTAAGGTCAAGAATTCAGTAAGAAAAAACTCGCAATGAAGCACAGATTAATCACTTATAGTCAAAAGAGTAGCACTTGCAAAATGAAAAAAAAATACAGTTAAACAGCAACGAAATGCAGTAAAATGCAATTAAACAGTAATGAATTGCAGTAGATAGCAATGAAATATAGTTAATCAGTAGATTGCTTTGAAATAATAGCTCACAAATCACAACAGTAACAGCACTAATAAAGCAATGATTCAGTAGAATACTTGTCATCAATTTAGTGAGGCTACCAACAAGCAGTAATAAATATGGCAAACAGCAAAATGAAGTAGAAGAGCGAGTTTTATAGTAGTTAGTGAAGAGACGGAAGATAATGATATAATCCAAGGTTCAGAAGCTAAAGGGGTGGGCTTTTTCTAAGTTCTCACTATAAACAGTAGAATGAGCTGATATAATGTGACTGGGGGGAGTGCCCAGTATCAGCGTTATAATAGAGGCGGGCAACTCAAAACCACCAAGATTTAAGACCACCACCACAACTGCTTGGGTAGGTGAGAAAAATAACAGTTGTACAGATTACAGAGATATGTAGTAAAACAGAAGTGCAAAAAACTATTGAAAATAAACACTTATCTTTTTCCAACATCACAGCAGGGCAACATTCCATTTATTTCTATGTAACGTGTTCCTTACCTTTTTTAAAGATCCCACCTTTAGCTATTTTATTTCATTTAAAATATTCAGCACTTCAATTACATTTGGTTTAGATTTTGCTTTTGATTTTCTAGTATTTCCTTTTTTGTGGTAGCCAGTAGTACTAAACTTAGCAAGATGTTAAGTATTTTAGGCATTTGAGATACTGTGTCATATGTGAAAACAATGTTGTTGTATCTTTCGGCTTTTCCCAGTTAGGGGTTGCCACAGCGGAACTCTGGTCTGCTAATGATTGGCAGTAGATTTTAACGTACCGAGTTGCCAGCCCTGATGCACAACCTTCAACGAAGGTACGCCCATTCACGCATGTCTCCCCACAGAAGTTGCTTTAGCTGAGAATCGAACAGGACAACGTCTTGCTGTGAGGCGACAATGCTACTGCAGCACTACCACCACAGTATATCCTATGTGAAAACAATAATTTTCTTATTTACATCCATTTATCACCCCAGAATATTCTGACAGTACTCAGAATTTTTTAAATCTGCCAACTTGTTACACTCCCAAATAACATGTTCCCAGTTACCGATTTCTTTTCCATCACATCTCCAACATTTGCTGTTTGCCTGAGGAAAGACATCTGAAGTTTGCTAGGGATAGAAAGATAGGACCTATGCAAACACTTACAAGCAAAAATTCTAGACCTTCTGGACTTTGTTGCATAATTGAGAGCCATAGAGATGTCACCCCATTGTTCTTCTGTAAATTGCCTTTCCCAGTCTCTTTCCTATCTTTTCTAACCTCCTATGATTGATCCCTATAGTTATCATGCAATATTTTATATATCCTACTAATTATTCCTTTTTTTTTTTTTTAAAGTGGCTTCAGTTCTAGTCTCTGCTAAAAACTCTACCGTAGCTGGTTTTTCACTTAGCATTCCCTATAAGATTTTTTCCTTTGCCTATATTTTCAGTATTTGATGGTGACAGCAGTCTCTAAAGTAGAGTCCAAACTGTTGCTTGACCTCATCCTACTGTATTGCCCTTCTTTCTGTAGTTATTTGCTCCCAATACCCTGGTTTCTTTGCCAGTTTTCTTCAGTAAATTCCAGCCTCTGTCGTTTATTTTCTATACTCATATTTTCAATCGTCCCTGTTGGCAAAATCTCCCTTTTCCATTCCCATATTGGCTTCATTCTTAGAATACTTCCTGCTGTTGTATGAATATAATATTCTTTATTGATGTTATTCTCTTGAAAGAACTGCATCCAGAGTCCTACTCTCTCCTTATTTCTTGAACCTCCCACCCTGTTTCATCATCATCCATTTCCACTTTGATTTGTAATCTTCTGATTTTATTATGTAAATGAGCTTTAACTGCTTAGTTTTAAATTGTGTTCAAATCAGATAATCTTGAACAACCTTGTTCTCTGGAGAAGATCGATTTATCCCACTCACTCTTTTCCTCTTCCACTCATTCATGAGTAGAGATTTGAACCCACAAGCTTTTACAGGCTCACAATTTTCTGAAGAACTGTGCAAGCTGACCTTTTTGCTGCCCCTGTGAAGTAAAGTGTAGAAATTTTGTTCAAGATATCCATGCAAGGCAGCCTACTCAATAAATGCCTTCGTGTAGTTCTGGAGGGAAAGGTCTGTCGTGACTTCACCTCTCTTCCCTTCTTCCCAAAGGTTGTTGTTAAAATAAAGGAAGATGAGGCAAGTCTAATACTGAAAGGCCTTACTGATAAAGCCATCCTTGGTTGTTTCTTCCTTACACTTTTAAATACTTTTTACATCCCCTCTTATTTGACGATCAGCCTTTCTTCAGCTTGTATTGAACACACTCATTCTTTTGACAGTAACAATATGGTCTACTCTCACAGTGACTCATCCAATACCCAATCAGCAGGATGTGGGTGTATAGCAGACATTTGATACAACCATTAACTCTCCCTCCAGGCTTAAAGCCACCTAGTTGCTCAGGACTCCCACGACTCTATCACTTCCCTCCTTAGCTCCAAATGCCTGTATGGAAGCCTCCATGCAGTGTCTAATTAAGCTCTACTCGTGCCATTGCTGGTTGATGACACTTGTATCACAAGAATGGCTGCCTTTGCTCCTGCCTATATACGAGTTCCCCTATGCACACATGCAGAGGAAGCTGCCGTCACCTGCTTGAAAGTGACAAGCACAAGTCCCCAGTTTCTGGTTGTATCATCATCGCCAGTGAGCATCTGCTTACTGGTGGCAGGCAGCCAAGTTGGCCATCCTTCCTTTACACCAGGTTGAGTGAGTCAGCATTAGCTACTCTTTCCTAACCTTCCATGCCTAGCTGCTGAACAAACTGGTCATGTGGGTGATACTTAGGACCTTACTCCTCTTCACCTCCGTTCTCCTTCCTTGTTTGGTTGAAGAGGGGAGAATCACTCCTGTTATTAAATACTTATAGCCTGTTGACCTAGTGAGAGAGAACATCTGTTTATTTTGCTTTTGTTTACCAGTGAAGTCTAACCAAGTTTGATGCCCTTTTTCACTGGAGGCCTAGGGAGAAAAGCTCCAGCATACACAGAAAAAATACAAAGATATACCAGTATGAAGTGATTACACAGTTGATTGCATGAAAGTGTTTACAAAAATTTACAAAAATGTATCTGCCCATACCTCAGTCTTTGCAAGTCAACTACTTTAAGGATAGGAAGCTAATCCCCTGCAGATAAAAGAAGGGGTTCTCTATCTGAATCTCTCTAGGAAAGCCCATTCTCTCATTCATGTGACCTTAACTTTGTCAATGTAAAGTTAAACCTTGTGTCCTTTTGAATGCATCGGCTCTTGTATCATGTAGTCCTTATCTTGGAAATGTAATTGCTGTTGAAACTATCTGCAGAGCATTTGAGTTGCAGGCACTCATGCCAAATGAATTTATGCACTTACTAACCAAGAAGGAACATTTCTAAGGACTTAACCTCTCCGTTATGCTAACAGTACTCTCTAAAATTGTCATAGGTCACACCATTCAGGTACCCGCCTTTTTCTCCAAATTTCAAAATTATTGGAAGGGAGTGTTTCTTTCACTGATATTACGTAGACAACTCTGGTACTGCCAATCCAGAAACAATGAATTCAAGAACTCTGACCAGCTCTTCATTTACTTTTAAAGCCAACAAAACTTAATACAATACTGTCAACAAAGAGTTTTTAAGTGGCTGGCTAATTTTTTTTATCTTGTGTGTCATGGAAAATCTTGGTGGTCACATAAGGGGCCATTGTGCTAAGGGAGAAACCACTACAGCACTTTCTTTAGTCATTTGGACAATTTTTTTTTCAAGATGCCACAAACTCGATTCCTGATTTAGAAGTGGTGCTGGGCTTGGCAGAAAGCCCTGCAAGGTATGTTAGCACCCCCTTTTTTAGACCTTTGGTCATGGCTCTAGCTCCTTTAGTATTATTCCAATCCATCATAAATGATATTGCAGCAGTAATCCCCATGATGAACACTGAATATATAGAGATCACTGTTGCACTATAGACTTCCACCTTCTGCCCCTCTTCGTTGTTACTTGCTATGAGTTTCTGTGAACTTTTTTTCCTCTTTCCTTGCCCTCTGTTTTTTGAGTTGACAGCTTAGTCCTTTGCCTTAATGTTGCCAGTTTCTTCATACAGGTACACTTGCTGATATCTAACTGCCTTCTTGTTCACGAAAACCAGCTAGAGAGTACACAGACTGCTGTCCCTTTTCTACCTGACGTCCTTGGCATGAATGCCCCTAGTTTTGAAAGTTAGGACAGTTGTGTTAGATCTGGTATCATTTAAAAGTACAAAAATGCAGTATTCTCAGGCACAAGTTTAGAAATGCAGCCATATTAAAACAGGCTTCACAATTTGCATATAGTTTCAATGAATAAATAACCTTCAGTCAAGAATACTGATAAAAATAGAGTATCCTGTACATTTGAGTGTAAACACATTTTGTTTGTATGGTACAAGGCTTGGGGACCAAGGCTCATTCCAGATATTTGCAGGGTTGTGGTATTATTAAGATATGCTTCAGACACAGTTAAGTTAGTTCGTTTGGACTGTTATGCAGAAAGTCATGGCAGTGCAGTCATCAGAAGGCAGTACAAACACTTGGCAATGAGTGCAGAAGTTAGGTCAAATATCCAGCATTTCAGAATATTAATTATAATATTCAGAAGGAAAATATGAATGCAGAGGACTATATCAGTTTTATCAAAGAAATATAAATATGAATATAGAAAACTGTTTCCGTTTATCAGCACTGATGTTTGACAGCTACCTTCACTGTACATAATAAAGCAATCTTAACTAAACTACAGCATGTGCAGAAATCATTCTGAAAAGTAGAAGATTTGGCACATAAAGGAGAGACTGGCTCCTGCTAAGCACAGTTCTGGGTAATTAACAGATAAAGACATTAATTCCAGTCTCATTCCAGTTTCTTCCAGTTGCTTCCAACTCATTCCAGTATTGTACAGTAATATCAATTCTTTTAAGTTGGGCATCTTCCTTGCTGCTGTACTCTGTCATGATTGACGTTGCAGCAGTTATCCCTAGATGCCAACATTATCTGCTGTGGTGAGGTGATCTTACAGCCGTACTTTCTTGGGAAAAAGATAAACCTAAAGTGGAAAAGTCCCTGAATTGTGTGGAATGACAGGAAAAACTATGTATTGAATATGTATCTAAGGTTGCTTCTGTGGTGTAGAGGTACTGACTAGGGCACATGGTAAATTGCTAGAGGTGAGGGAAGTCATCTATTTAGAGATGTGCAGTCATGTAAACTTAATTACAGATTGTGTGCATTTGTCTGATGTATTCTAAATAAAAGTTATAGTCGCTGTTATAATTTCATTAATGGAGGCTTACAAAGGATAATTAAAATGAATATGCAAGTGTAAATGTGACTCAAGTGATAGTTTCTTAGAGACCTGCTTATCTCTATATTTGTAGTGCAGATTTGACATCTATCAGTAATCTTTACTATTTTTTTAAAAAGTAGTAAATCCTTTTGTTGACTGGGGACCCCATTGCATGTCATACTGTACGAGTATAAGTCGTAACTGGTAACTCACCAGGATGATGGTCTCTGTTTGTCTGGGCTTCCATTTCTGCTCCTTAGTCCCTAGACTGTAAACATGAAATGCTGCAAACCCCAAGTTGCCGGAAAACTTAACTGATGGTGAGTTAATCTGGCTCATTCTGAGGTTGAGAAATAAACTGTGTGTGTGTTTGTTTGTGGGCTGCACACGCACACATTCCTTTATAAATACAGAATGCACATATACTCCTGGCGTTATCGAAATTAAAATTACGTACATGCACCAGGGTCATCTCCAGAGTAAGAGTTAATAACACATTGATTGCCTTGACATAAACTGTTACCTCTTTAATGCTTTTGTTGTCCCCCTTGTGAGACCCTGTTGGAGACCCCACACTTCAGTTAACCATGTTACTTGCCATTTTCCTGAAGAGGTTTCAAGTTATGCCAAAAATTTGCAGTGATGGGTGGTGGCAACTTTTTCTGCTGCTCATGCTGTTGATTTTGAATAAGAAGGCACGAGGATCATTTTATGGACATTAACATTGTTAAGTGCATTAGGTGGTATTTAAACTACCCTGCCAGAGAGAAAACTGACACTGCATGAGTAGCCATGTACACAGAATGTTTAACTTGGCCTGACTGGTTAAGTAGTTGTCCATTGGTGAATTGCGTTTTCTCTCTTTCCTCTGGCATCTCGTTTGAGGTGTGACCAGTTGGAAATGGCTTGATCTGCCAGAACTGAATATTATTTTGAAGTTATAGACATTGACATTTTTGTACAGGTGCTCAGCGTTACTTGCCTGCTAGTGGATATAGGATTTGAAAGTTCTGCTATGTAGATGATCCTTCCCAGACCATTTTTTAAGAGTAGAAGCAGGATTAGGTGGAAGATGATTGCTGTGGATCAGCACCATACCTCCCACTTGTACTTCATTTCAAGTAATGTTCTATTTTACCAGATAAAAATCCTTATTCCACCTTGAAAGTGTCACATATTCATTAATATTTTTAAGCAGAGTTCAGTGGTAAATGGTGCTGAATGATTGTATTTCACAAACAAAACATTCTGTATGTATAAAGGAGCATCTTTAAGAATGCAGCAGTCTTCTCTCGTTAATTATTAGTAACTGTTTCATGTTCTGAGAGGTACTTTCTCACATTTGGCAGACTGAAGACCGAGAGCTAGTGCAGATCATTGCTTCCTCAAAGTATCTAGTTCTCTAGTGTGATTCTTGGCTAGCATATCTTCGGTGCTATCTGTGTGCTTTGCTTGTATCTACGCAAGGCTTTGCTGGTTGCTATGGTTTCTTTTCACATCCTGAAGACATGGTGTAGGTGAATTGGTGGACCTCTAAACTGAGTCTGTAGGCATGCTTTTCTTTATCTGTGTGTGTGTGCATTTGTAATTATTTTATGACAGACTGGTGCCCTATCCAGTTTAAAGTTCTCATAATAATGCCTGCTGGTAGGGATGGGATCCAGCTTCACAGCAGCCCTGAACTGAATACAGCAGTTTGTGGCAGAAGTAATATGAATGAAATATTAAGAGCTGTACAGAAGCAAGAACACTGAACATGCATAAAAGAAAATTTTATAAGTATATTCTTTAACTTGCCAGAAAAAAATACACTTGTAAGGATAAAAGTTACTTCTTCTTGTCCTAAACTTGCTAGCATTTTGAATACTTTTAAGACTTGAGAACATTTTGTATACTTAGATGAGGAATACGTGGCAGCTTGATTCTGCCAAAAATATCATAACTTACCTTATCCGTATCATAAATTAAATTGTTAAATGAAGTTACAGAATGACTGTAGGTTTCTGTGGTCTTCTGTTCTGCATTGAATAACTTTTTGGATCTGATTATAAATGTTGGCTTCTGTTTTATGTAGGTACAGTGAGCCTGTATTTATGACAGCCAGAAGCACACCTGGATTCATCAGTTCCCTGATGCTACACCTGTGTTTTTGCTAATATTAGACACCCTGCTTTCTCCCTGGATGAAGTAGCAGGTAATACAGCTTCATACAGAAGCAGGGGCCATGAGTCAGCTACAGCACCTTCCCTTCTGACAGATAAATTGATTTGCTAGCACTACAGCTGTTCAGAATGTGCAGTCTGTCTCGTGAAAGCACACATTTCTGCCTAAGGAGACAGGTTTCTAAAGATACACTTAATTGGTTTGTTTCTTATGAGGCCCTTGGACGTGGAATGGAATTAAAATGATTTGCAAAATTACTTTCACAACATGAACGAGCCAGTCTATCTCACTCCTTCTGTGCTTTCATAAAATTTACAGTGAGAAGGTTGAATTTGTTTTCAGCTGACAAGGGAGAGTTTGGACTGTGTGATTTAGTAGTCAGCAATACTGCCTAGGGTACCATCTGTAACTGATATTAAAAGCTTTTTAAACTTTATTTTTTTCAGTGATGAGACTATTATTTTCATTTTATTTTGTAGTATTATAAACAATGTATTAATTCCAGAAAGGTTCCTGTTTATATTTTTCTTTTGAATGCCTTTTTTTCGCCGCATTTTCAATATCTGCCATTTTGATGTCACATTTTTATAATATTCAATTCCCTTTGCCTATTTTTTGCCACAGTTGTACTGCAGATGGCCACGTGTCTGGGACTTCTTGAAGTCATGTGTTTTAGTTCTGCAGCAGTTTTGATAATATGTTTAACATTTGTTTTGTGGGTGAAACAGGCTGATTGCCTGCTTGTCCCTGCGTATGAGTAGGAGTGAGAGGTGGCCCACAAACAGCCAACAGTGTATCCATGTTACATACAAGTCAATTTTATCATTGAACTTTAGTGAAGTTTGATGTGCAGTTATTTTCATCCTGGAAGTACCAGTTTTGTGCACAGTTGCACTTCCACTTTTGCATATGCTTGGTGTAGGGGGCACAGTTCAGAGTAGCCTTTCGGTTACTTCAGCAGCAGAACATGATAGTGCTTCCAGCTTGTAGTTGTTAAACAGTTATTTCAGTTTGACTGTTTTAAGTTGTGTCAGCTGTAAAAGTCCAGTGGCCACAGTATCAGCTGGTAACAAACCAGAATTTCTTATTTTTTTCTGCTAATATTGCATACAGCTCTGCAGTGCAACCAGTGATGGAAGTTATGATGAAACTGAGTAGGATTGTATCAGAATAGTTCTAAATTATTTTCTCACAAGTATAGAACTGAAGGTCTTAAAGCTTATTGCTGCACTTCCCATAGCAATTTTAAACAAACCCTTTGATATTATGCAGAATCAAGCTTTGCAGAGTTTAATGCAAAAACTGCGTTATTTATACATTTCACTTTGTTGAAAAGGATAGCCCCTTGAAAATTTTTGAAGTTGAAAATGCCTGGTGTGGCATGAAAGACTGAACCCACAGTGCCCCACTACCTAGAATACTGCATAACATACTACTTTTTCCATGCTTAGTGGAGCAACAGGGGAGTCGTGTTTCCTAGTAATGCAAGTTGTTGGCTATGTCCCACTAGTTTGACACCATATATTGAAAATTAACATGTGATGATATGTTAGTGAAGTAGAACCATAGTGACAGGTGTTCCTATAAAGAATTAGTGTTTTAAATTACCCAGGATGCTTTGCAGTTGTACGTTGTACATATCAAAGTCCTGCGCAGAGCAGCTGTTTAAAAGTCTTCTGTGCAGAGTCCTGCATCAGTTCCCTAGATAAAGAATCTGCAGTCCTGGACAGGTATGAAAGCAAGTTTGCATGTGTACAGTGTCAAAGGATTCCAGCAGATGCTGATTTTTTTTAATTAGCCAGTCACTGGAGGGTTTAGCTAATGGTAATCTGGTATTTAAATTGCACTTTTATATGGCAGCCATGGCATCTATTTCAAACCTTAGTTTAATGGTTGGGAGGAACTGACAGTAAACTACAGATCTCACATTTGAACAATAGCAAAATAAATACATTCACATTTTAATTTGTGGTCAGCAATGTTTTAAAAAATGTTTAGTGTATAATTTTCAGGACTAAGTTGTAGGAACTTAGAAGAAGGTGTATTTTGGCAAAACTAAGCCAACAGTAAGGAGGTGGATGAGTGAGCAAGAACTGCAGCTTACAGCAAGGTTGTCAGCATTAAAGTGATAACTGCTGCAAACCGCACAGAAGAACCTGCAGGAAAAGGAAAGATACACAGGAAGCAGAATTTAAATAATTTCAAATGATGATTGGTCTAAAGAGTAGGGCAGATAGGATAAGGTGTAATTTGTTGATGAACACACTTCCCTCTGATGTCGTAATGACGTAGGGAAACAAATATACATTTTTTTTTGAGGATTGATAGCTAACTTCCAAAGCACACAGGGATACATGCACCGTTATGTCCGAATTATAAGAAGTTAAGAACACATACTGGAAAAAGAATTTGAGTTGTGTTCATATTTTGATCAGCAAAAGTCAGTTTTCAATAAAAGTATTCATGGCACCAGGGTTGCAGGAGTTCTGATATGACACTGTAGTGTTTGGCAGGTGTATCTAGAGCTGTAGTATTGCAACAGAAAAAAGTGTGTGCAATATGAGGATGTTATGGGAAAATGTAATAAATACTGTAACTTGCTTATAGAGGACAAATAGGACTTAACTTTTAGGGTTCACCCCTTTGATTAGTTATGCTTAGTGGTGGCCCTGTTTGGCTTCAGTATGCCTTACAGGAGACTGTGCAAGTACAGTTTGTGTAAGGCAGGGTGAGAAGGCTGATATTGCATCTGAAAATTCTGAAAATGAGATGAAGTGTGGTGATTGAGATTAACTGGAAAGTGCTGATTAATATATCTTAAGAACTGAAATGGAGGGAAGTTGTGCTTCTGGGTACTGGTGGTAGGTGTTACCAGCCAAAATGGAAAGTCCTGTTAGTAATTAAAGAAAATCAAGAGATCCTTCCAGCCATGGTAAGGGATACACATGACATACGTGGGAACCATTTTTGAATTCCTACCCTCTTATTGAGATTCATTTTGGCTGTCTTGTTTGACATGCAATGGTAGTTTATTTTAGAGTTGGGGACACATGAGGAGTGGTGCCAAATGCCTTGGCCAGGTCAAGATAGTGTGTGTACCACAAAGCCATGGCCTTTGACCTTTTAACAAGATTAAGGAGGCATACCATACCTTGGATAAAGCTACATTGGCATGAGTTTAAGGCAATGAGATTTTTAATGTCTAAAGTAAATGAGGTGAGAAAATGTACATTCCATGGCTTTACATATAAAGGGTAGTAAGAGTAATGTGTCTGTAGTTTCCAGGGTCATAAGTCTGACCACCTTTGAGTAACAAAAACACAGTGGATGTTTTTCAAGCTTTGAGAGTGTAACCTCTGGAAAGGCATAATTTAAAGAGGTTGAGTAGTTAGCTCAGGATGAAGCATTAACGGCTATAGCTGTTTATTTTACTAAATCAGGGACTTGATGCAGACCTTTCAAGGAAACGATATGCAGTTTGAAGACCCTGTTCTCATTGCAACTTAGACTGGTTAGAGGCACCCAAAAATAGACAACAAAAGGGGTAGGGTTAAGAAAGTAGATTGAAGGAGGTTGATGTATATAGGTTGGAGAAAATGAGATGGAGAGCACATTAGGAATGTTAAGTTAAAAGAAGGGGTTGTGGTTACTTTGATTTTTATGCACCTGAGGTCAATTTCCATGTTTGATGCAATAACATCTTTGATATGTTAAAGAAAAAAGGGGATATAAGGTGAACTTAATGAATTTGTTAATGGAGAGTGGTGGATATTTCAACAGCCTTTTGAAGTGAAAGACGAAATAAAGCTGAACAGTGGATAGGATCAGATGCAAGGCATTTGTAGAAAAAGGCAGAATGCTTTTGGTTAACTATTCATGAAGGATTGCCTTGCAGATAGGGAAATTGGTATTCAGAATGGGTTAATAAGTCATTTGTTTCTGCATCATATCTAATACATAGGTAAAGATGGTACTCCATGCAGTGGTTTATATTCTGTCAGTGTCTTTAGCCTTGTTGAGATGTGTCAGAGACTTAACTAAATAAACTCTGATTGCAGAGGAGAAATTTGTATACACAAGTAAGAGGTGTATAAAGAGAGGGCCCTATTCCAGTCCTGGAAAGTAGCCATGCAAATAACTTATATTGATGTACTCATTGATCAGAAGGAACATGTTAAGGCAGCTACACAGTGATTAGAGCATTTCTAGTTGTGTCTTACAACTCTCTCATGTGTTTTTGTGTGATCATGAAGGGCTTATGTGTTGTAGTGTTTGGGGCGGGGGCTCCCTTTTGGAAATGTAAAACCAGGTACTACATGTCCTGACAGTTGGAAAATTTAACTGTGATTTGGAATGAGGAGGTCACTGTTAATGCCTTTAAAATGTTTTTGAGGAGGGGGTTTACCCCTTAACATGGTGAGGTTGCATCTTGAACATCCTGCTACTTGTGTGCACTAACTCCAAAATTACTGCAACTTGGAGTTGGGGGGGGGGTGAATTCTCTGAGATACCACTCTGAGTTTTACACTTTACCCACCCATCCACAAGCATTCACCCTTCCGGTTCTGCAGTTTTCTGTTTTGAGGAATGCAGTTTACTATACTACACACTTGTGAGAGGATGATTAGGAGTTGTGAAACAGAAATGCTTTTTTTCCATAGGTCTTTTTTTGCCCCGTGCCTACTGACCATAAAACAGTTCCCTTGATCAGACTCTGCCCATTTTTTTTCTCCCTTACAGTGGATGTACCCATTATTGTATGAGGTCAAGAGCCACCATTTGGAAGCTGTCATACATGTAACCATGAGGTTTGCTTGTTGCTTCAGTGGCATCCTGGCAACTGACAGCATTTGTTATAATAGCAAGTCTGTTTCCTGGTTGTGGCATGAATACCTGTGCCTTTCAAATCCATGAATGTGTGCTTTTTCGTATGTAACAGCAATCATTATGGTCACTGTCCTTCCTGCCCTGGCTTACTGTTTTGCCTGGAGCCACAGCTGTGTCTGCTGTGAACCATGACAGCCACACACTCCCTCCACATACTCATCCCTCAGTACTTCTGCTGTTAAGCACCCTAACCACTAACTGAAGTCTGATTGCCTGGGCAGTAGTCATAGCTTTCTCTCTATATACCATTGGCAAAGGCATTTGATACAGAGTGCTGTTGAAAAGTTATTTATGCAGTTCCCCTGCCACATCATATTGTGTGGTACATTTTCTAAGCATCATCATGAAAGTATTGTGTAACTGAGTGAAAGGGGCAAGTACCCTTAAAAGTTGAAACAGAATGCTAGTTTTCCCTCCAAATGCTGAATCTTGCATCTTTTATATCCAGTATAAAGTGTTGTTGTAACTTAATGTTTACCAGCTTATTTATAGTATGCATCTTGATGGTGATTGGATTTCTCTTGGGCACATGGCTCACTTGGGTCTCTGTTGAAAGAACCATTGGCTAGAAAGAAAAGACCCATTGGCTACAAATGAATTTACCTAACCAGAAAAATGAATGAATGAGTAAATAAATGAGGACATGTCGAACAGTTCAATATTCTATTAATGAACTGCTGTTTCTTTCTTTTCATGCTAACAGGTACAGAGCCCGTGTGGAGAGAGTAGAATCGCCAGCTAAGGTCCATGTTTTTTACATTGACTATGGCAATGTAAGTTACCATTCTTTGCTTTAATTGCTGTACATTTGATGATGTGTTCAACAGTAGATTTGTTTTTTGGATGTTGGAGATTAAATACCACTCAAAACAAGTGATTATAATTGTTTTGCACTTAACTGCTAATTGTTACGCCTGTAGCTATTAGACTGTAGTCTCTTCATTCTCCTGTGCTGAGTATTCCCAGTAGAGGAGTGACAGCCATCCAGAGTGGCCATCATTCAGACAAACATAAGGGTGCTTTGTGGCTTCACCAGCATCATGACATTGAAGGCATAAGGGATAGGCATTAATCCCTATAGTTGGCTGTTTATACACTATAATATAGAATATAAAATACAATTTGAAGGGATACTTTAGGGTTACACAATTAAGGCTCACATATGTAGCATAAGCAAAAGCTTACAAATTAAATTGGAAAGAAAATATGTTAAAAGGGGTAAGGAGCTCACAAAATGAGACACTAGGAGTTTTGATGTAAGCCATTAAGGAGAATAACAACCAGCATACAATATATTGGTTTACAAAGTAGCAGAAAGTATTATAAGCCAGCACAGTAGTGGTGAAAAGGTGATTTCACCAATATGGATGACTTGTAGGTGTTAGGGCATAGCAAATAACCAAAAGGAGACAGGAATTTATTGGAGAGGATGGACAATGGAGTCATGGTTTTGGGAACAAATGTCTATGGAGGGAAAGGAAATAAAATGAGATGAGGCCAAGCAGAAGTTTGACTCCAGGTTATCTTCCATGCCAGAGACTGATAAACTCCCCAATCCATTTGCCTAAATCTGTTAAGAGAAAGTTTTTAATGGACTGTAGGGAAGAAGCTGCAGTTAAAAACGTGATAATTAGTAGGGCATATGCAGTAATGCATATTTAACTATAAGAATAATTCACAAGAGGTTAGAAAAGACTGGGAAGGCATATAATGTACACTGGAGCAGTGGGAGGACACTTGTAAGGCTCTCAAGTATACAGCAAAGTCTAGAAGGTTTAGGATTTTTACATGGAAGTGTTTGCATAGATATTTTTATATCCCAAGCAGACTTGGGAAAAATGTTTCTCTAGTAAATAAGAAATGGAAATGAAAATCTGAATAAATTGTAACTAAAGTACTGAGTGTTAGAAAAAATATAATATAATTAAAGGTGAGATCTTTGGAAAAGAGAAGGAGCAAACTACATAGAAATAAGTGGAATTTGTGAGAATAAGTGGAATAATGTTTGGGAGGAGGAATGAAATTTCAGGGAAGGCAGGACTTTAACATTTCTTGTATAATTTGAGTGAATCCATCCATCATCAACCATTTTTTTCCATTTTTGCACATGGGGTTGGGACGTCACTTTATCGATTACAGTCAGCTAGAGCAAAGGTTCTCACCACCAGGTATATAGACCTTGCCACTGTTGCTCTTCAATATCACACACTCATGTACCCACTTACAGCTATGGACAAATTAGAGTGAATAGTAATTGTTAAAGAAAGTAAACCTATGTATAATGCTTGAAAATGAACAATGCTTGTAATGGTTTGTTGTCGTTTCTGTTAATGTGTATGTACCCATGTCCTTACCAAATGTATGTGAATTTAGTAAAGATGCTTAAAAAAGCTTCATCTTTCTTGCCACTGCAGCTTAAAATGGGAAGTTATACTTTCTCTTGGAACTTTGAATTAAAAAAAAAAAGTATTTTGAAATGTCTACTACCTCTGAAGATTATAGTTGGCTCATGGTGGCAGCTGATTGTCTAAGGCAAACATTGTCAGCCTTTTAGCTTGTTTTTTTTGCATTTGTATCTTGAATACTGAAATTTTGGATTTGTTTCAACATTTTTTATATGTATTCATCATGCGCTTTATTTACCAGTTGTTAGAGCTGTGTATCCTATTTATAGAGTCATCTGTATTGCATCTGCAATGTTGCAACATTTTTTCTTTGCTCCAAGTGTTTCTTCAGTAGAACTTATTTAATATTGTGGTGATCAGTCACCTTAGTGCAGAATTCCACAGTTCTATATTTCTGGTGTATTAAAGATGTTTCGTGGAAGAATTTGGTATTGTTAGTATTTTTTTCTTTTAATTGCCATTTCTCCATTTCTTCGCTATGCTCCAGGTCCTTTATTGCTTTGATTTGTCTATGGTTTTCTATGTCTGCAAGTGTTTTGTTTTTTTGGAGTGTGTCACTGTGGATGTTTTCTGTCACAGTGTTTGGGAGGGCATTTAAGAGGATTTTGGAAGGTTTTTGATTTGTGTTGCGTAGGTTAGATACAACAGAATTTGAAATTTTGTTTGGGGTACATTGGTCTGTGTTGGCAATAGACCGTGTACTGCAGGAAATGTTGTCTTGGTGTGTGTGTGACCACTAGACTGTTTCACATGGTATGTTTGATACTGTACGTGGCTCCGGCTCACTAAGCTGCTACTTCTAAGCACTGTTTTAGAGCTTGAATCCTTTGGAGTCTTGCACACAACTTGCATTTGTATGCATTTTATATTTTTGTCCTAGTATATATTTTTTTCCATTCTGTACATTGCTTTATTCTACATAAATCTATTTGATATGTGTTGGCTTGCAGTACTTCCATGTTGCTGCAGGTACACTAACCTTGAGCGATTTTGTCTTGCAGTGCTTTATATTTCTGTGTGTTGTATTTCATCGCTTCACTTTGTGCTTTGTAAATAGTGCTTAGGAGATCAGCACTTAAATAAAATTGAAGTCACCCCCCCCCTCAAGTTAGGGTCACTCAAAGGTAAGTAAAATGAGGTTATGAGTGCACAGGGTAGGACCTGCAATTAACGCAGCTATGGTGGGTCACCTCCATTAGAAAATAGACTTTGAGACATTATTTCAAACCATTTGGAATTCTAGTTTCAGAATTCCATGTTTTGGGATCCGTCATATGATACTACATCTCATTTTGCAACATTGTGAATCTAGAAAGAAACAAAGGTCTATTCGTATCCTCCATATTCCTTGATTTATCCAAAGCCTTCGATATGGTTAACCACAGTATGCTCCTAAAAACCCTACCTCCCCTGAACATTAGCTCCTCTACCATATCCTGGTTCTCTATTTATCAAACCGGCAGTCCTATGGAAAAAACAGTTGTCCCCCCTACTACCAGTAGCCATAGGTGTCACTCAAGGGTCCATCCTTGGCCCCTTGCTATTTTCACTATTCACTAGCCAGATAGCCACATCCTCACCTTCGGCCTCTATAGTACAATACACAGATGACACCACTATTATATGCACTGCATCCACCTCGATGGAACTAAAAACCATCACCCAAAATAACTTTTCTCTAGCAGAAGAATGGTTCACCAACATCATACTTATACTTAATCCAAAGAAAACCAAACTTATTATCTTTAGTCCTGGAAGGTCTCCTCCTGTATACAGTAACTTTGACACAAAATCCAAAGATAATACACTAATCACCCCCAACAACTCAAACAAAGCTATTAGGAGTTGAAATCGATAATAACCTGAAGTACGACACACATATTGCCCAAACAATCAAGGTGGTCAACAAAAAAATTGGCCTCCTTTATAGGAACAAACAGTTTGTGTCTAAAAATACAAAAGCCATGATTGCAAGAACCCATCTACTATCCATCCTCATGTATGCCTCCCCTATCCTAACTAACCAAGATGGAATCTTGCTACAACAAGATTGCAAAGTTTGCTACCGAAGCCAACTATAGGTCTCATCACTGTTTGGCCCTCAAGCAGCTGAACTGGCTTGAGTTCCCTCAACTCCTCCTCCTCAATCAACTCACAATTGCCCACAAGCTCTACCACCACCCAGAAAATAATCCTGCCCTTCATCAACTTATTCACCCCTACACCACATCCAGAACCTTAAGATCCACTTATCAGAACCACATAAATGTCATTAAACACAGAAATGAGGCAGGCAAATCCCTTTTTGCCTGCTCTATTGCCAGAATCTGGAATACACTCCCAACCCACATAACCTCCACAGCCTCTACCTCCCAATTTAAAAAAACTTCTCAAAACCCACTACACAACAAACTGGCTCTGCCCATGTCACCCCCAGGTTAAGCCATAACTGTTCTCTGTTGCTGGGATCCCCTAACAAATAAAAGCTCACCACCACCCTATATGTACAGTATACCCTAGATCTAAGCCCCTGCCCAGAATACTGCTAATCTTGTTCTACTAAACTCTTCCTGTATGTTCTGCTGAATATCTTGCTTCTTCATGTATGTTCTACTGGAAATTATTGCTGTGTGTTAATGAGAAACTGCTATAGTAGGAAATGTGTGACTGTTAAACTATGTTGTATTTTTAACTTTCTCCCAGTGCGCATTCTGTTATATTACAAAATGTGTGACTCTTTATTATATAATAAGGAGCTTTTCTCCCCGTGCCTCTGTAAACAAATGTAAAATAAGTAAATAAAATAAATAATGAATATTTCAGAGAAGTAGATAAACTGCTTGAGGATGATGCATGTAAATTATTTTGTAGAAAGAGTGATGCATTTTGCATTTATTGGAAATCCTTTACTGAATGTGGTAGTATTATAAATGTATTGGAATATGCTTCACACACACACACACACACACACACACATATATATATATATATATATATATATCAGTTCTTATGAGGATGGTGTAAGTTGTTAGTTATATAGCATCAACAGTTTATCCAGTCCATAATAGAATATGCTTACTGGATGGGATGTAATAAGTTGCTGTTCTCTGCTGCCTCTGGAGTGAATTTTTTGCAAAAGTCAGTTTGTATGCTAAGCAGTATTGGGTAGATTGCATGCATAACTTCTTCGAAGAAACATCTGGGGGGGGGGGTCTCATTAAGATGGAATGAGTGCTAAGTAATCCCTTTTCCTAAAGGTGGTAAAGCCAGTCTCAAATGTCTACAAGGCTATATAACCCCAAGTAATTTACTGGATATGGAGTTTGAGAGAATAATTCTTTCTGTATTTAGTGTTCCATGTAAACACATTTTGGATACTACCAATATGGTTTTGCCTCTAGTAGACCCTGTTTAAGAAACCATTTGGAATTTTATGAGAATGTTCTTATATTAAGAAGAAAGACTGCTTTTACATGCAGTCTTGGATCTTTCTAAAATTTCTGACTCTGCTGCATAATAAAATCCTTCAGGCCATGGATGAGAAGAACTTCAGCTGGTATATACTCAAAAGGATACAAGGCTGACTAGGTAATGAGAGATGCAGGGTTAGGGTTCAGAATTGCATGTTGTATATAGATTAAGTATTGGAGCCCTACAGGTATCTGTTCTTGGACCCTTCCTTTTTGGCTAATTTGTGATCTCATTTTAGTAGTTGGCTGTAAAATTGTTTTTTTTTTAGACAGTGCAGGCAGAGCACAAAATTATTTTCCTCTAGAAATAAAAAATCTGCATCGCTAGCAAATTTTAAGCAACGTTTAGACATTTAAAAAGGTAGGAAAGAAAAAGGTATGATACTAATAGTTTAGTGCTAACTAGCTGTATTATTACACTGAAACACTGATCCACATTTTCGGTATAAAATACATGAAGTTGAATTTGTTACTGTTAATAAATGCAAGTGTATATAAATATTTGTGTGAATATTTATATATATATATATATATATATATATATATATATATATATAGAGAGAGAGAGAGAGAGAGAGATTTTACACACACACACACACTTACAGTAAAACCAGAAATTTGCTCTGGTATATGTGCTAATACATTTGATTAGCTCTAGGTAAATGTAGCTTTTTTGTGGGAAATTAAAAAAAAAATCATATTTTGTTGCACATTTGGTCTGAGTGCCCATGAATAAATGTTAATAAGACATTTGCTTGGTTACAGACCACATTCTGAGCAGTCCTCTTGGAAATTAAAATTTGACATTCTGTTTGTGAATTCGGAAGGGTGGTCATAAGCTGTTAACCTGTCTGAGCAGTGATCTGAGCTCTGAATCTGTGTAGTGATGCCGTTGGAATGCCTAAATCTTTGTTCCGTAATGAGAATGAATAGTTTGTTACAGCAGCAGCTTGTGCCTCTGCACATCCTTTCATGAATAATAAATTTTGTTATTTACTAGAGTGTACATGATTTTTTTCCAATTTTCTTTTTTTTCTAAGATTTCTAACTCATACTGGGAAGCTAGCCAGAAACTATGCCGAATATATTTAAAACATTTACTTCAAGAACATATTTGCATAGTGCCTTGAGATTGACATTTTAGGGATCACTGGGATGTCAGATCACAAGGTCATAAACAGCAAGAGTAAAGAACAGCCTGCTACTTTTTGAAAGACTGCTAAATTATTTCTGCAATTGCCTATGAAATGTAGCAGTCTGGCAGTAGCAGAAAAGACTAGAAAGGAAATTATTTAAAGATGGTGCTAGAATGTAATTTATGTGAATTAAATAAAATACTGTGATTTATAATAAAGATTTGCTTTTTTAGAGCAGCAGCATTAGTTCATAAAAAGCTGGCTCTGCATGTGACACCAGTGAATATTTTTTGCTCATTTTTTTCCTTTCGTAACACTTAAGCATAGACCAGCTTTTGCTAATAGCAGTAAGCTAGATTCATCTGAAAAAGACAAAAGTGTGTGTGTGTGTGTGTGTGTATACACACACACACATTACACACACGTGTATGTATATACATATATACTCATAAAACATTTATTTGTTAGTGGGTGTTTTTGCACCCATAATGGAATTTGTGTAACTGGAATGTATAACCTTATCTTTTGCTTGGAAGTCACTGCTACACAAGTAGCATAAGTAGGTGAAATTATAAGATGCTATAGGGTGGCTAGATTTTGTAAAGCTTTACAAAAAATTTAAATGTAGAAGGGGCACTAATTGTGGTGCAGTATGTCATGGGAACCAAGTAAATGAATAGTCATAAACTGATGTGAAAGTTGAAAAATAAAATGAACCTGTGGTAGACTTTCAGTAGCTGGCAGAATGTGCTTGCCCGCTGGAAGCATAATCCAGTTGATTAAAACTACTTGGTCCATCTAGTTTGTATGAAATTTCCACCTAGTTTGTTTAAAATCTCTAAAAGTAATATAATTAACTGGTTCCCACCCAAACAGATAATCAGAGTTACCTTCTGCAGACCTGACTTCGCACAATGTCTTTGAGCATGACTTTCTCAGCAAAAATATTGTGTACAGTCTTATACTTTTTCTGAAAAATATTTGTTTATTATCGGGGAACTGTAAGCTATAAATAGTTTTTCAATATGAAGTGCATAAAGAGTATTTTAGTATTACATGCATAAAAGAAGGGCAGAGAAAAAAACATGGTTGTAGTTGGTCATATGCCATATATGCCAAAGCATTAATTTTTACTATTTTATTTTGTGGAAAGATGTATGCTGTATCTGCTTTTTGTTGGAACATGCATATTTATCATTAATTTTTTCCCAGATTGTCTTGTTGGGTAATTTCAGGAGATTTTTTTTTTTTTTTTTGAAAAATCTAAATTTGAAAGGGGAGGTGGGGACTACATTTGTGAGGGAAAAAGAGATGATTATGTCCCTCCTTACAGTTTTCCTTTCTTGTCTTTCCATGTCATGTTTTTTAAACACCTTTATTGAATTATCACTTGTAACATAGGCAAATTTGCATTTGTATAAAGGTAATCACACTGTATTAACAAGTTCATGTGTACAAACATTATACTTCACATATATTGCTATATATCATATCATATAACACAAAAACATTACATAACTTATTCAATTCCTGCCTTTTTTAAACAAGAAACATATTTATTAAATCACCCTTATGACATAGGCAATCATGCATTTATAGAAATAAAAACAAACCACACTGACAGAATCCTAGTTGCAAGCATTTTACATCACAAACCATACTGACACGCACCTAGTTGCAAATATTTATACGTCACTTATAATGTACCCAATCATTTCAGTCAAACATTACATATGTCATTTAAGTCCTGCCTTCTTTTAAACCTCATTCCTCCAATGTATGTATTGTTTCCACAATTCCCATTTTTTCTTGTGTAGTTTGCTCCTACCCTTTTCTAAAGATCTCGATTCCAGTTGTTTTATCTCAGTTACTATATTCACCGCTTCTGGTATAGATGGTTTAGATTTTGATTTCCATTTTTTAGTAATTGCTTTTTTGGCAACCACCATTATTAGACACAGCAAGGCCTTACAAATATCTAGGCAACTCCGATTCTGTGTCATAGTTCAGAAAAAATCATCTCCCTCTTGACACCAACCTGCCCACCCAGCATCTTCGACAGTGCATCCCACAGGGAGTCTTTAATGTCTGCCAACTCACCACACTCCCAGAAAATGTTTCCAATTACCTCTTTCTTCCACTTCATAGCTCCAACATTTGCTGTCTACCTGAGGAAATATTCTCTGAAGTCTACTTTGGGTATAAAAATATCTATGTTAACATTTCCAAGCAGAAAATCCTAAATCTTCTAGATTTTGTTGCATGTTTGGGAGATTCTACTAAAACCTCTACCAGTGCTGTTTTTTTCATTTAGGACCCCCCCCTCTTTATTTCCCTTTCCCTATACTCTGATATCAATCCTTGATAGG
Organism: Protopterus annectens; assembly: GCF_019279795.1. NCBI lineage: Eukaryota > Metazoa > Chordata > Ceratodontiformes > Protopteridae > Protopterus > Protopterus annectens. Next base: position 1,298,858,468 of record NC_056745.1, on the reverse strand, counting down.
GAAGGCAGTCTCTAACCTGCAGTCCAAATAAATTCTTGGAATTTTCCCATTTTATCATCCGTCCCTGTCTAGTAATTTGCTCCCAATAGCTTGGTTCCTTTGCCAGTTTTCTTCAATAAATTTCAGACCCACTCTTGCCTATTGTCTATATCCCTAATTGCAGTCATCCCTATTGGCAGAATTTCCATTTTCCATTCCCGTGTTCGCTTAGTTCTTAGGATACTTACTCCTACTTTATAGATATAATATTCTGTATGATTATTGTTGTTATTCTTAAAGGCTTGCATCCAAAATCCCAGTCTCTCCTTGTTTCTTTGAGCTTCTCCTGTTTCATCATCATCATCTCTTTCCACTTTGAATTACAGCTTTCTGCTTGTGCTATGTATAGGAGGAGCCTTAACTGTGTAGCTTTGAAATACCCCTTCAAATTGAGTAATCCCAGTCCACATTTATTTACTGGAAGAATCAGCGTATCCCTCTTGACTCTTGCCATCTTCCCTTTCCAGATAAAGTCCTTTAGCTGCCACACCAGAATAATTTTTAATCCATACTCCTAAATAAGTCATTTTATCATATTCCCATAAATATGGATATTGCTGAAACAATTCATATGTGGGTGCATTACTGTTATTGCCTTTGTTTTAGCTTAATTAATTTTATATCCCAAAAAGATTTTGAAACTGTCTCAAAATGTTCCACAACACTGTAATGTCTCTTTCTGGTTTTGTCAGGCATAAAATTATATCTTCTACAAATAGAGCCAGTTTTTCTTGACTACCATACCAATTATGTCCTTGAGTCCCTTATTTTATTTGGTAGTGGTTCTAAATGTAATGCAAGCAACAAAAGGGGAAAGGGGACACCCCTGCCTGCTTCCTCTGCTCAAGCAAAAATTATCAGAGAGGACCCCACCCACTTGAATTTTTGATTCAGTTCTCTCATATATCCTCTTAATCGACCTTATATTTTTTTTCACGAAATGCAAATGCTTCCATTGCCTTGCTCATAAAATTACAGCTTACTGTGTCAAATGCTTTCTCTGCACCAAGACCCACCAAGAACAATGGTATTTTCTTACATTCTGCTTCCCTCTGGATCATCAGTGTTCTGTTAATGTTGTCCAGTGATTGCCTCCCCTCCACAAAACCACATTGATCCATATCTATCAATTTTGGCATTAAATTTGACATTATTTTAGACATTATAGACATGAACACTTGATAATTATGTTTAGTATTAAAATTGGCCTATATGAAGCTGGATCTGATGGATCTTTACCCTCTTTAGGCATTACAGCTGTCATAGCTTTCTTCCAGGATGTTGGTACTTCTCCTCTTAAAATACTGTTAAACAAAACCTTCCAGATCTTTCAGTTTTTTCCTCCTAGATCCCAAACTTCCACAGTAATACCATTTATTGCTGGGTATATTCCTGTAGACTGGTTATACATCACAATTTTTATCTCATCTCCTCCTAACAGTACTTGAGCCTCATCTACCTTTAGCCTTGGCATATTTAATTAGTCCATAAACATTTCCTTTTTTATCTATTCTTAATTTCCATACTTTGTTTTATACAGACTTCCATAGAATTTCCGAAATATTTCTAATACCTTTATGGGAGCTCTTCTTACCTTCCTTGTTATAGGACCCCTAAGCTTGGCAACAGCCCTTTCTACCTTCTGTTGCCTGAGTCATTGTGATAAAAGTTTTTGTTCTCTAGTGTTGTCAAAAAACACTTGCTTAACAGCAATCTTTCAAAACTTGTGTGTATTATTGAGGTAGTCCCTTATTTTCTGCTTGGCATTCTGCAGTTGATCCTCTTCTTGTTCTGTGAGATTCCCCCTATTCTACTATACTTTAACATTTGTCAGTCCCTGCAAATAATTCTTGTTAGTTCTTAACCATAGCTCCCTTTATTTTATTTCCACCCTATTTTCAAACTCCACTTTAGTTGTATCTCATTCCCTAACTATATTTTCAGAAGTAATTTCTATCCTCTCTAATAGCTCCTGAATAATCTCCACTACCCATTCCTTAACTTCTTCTCTTTACAACACCAGTGTCTTAGTTTTTTCATTATCCTGTGTTTTTATTTTAGTCATTATTGATGCATGATCTGAAATAGTTATTGGGCTTGTATTAAGACCTTCAATTAAATGCACATGCTCCTGTGAAATGTAAATTCTGCTTAGCCCAGTTTTTATATATTGGGGAATAATATGTAAATTCAGTCTGAACTCCTATTACTGAATTCACATCTTCCAAGCCAAATATTTTCATAAATTTCTTCAAATATCTACCCGCCTTTGTTATACTTTCCCTTCTCAGCCCCTCAGACACATCTTCACTGCTGCAAATCAAATTCCAGTCCCCACATAGAAGTAATATTCCTTGCTGAAAACTGATTATTTCTCCAAGAATTTAAGCTCCATTATAGCAGTTTTAGATGGAATATAAATACATGCCAGTGTAATTTTTCTCCCTTGTCAGTAGCCCATTAACACTGCAGATCTACCATTATTACTGTTTTTATCCTCTTCTGTCACTATTGGAGCTCCTGTTGCAATTAATACAAGTACCTGTACTCCTTTCCTTTGTCCCAGGTATTCCACTGAATAACCATCTTGAAAAACCTTTCTTTATCAAATTCACATGTTCAGTTCTTTCCAAGTGTGTCTCCTGTGACATAGCTATTTGCAATGTACATTTTTTAATATAGTTCACTTCTCTTTCTTTTTTGCATTTATCTGTGAGATCATTGACATTTAAAGACCAGAAAGCATCATTGTATTAAAAAGTTATTCTTCCTACCTTTTATGTATAACACCTTTTTTGTTAAATGTCTAGTTGCAGCTTTTATGTTTCATGGATACACTGTTTGTCAGGTTGAACTTATAGTTGTTTCTTGTCATATCCATTTCTGCCTATGTCACATCTTACAGAACTTTTTTTTATTGAAAGCTGTCAAAAAAACAAACATATCCCCTATACCCCCTAAAAACCTATTAATGTAATACTAACACACTAAACTATGTACATCTTCAAATGTTGAAGTTTTACCATCCTAATAGGAACAGATGTCCCAGACTGACAGCCACACTCACAGACTTGAGTTAACGTAAAAGAAAAGTTGTCCATGTAAAGATGCATGGTGTAGCCTGTGATTCTAAGTGCTAACTGTTTTTCTTATCTTTGTAGCCCTTCCAGCTGGGAAAACCCCAAAATGCTTTCAGAGAACATTATCTCCTCGCCAGTTTCTCTCTACTTTTTTCCCACAGTCAATCACTCTCCCCCAGACAGTAACCAATTTCTGTTTGAGATTATCTCCATGGAGACATGAGAACAGCCATTTTTTCATTATCAGATTGTCTTCATGGAGACATGAGGAGCAGACAGTCAATTTCTCTTTAACATATTGTTTCCATGGAGACATGTGTCAGATCCAGAATTGCTACTAAGTATACATTCATTTGCTAGAAAAGAAAAGCCTCATGATATGCAATTTTCTTTTTCATTTACTTGCTTTCCCTTAAAATTTGTTACTAAATCAAACTTAGGCCCTTAATCCAGTCATTCCCCTATGCGAGAATGAGAAAAAACACACTTTTCTTTTGTCGTGCTCCCATGGAATTTTAATCAGGCTTTTTTTATGTTGCAGTGCCTACATTTCTTAAAACTGAACAAGAAGAAAGGGAGAAGGGTGCTGCTGTTATTTTTTCTTTCTATTTACAATCCCATTACATTTCAGAATAACTGAAAACTTTACATTATAGCATGCAAAGAAAACCATACACCGCAAAAACATTACTGTTAAGAAACAAAATGTTTTCTTTACTTAGTTAACATTCCTCCACTCTTTTCCCCTCCCCAAAGGATTTTTCTGAACATTAGTGACACAAAGTAGGGCATATACTAGAGTCCCCACAAGTCCAAAAAATTCTGAAAAAAAAGTCCGGTATGTCCAGATTTTCTTGTTCTGCCATATTTCACAATTATAATTATTGCATTGTAAGCCCACATTAGTGGTTTTATTACTGCTCCATTTCCTTCTCCCAGGTTCTGTCTCTGCATCAGTTCTAACATACTCTTGATTCTTCTAGTCAACTCTTGTGCTCACTTCCTTCTCTGCAACATTTTCTGTTGAAACAGTGGAAAAGGTTTCACATGTACAGTCTCCCTGTGGTCTTTATTATCAGAAGAACAAGAAGTAGAATATCCTTCTGTTTCATAGCTCGCTTTTTGTTCGATAGATTTTGTATTTCCTCCTTAGCATGTACTTCATCAGAAACTATGTGTCCCTCCAAGGAAGAATACCTTGAAGACAGCTGGGTACAGCAGTTTGAATCTCTGTTTTGCATCTCGACATTCCCTAAATAGTGGAATTAATTTATTCCTCTTCTGCCTGGTGTACTCTGAGTAGTCTTTCTTCACAAACACTCTGCTGTCTCCCACTTTTAGCATTTTGTCCTTCTGCCATGGTTTTGTTTGAATCAGCTCCTTCTGCTAGTGGGATTGCAGCTTTACTATTAAAGGTCTAGGTTGCTTTCTCATAGCCAGGTTTGGAGCATACAAATGATGTGCCCTTTCAACTAAAAACAACTGCTGCGGAATACTAGTCCATTTGCTCATTTGTGCTTTCATAAAATGAATGCAGTATGTTCCTTCCAGCTTCTCTGCTATAGCTGAAAATCTCTGGTTTTCCCTACTTGCTCTGTCCTCTAATTTTATTATTTTTTGAAACATCTCTTCTTGAGCAATCTCATGCTCATCCAGCCTTTTCTTCATTTTAACCTCTGATTTTTGCAGATGTATCATCTCATCGGAATATCTGTTTAAAGCTTCTTCCATTTTTTTCCAGCCTTTTGTTGTTTGTGTTGATATACTACATTAGTGTTTCATTTATTTTAACGAAGTTTCTGTGCAGTTGTCTTGCATCTTTCCTGTATGTTACTGGAAGTCATGTTTGGAGGTTGCATTGCTTTTTGCTATACGCTGCAGAAGTTTCCCCAGGCAGTGTTTCTCCCTCACTTTTTTGTAGCTGATTTTTTCCAGTTTCTCTGTATTTCTTATTTCTTGGCATCCAGACAGTACACTTACTAGCCAGTTACTGAAATTTACCTATAAATTCAAAAGTCTACTGGCCTTCTCTGCTGAGAGTCTGTATTTCACACTGGGAAAGCTAGAGGCGTGCTGTTACTCAATGTGCAGCCATCTTGGAAGTTGTCGTTCCATGTCATGTTGAGAAGGGTTCTGTCCTCCTGTATTTAAGTTGCCTTTGGGTAATTCAGAATTTTTGTTTACCGTTCTGTATACTTTCCTAGGTGGTATAGATATGAAATTAATCGAGCTATACTGAATTACATCTGTACTATCAGTGACTGAGCATGAAGACAGACTTGGGTGGTTTGGAAGGAGGAGTGTCGAATGGACAGTTCTCCCTTTATTAGGGTGCAGTGTGGGAAGTATTTTGCTTAAAGTTGTTTGCTAATGGATGTTGGGTACAATCTGCTTCAATGTGAAAAAAAGCATAATGGGGAAAAGTTTCTCCTTCGTTTGTGTACAAGAGTGGCACAACAACAAGTTGACCTTCTTGCAGTCTGCCATGTGTAATAAAATATAGTAATGGCAAGATTCATTCCCCTCCTCCCACTATGATGTACCTGGATGGCCTGTGTTGGGCAGCTTAGCAGGAATTAATCAAAGCAAGCAATAGGATAGCATTTGACTGGTGGTTACTTGAGTCAATATCGCCATCATAAAGAGGAAATAGGAGCAAAAACACTTTCAGTATTATTCATATGACTTCTGCAATTTGTGTTGGCCATGCTAAAGAGAGACTGTCTGTTTCTGTCCTCTGATTCTTTGTAGTGATGAAGTCTTCAGAACTACAATGCTTTGCTAGATGTTGTTCCATTAATTTTATCAAAAGGACAAAAAAGTCTAGAATAGTGATGCCTTTCTATATACTTCCTAAATTCGTATTATCATCATTACTTCATTCACCATCAGTGCTTTTATTCTGTAGTCTAGACAATGTTTGACAAAATCTTTCACCTCTGTGGGTGGGCCTTCTCCATGAAGGTGTATGCTCTCTTGCTACTGTCCATCGATTGCTTGGTGAACCACGCACACACACAAACCCAGCTTACAGGGCTGCCTCTTTCCACAGAAGGATTGTTACAAACCATGACCAGCTTCATTCATGTGTCATCTTCTCCAGGATTGGCACACCTGTCTTCCCTGCCAGCTCTGTTGAGCACCAGAGCCCCTTGTTTAACTCTGGTTGCATGGGCTGTAGTCAGGGTTTTTTTCCTGTGTGCCACCAGAACTGGTAGCACAGAAACAATACTGTGCTTCTGATAGACCAGAAATAATTTAGTAAGGTGGAGCAGGTAATGCTTTTTCTGTGTTTAGCTTAATTGTGTGTTAAGACCTTGTGGAGACTATAACTGCTTTAGCTTTACAACAGTAATCATTCTATTCATATTTTCTGTATGTTAAATCTGTTTTGCAATCTCAATTGTGCATTTCTTTCTGTTCAGCTCCTTGAGCCTATGACTGAAAATCTCCTGGTCCTTTCCTTGGTGCATGCATTTATGGTAATAGTGCAGGACTGCTCTGAATATTAAAAAAAAAATCTTCTTTATTATCATCATCAATATTATGATTATTATTATACTGTTATTTATTGTAATTTCTGGAAAGCAGTAATTAGCTTTGCATCTTCTGTGACAGACTGCCAAACACAACAAGACTCTGCTGACGTCTGTTACTCAGCCCTGTTCAGATAAGGCTTAAAATAATATGCTAGTATTTCTTTACCTCAGTCCATTAAAACATTTACAGCAGGTGGTATTAATCATAAGTCAAGTCAATCGAATACTCCCAGCAGTTAATCTTCTCAGACTAGCAGCTGTAAAGCCATCATGGGAGTGAAAAATATATACCTTATCAGTGAAATGTAGTATGTGTACGTGGGGTGCGTTAGAAGCATGAATCAAGGGTGTTCTTGGTATTGGTGCGAAATGGATAAAACTAATATCTGCCTGCCTATTATCAAAAATTTGAAACAGTAGACTTGAAAATAATAGAAATATAGTGCTGAATTAATGTTAATTAAAAGTAAGCTAAATCTACATACATTGAAGTAAATTAAACTTTAGGCATTCAAAGCATGAAGGAGTCCAGACTGGTTGATATTAATCTGTTCTTTGGCAGACATAGCAGTAGTATACAATTCCTCCATCAACCAGTATAAAAATCTTTTAAGATGCAGTACAGAATACAACTCTGATAAGTCGAGTAGTGACCCTTTTCCTAATTGGTAATTTCAGTACTATTTTTCTTGGACCAGATAAACTCTAGTTAGATGTAATTTTTTCCTATAGCATCTTAAATTTAGTTTGTTACATTTGCTACTAGACCCAATCCAAAAACAGGAAAAGCTGCACTTTTAGGCGGGATTATTAGATGTATCCCTTAATACAGTTGATTTGAACCCCATTTTATCATCAGGAAGATACATCTCAACCTGTTACTGTTTATTTTACAAATGTATACTGTATTAGAAAAGAGAATAAGGGCTGAATCTTGCTCTTGATTTATTGCAGAAATATGTAAGGAGATAAAGTTAAGGTCTAAATAAATAAATTGGCCTGAAATTGTATATTAAAATGACGAAACAAGTCATGGGTATTCAGAATTACCAGCTAGCTGAAACACCTGATGTTCATAAGGGTCATTTGCATATATCCCATGTACCTCTGATACAAGAGGTTTGGAGGGTCACTCAGTGGAAGTTCTAGCTTTGCTGGAGTTTTCATTTTGTTTTTACTGATTGTTTTTTTAGTGACCTTTTCACTTATTGTTTTAGTTTGAAGACCAGTAACAAGAAATGTCCTTATATCAAAGCTAGAGTATGACCTTCCAGTAATAGATCTAAACTCCAGTCTAAGCACCTGGCTACCCCAGGCTGCTATTAAACGACTGAAACATGCATGTCAACAGCTAGTGGGGTTTAACTTTATTGCCTTGAATGTACCTACAGAGATGTAAAAGTTAAAAGTCATGGGCATTCGGAAGCCATGTAGATGAAACACTGTTACATCCTTAAGGGGTTATATGGATATATCCCATGGGCCTTCATTACAGGAGGTTTAAGGTATTACACAGAGACAGTGCTAGCTTGATTTTTTTTTTTCAGTTTTCCCTTGAACGGTTGATATGTGTGACTGTTTTACCCTACGAATAGAGAGGAGATAACTTGTAAATATATGTACACACACACACACACACACACACACACACATTTTGACATACTTAATTTTCACAGATCTGCATACAATTAAGTGAAACATGTACAAGTCCCTGTCTTCTTTCATATAAGCTGAAGTAGAAAACAAAAAGTGGTAGTTCTATGGGGATTCTGGATTGCACAACATTGAATCGGTTGGATTAGTTATTCTTGTTTTAATATAGTTCATTTTTCCAGTAATGGATGTTGTAAATCTGAACCTAGTAACAGTTAAATCCCACTGTTTGCTTCAGTTTCAGTTTTTGTTTATTTTGTTACAAGGACAGTAATTTCAGAGGTGAGCCATCACTATCACATAATGTATTTTTATAGCAATCAAAGTCGTTTTTAGTTTGTGTGATGCACTGTTGTATCACATTTAATCTTTGAATTACTCATTATATATTGTAGCTGCTATATTATTACAAACATTGCTGTTTGTTCCTCATTAAAGGAGATACAATAATTTTATCACTTTTAATTTGTTTCCTAAAAGTCAAAATTCTCAAGCATGCTTTAGAAAAAGGGATATTGATATCTGTTGGTTTTCAGAAGGTAGTAAAACTTAACCAGAGTGCACATAACCACACACTTACTTTGGATATTTGTAGGATTATCATTAGTTATGGTGAGTTTTGAAGTTGTGGCTGATAAAATATTAAGCCTTTTGTGAGTTGCAGAAATGCCTTGTGTGCAATATTTAACACCGTGTATCAGCATTGCTTTTCCCTTTTACTAGGTGTCAGTTGGCATAATGTTATTTAATTGCTTCTACACAAATTGTGTTTTTTAATCCCAGAAGTTTGTCTAGTAGTTTCTGTGCTGTCATGTTTGCTTTAATGTCAAAAGTAAGTACTTTGAGTCAAACGTTTGTGGGCCAAGCTGCTCTTAATGGTTGTGATGTTATCCACAGTGATTGCTTTTTCTTAATATTTTTACCTTTCACAGCCTTTGCTATAACTGGCATATTGAAGCTGTCATTTCTAAATATATTTATGAGCAAAGGAGAACAAATGAAATTCAATTTTGAGTTTGTTCAATTGCAGGTGACAGCATTTTAAGAGAACAGGATGTTTACAATAGCCAGATACTTCCATACTTAGGAAGTGCAGGTGCTTTTTGAAGATGAAGAGCAAAATTATTGCTAATTCATTTAAAGCACCAGACTTGTATTGTGCCCTGAAAAACTTCTTTAAAAAACATTAAACCATGTAATGAAGTTTTCCTTCAAAGTATCAGAAAATTGTCTTTTATTGTAGTTAAAAGAAATGATGTTAAACTCAGTTCTGTGGGTGGTGAGAAGGAGTTGGAGTATGCTGTCGTGGAATACTTCAAACCAGAAAAGGCATCAGGAACAAATAGAGTAAAGGGGATAAGTAAGCTGCTTGTGCAGGTGTTATTTTACTAATTCAGAACATGTAGAAAATTAGTTTTACTAATGCTAACATTGTATAGAATAATGCATTGGGAACTCTATGCAAGTTTATTTCCACTTACCAGGTTTAAAGTCATTATAACTGGAAACCATTGCTCAGGTTGACTTTTCATGTTTTAAGGTCTTAAGGTTGGAAACTGCCTCTGTAGACAGTGTGCCTTTGCTTGACATGTAAGATGTATGTGCAAATTGTTTGTATTTATAAATATGTATACATCTGTATATGCATGTGTGTGTGCATAAATATACAAGTATGTGAGTGTGTGTGTGTATAGATACCTACAGACACACACACACTTATTTTTAATAGTTATGATAGTCATTTTTGTTGCATGTGCAGTAAATGTCCACTTGGGGGCCCAGTAAATTTGGTTGTTAGTTAAAATTAAACACAGGCAGACAGATTAGTTCTAGTCTTTGGAGTACTTGCTAATGGCGGACCACTTTGTGCACATTATTTTTGCACGATATTTAAAAAAATAAATAAAATCTTAGGTGGCCTTGACATGTCAATAAGTTGAGGTTGAAAAGCAGTAGGAAGTAAAAATGCATCCAGTTTTGACATTGCTAATGCATTTCTGCAGCTGTTTGTCCTTTGAAGTGCTGTGCAATGGCTGTGTGATCCTTGCTGAAAGCTTTCTAAACTAATACACTGTCTTGCTTTAAACATATTCTTCATGAAAATTAGTTTTTCAAGATAGTTGTTGCTGAAAGGGATTGGTAGGTAACCTATAGTCCAAGGTCACATCTCTTCTCTGCACTTCGGCTGGTTTAGATTGGAGCCATCTCAGCTACTCCAAAGCTTGCAGTGTGTAGTGCTGTCATCTTGTAAGTTATTAGATCCCTGGCTAAGTTGTTTGGCATGTTAGAGGATATAGCCTGAAATCTTGTACTTTCAGTCTAGCAGTATTGTGCAGAGGGTTAAGGTTGTGAGATACTATTTAGCTAGTGTCTGTAGTCTTCAGTTTACACACATAACTTGAATTTATAGGCCAGTTTATTCATTGGTTCTGTTTTCTTTACTACATCATCAAATCTGTTTCATAATCTCAGCTCCAGTTTGATTGGTCTGTACTTAAGCCTTTGATTGTAGTTTTCCTTCAGAGTATCATTTAACAAGATTAAATGTTCCTGCATCACTTCTGAAAAGAGATACTCATTTCTCATAGGTGCCATCTGGTTATGAAATGTATAAACTAAAAGTTAAGTACTTGGTGGGCTAACGTTTGTGGGCAGCCATCACCAACTAACTGTGTGGTGGTTACCCCAGTGTATCATGGTTACCCACTATACTTTATTTGTGGTATGCAGTGTTCTGAATTTCATCATTGCAGGCTGTTATTTAGAGTTTCCAGTCAAGTATACTGCCTAACACTAGCTGAAAGGAAACAGTGACAGCAAAAGCACTAAGGGTTAGCAGCATTTCTCCACTACTTAAGACTCTGGAAAAAGCTGTTTATCAGCTCTGTCAATTGTAGTAAACTAATCTGTGCATCGACGAGTCACATGCATGTAACTTTTTCACAGCTGTGAAGGTGAGCAGGGAATATAGTCTAGGAATTGTGGTAACATTTATTTATTTTATTTAACATCTGTTTACCAGGAAAGTCCAACTTAGAACAAAGCCAATTTTCGGCGGAGGCCCGGGGAGAAAAGCTCCAGATGCTCCATTTCTTGATGCATTTCCCAACGCACATTCATAGACTGGCATATGCGCGCGCGCACACACACACCCACACACCTGTACTCCTACATACATCTTCCAGTTTTCATGTCATATGCCATCTACTGTAACACGCACACACACACACAAAAACTGTGCTCCAACATGCATCCTCCAACGTCATATTGCATACTGTAACTATATGTGGAGAGCCCAGTGGGCTTCATTATCCAGTCTCTTCACTATTTTCAGAATGCAAGTTTATTTCACCTCCTTTCATAGAAGTTTACTAATATGGTATATTCTCATGTCTCACTTTGCAGCAAAAGCTTTCATATTTATCTGAAGTATTGTACAATCAACATCAAAAACATATCACCTCTCTAGCAGTAAAAAATAGAAAAAAAAAGTCTTCAGAGTCTCTGGCTATATTTACCATAAGGCAATGGAAACAAGATGGCTTGACGCTTGCTGAAAATGAATATGAATATTTTCAACAGGGTTGTCTTCAAATTTCCCCATTTTTGTATAAGTACCACCCCAGGACTGACTTGAAAATAAACCATAGGAGCAGAATATCTAGCTTGGTCAACTAAATTGAGTAACACTAAACTATAATTCAGTGCCTTTGTTTGGCATCTAAGAAAAAGCAGACAGATAGATGTGGAATAAAGAGATTTAATATGGCTGTACTGATTTATTAATGGATAATCAACAATCAAAATAATCAATTATTTTTATGGGGAAAAATCACAAATAAATATTACTTTCATGCTGCACTGGCAAAAAGTCATTGTTGTAAGTTTTTCACATATGAGGAAACCTCTTTAAAGCTTTGTGTTTCCTTCCTTCAGAAACGTAACTGAATAAAATTAAACTGATTTGCGTCTTTCGGCTTTACCCGGTTAGGGGTCGCCACAGCGGAACTCCGGTCCGCTAATGATTGGCAGTAGAGTTTTACGTGCTGGCTTGCCGGGCCTAACGCACAACCTTCAATGAAGGAACGCCCTTTCACGAATGTCGTCACACAGAAGATGCTCTAACTGAGAATCGAACAGGCAACGTCTAACTGTGAGGCGACAACGCTACCACAGCACCACCACCGCATTATTTAATTTTTATTTAACTGAATAAAATTAAACTAACTAGACTAATTGACCACACAAGCCCCCCACCTCCAACTGACCCCAGATTATCCAGAGTTCTGAGAAACCATTTTGAATGTACTGGCATTCCTCCTTTGCCTAATAATTGGAATATACCACTCAACCTCTAAGTGGAAGAAATCTGGACAAAGCCAAAAATAATGGGGGGATAAAGGCCCAAAACTGGGGACAAATTTTAAATATTGCTCTTATAAATTTGGTAAGTTGCTAGGATTATAGGTTTTGCATTACCACACATTTTCTGAAGGATAAAAAGCTTCACATGTAAATGTATGTTATTATTTAGTGACTTCAATCCTCATTGATTTGCCAAAAAAACACATTTTACGAGGAGCAGTCCAAAAATATGAGGCAAAATTTGGACATTCTGTGAAAATCTGGACAGTTGAGAGGCATGTAGTGGAGATATGTTTTTTCTTCTTCCCATTCAATATTGGCCACGGTTCATTCTGTCTAAATTTGCTTAGTAAACTGCTCCTGTAGCAAAGCAGCTGACTACTCTTTACAACATGTCAGTATGCATTATGCACATTTATCCAGTTAAAGTGCATTTGAGTCTAGTGTAAATACTATTGTATATCAGTTCACTTTGTGTTTTCTTCATCCCCCTTTTTCTGTATGTGATATAGTATGTAATGTATAACCTGTGCAACTGCTTCATGTGTGCAACCATCTACTATGTGAAGTAATTTTGCTGCTTCGTTGTATGTCTGCTGCTTCTAATCACTCACTCTGTGTAGAAGAGGTCCATCAGGGACCAGCATATTAACCTTTCTCAACAAATTTTAAATAAGAATAAATAACTCTGAATTTTTTGGGATTCAAAGTTCCAGAATTCCTGGGAAAATAAGGAAGCTCAAGTGATGGGTTGCTTATTGAAATCAGTTTCATGCTATCTGATGAGCATATATATAATAAAAGGGGATAATAAATAAGAATGATAAAAGAATCTCCCAGTCATAAAGTTTGAGATTTTAAGGCAGCCATAAAAAAATAACACTTTTTTTCTTTTACAACTTTTTGCCCCCGCCCTGGGTGTTCTCAAGTAGCAGTACATGGCGCAGGTAAATCTCCATGCACTACAAAGAATTATGATTGGATCTCTGACCATAGCCCTATGTTATGTGTTCTGTAGGTGAATTTCTTGGCGTCCGTGTCTTGAACACACAATACAGAGGTTACAGTTGGAGACTATCATAATCCTCTGTATAGTAAATATTTATTTATACTGTGAAAGCTGTGTTAATAATGCCTTCCCTTAGACTTAAGTTCTAAGCTGTCTGTCCCGAGTACACTAACCTATATAATATAGTATCCATTTATCACATTTTATCTGAACATTGAACTGCTTTTTTTCTGAGTCACCATAAACAGTTGTGTTGATTTTTGATTTATACATTTTTTGTTTGAGAAGGGAGGAATGAGATTTTAATTGAGACTCTTCCTTCTACCAGAAAAGGATGGTCCTATGAGAAAAGTATTAGATCTTCCATGGTTGAAAAAAATTGAAGTTGACTAAATTCAAAATGCACAGCCAGTTTCTGAAATTCAGGGCAAGGAGGGCCTTTGGCCATACTGTTCACCACTCTTAGGACCCAGGAATCCATGTTTTTCCTTCCCTGGTTGTTTGCCAGGTTTAAGCCTCTTCCAGGGAAAAGGAACAAAGAACTGAAAGCTACTCTCTGCACTACATGACTAGCTTGTTTTCCCCCTGAACATGGTTGTCCAGAAAAAGTACTAAAGATCAGATGTTGGGAGCTGGTTTGGATACACAACAGTGGAAGGTGTTTCTTACCTCAGTATGAAGTAACAGACTTGGGGAAGATGTTCTTCGTGTTGCACTGTTGCAGTCATTACATTTGGGTAATCCTGCTGGCAGGTTGCCCTCAGTCGGCCTGAATTCCAAAGTCTTGGGTCCTGCGTCGGCTGTCGTCGCCCCTTCCCTGACGTCAGTGGTATAAAAGAAGCAGCCGATGCCATTTTCTTCAGGCTTTCTTGTTGCGCGGTGCCCGAAGCAGAAGCAGTTCGCAAGTGCCGGTCGGCCGACTCCTGAGATTTTCGAGTTCGAATTTCTGATCCGAAGTCTTCTATAAAGCTAAGTATCCCATTGGGGAAACTTTTTTCTTGCTCCATAACCGATGTCAGAAAAAGTTAATAATTGTATTTCTTGTGGGAAGCAAATACCTCATAAGGACTTTCATTCTTACTGTATTCCTTGCCAAGGCCCTGATCATAACTTTCTGGGTTGTCAGTTTTGTGCTAGATTTAACCAATGCACTATTAAGCGTTGGTATGATTTTGCTTTAAACTACTTTGGACGCAGGTTTAATTATCCAGAAATGTCGTCGGAAAGCCATCCGACTACCGGAGTTCACAAAAAACACAAAGAAAAAGAAAGACAGTCGAGGCCCAAAACCGACGATGAAGCTTCTCCTAAGCCAGTCGCCGGTTCACCGGTTCTCAATGAGGCACTTTTGCAGCCCCTGACGACCGCTACTGACTCCCATGTGGAGTCGGTCATGCCGCTGGAAACTCAAGGTAT
Organism: Protopterus annectens; assembly: GCF_019279795.1. Lineage (NCBI taxonomy): Eukaryota > Metazoa > Chordata > Ceratodontiformes > Protopteridae > Protopterus > Protopterus annectens. The sequence goes on along the minus strand of NC_056745.1, from coordinate 1,298,843,367 downwards.
TGAAGCCTCGGACGCTAATCCTTCAGATGTATCCGGAGCCACTGAGCAGGCACCGGCTTCTGAGGGTGTATTCAGACCCAAACATCTATGCATTAAACCGACTTCAAAGGCAAAGACTAAAGCACTTTCAAAGGCAAAGAAGCAAACTCAAGAGCCACTTGGACAGGCCTCCATGCCCAAAAAACTGATACTCAAAATGGCCGAAGACTTGATTACCTTGATCAGGGGTTCCCATCCCCCTCCTGATAAGCGGCCTAGGCAAGAGACTGACTATGAATCTTCAGGTCAGGTTTCCATTTCTTCTGATTCCTCTTCTGATCAGGAATATTCTTTTCCTCCCTATGAGGATTCTGATGCTGAAGATTCCATACTTTCAGCTTCTCCTCCTGAAGACTATTCTTTTGGGGAAACCTTACATACCATGAGGGAGCATTTCCACTGGGAGAGCCAAGATTTTTCAGAATCTAGAGAGGCTCTGGGATTTCTTGTTACACCTCAGCACAAGCCACTAGCCATCCCTCCTGTGTTGGACATTGTAGATGTGTTTTCGGAGTCTAGCCATATCCCTGACTCCTTGCCTTCAGCTCCTGTTAAGCCTGACAGATATTACAGGGTTCCTGACTCACATAAATTCCTTTTTAAAAACCCTGCTGCAGACCCAGAAACTATTTCTCAGGGTCCCAAGGGAGTTGAGGCTTCCGTTGCAAAAAACCCTACCCCTTCTCACGGGGATTCTAGGGCACTGGATAGATGGGGAAAAAAGGTTTACACATCTGCTACCTTGGCTCTAAGGGCCTTAAACTGTCAGTTTCATATGCTCAAATATCAGCAACATCTCATGGCATTGCTTAAACAGAAAATGTTGTTAAACTCTGAATGTGCAGAAAACAAGGAAATACAGGACATATTGCATGCAGCTGAACAAGTTGGAAAGCATACTTTGCAGTGTGGTTTTGATTCTTTAGAGGCCTCCTGCAGGGCCGCAGTTACAGGTTCTGTAATTAGAGGGCATACTTGGTTAAAGGACAAAGTCTGCCTGATCAAGTTAAAGTTAAATTATTAGATTCACCTTTACAGCATGATACTTTGTTTGGTGTTAAGGAAAATGGAGGGCAAGGCTAAATCTATGCAAACGGTCAAAGATTTCGTACAAGTACAGCCACCTAGGTTTAGTAGACACTGGCCAACAAAGAATTGGTCCTTTCCTGTGTCAGTTAGATCTCAAAGGGGCAGACCCAGACAACCTAGAGGCAGATCCCAGGCGCAAGGTTCATACAGGTCAAAGCAATGGGGTGCTTCTACCTCCAAAAGTGGAGAAGACAAATCACAACCTTACAGGAAACCGTCCCAATGACTTCCACCTGCCTGAACCAAACACTTATTTCCTTGCTGCACCCTCAGGGGGAAAATTAGCAATTTTTTCTCAAAATTGGCGTATTATAACCCAGGACAAGTGGGTTCTAAATCGTGTTGCAAGGCTACAAGTTCCATTTCCATACCCTGCCAAAGGCAAACGGCTGGCCAGATCTGCCAAAAAATCAATGGGCAGAGGCACAAAAACAAGTCTCATCCCTCATGGACATAAGAGCCATTAAACAAGTGCCAGAGCAAGAGCGGGGACAAGGATTTTACTCAAGACTGTTCTTGGTACCCAGAAAGAACAAGGCCTGGAGGCCAATACTGGACCTATCGATTTTGAACACATTCCTAGATGTACCAAAATTCAAAATGTTGACTTTGCAGCAGCTTCTGCCCATGCTGGGCAAGAACACTTGGCTTGTAACTTTAGACCTAAAAGAGGCATACCTGCATGTCCCAATCAGACAAATATGCAGAAGATACCTCAGATTCAAGGCTGGCTCAATGCATTACCAATTCTCTGCACTGCCCTTTGGCTTATCTACTGCGCCCAGGGTCTTTACAAAGTGCCTGGCACCAATAATTGCTTACTGGAGACTAAGAGGAATACAAATATATCCTTACTTGGACGACTGTCTCATTCAAGCAGAGAACAAGGACATCCTTCTACAGCATCTGGCGTTTGTGAAAAAACTTCTAACATGCCTAGGGTACACAGTCAACGAAAAGAAATCAAAACTAGTACTCTCTCGAGGTAATATTCCTGGGTGCAAGCTTAAATACAACTGCCCAGATGGCTTATCTCACGCCAGACAAACAAAGGCAACTGACTACCTCTTTCAAAACCCTAGGTACAAAGGCCCAGTTACTTGCAAGAAAAATTCTGCAGGCTTTGGGCTTCATGGCATCCTGCATCCTACTCATTCCATATGCAAGACTGCATATGAGGAAACTTCAATGGTACCTAAAAAGTGTTTGGACTCAACATTGCCACAGCCTGGAAACTATAATTACTCTCATTCCCTGCCTGCAACAGGAGTTTCAATGGTGGGTGAAGGCATGTCACCAAAACAAGGGACAGACATTCACATTACACCCAGCCAGGCAGACACTAACAACAGATGCATCAGATTATGCCTGGGGTCCCACATGGCAGGAAGATGCACTCAGGGAACATGGCCATCAAACCAAATGCATCTACATATCAATCAAAAAGAGATGCTAGCTGTTAAAAACGCCCTGACAGCCTTCAAGGACCTACTTCATCCAGGACAACTACTGATAGACAGACAACACCACGGTCATGTGGTATATAAACAAGCAGGGGAGCACACATTCTTACCCCCTTTGCAGACTAGCCATGACTTTGTGGGACACAGCATTGACTTAGCAAGTACATCTGCAGGCACAATTCCTGCCAGGAAGGAAAAATACTCTGGTGGACGAATTAAGGCGAAACCTCATGGATCCCCACGAGTGGCAGCTGGATCCACAAGTCTTCCGCATGATAACAAGGAAATGGGGATCCCTGGACATAGATCTATTTGCCTCCCCTCACAACTACCAAATAAAGAGATTCTGCACAAGGATTTATCACAGACAAGCATAGAAATTGGACGCCCTATCCTTCAGCTGGAAAAACCTATCGGTATATGCCTTTCCCCCTCTGCCTGTCCTCCCCAAGGTACTCCTAAAGATCAGACAGGAGAAGCAAAAGATGATACTTATTGCACCAGACTGGCCTCGCCAGCACTGGTACCCAATATTAAGGAGCATGTCTCAATGCCCAGCTTGGACCTTACCTCATGTACCACATCTACTGTCCCAGCAAAACAATCAGATCCTGCACAGCCAACTCAGGACTTTAAACCTGGCAGCATGGCGGATAATGTAGTCATACAAAACACACCTCTCAGCAAAGCTGTGATGGATTTCATTTTGGAAGCCAGAAGGCCTAGTACTAGAAAATCTTATGCTGGAAAATGGAAGAGATTCTGTGCTTGGAACTAGGCACAAGGAACAGATACAGCTGTGCTAAATATTCTTCAGATTTTACAATACTTAACTGAGATGCTGGACAAAGGCCTATCTTTCTCATCTATTAAAATTCATGCCTCTGCCATTTCGGCTCATTACAATACAGAGACACCAATCTTTTCTCATTCCTTATTAAAACAGTACCTCCAAGGAGCCAAAAATTTAAGGCCTCCAAGGAGATCACCAATGCCTACATGGGACCTCAACTATGTCTTGGAAAAACTCACCCTGCCTCCTTTTGAGCCAGCTGCTACTGCTGATATAAAGTTTTTTATCTTGGAAAACAGCTCTGCTCCTAGCAATAACTTCTGCAAGATGAGTTTCAGAGCTACAGGCACTCATGGCTGTGGAACCTTTCATCATTTTTTATGCAGACAGGGTCTCCCTGAGGACAAACCCAACATTTATGCCTAAAGTGGGGTGTCCAGTGTGGCTCTTAACCAAACCATTCATCTGCCAACTTTTTATCCAAATCCACAGAACAAGGGGGAAAGAATTCTGCATTCTTCGGACGTACACAGACAGCTTAGATTCTACTTTGAGAGAACCAAAGATCTGAAGTAGGAGATTCATTTGTCTGCAACCTGTGGGTTATGGATCCGATATCGGATCCGAACCGGCATGGTTTTTTTCCAGCTATGGATCCGAGCTCCTAGCTCCTCCCCTCACCCATAATGCCCTGCTCTCCCTACATGACCTCAGATCTAGTTTGCCGCGCTCGTAACCAGGTCTTGGATTCTGAGCTCTTCAGCTAAGTGTCTTTTTGTTCTTAAAGAAAGCTTTTATTTGAGTAATTGTAGTGATATTTGAGTGATTGTGTTAGGTTCCCTTTTATAATTTGATAGTTTCAGCTTAAAATTTTCAATTTTAAAACTTTTAGTTTATACCCTCCCCTCGCTGGTCAGAGTTTCTGTGTGAATGTATTGTGTGGGGCCTTGTGTGTGTACTAGTTTAGTACTAGTCTCTGTCTTTTGTTTTTTCCTTGTAAAAAAAAAAAAAAAAAAAAGACTTTATTATGTCAGAAGCCCCTAAGGCAATATTCTCCAAGTGCTCCGAAGCTATCCCTTGCTGATGGCCACACTCGGTGCGTTCGATGCCTTGGGGTTGAACACCTCACTTCTGGATGTTCCATTTGTGCAGGGTTCAACCCCAGGGCATTGAAGGAGCGGAGGTCGAAGCTGGTCCTGGTGGGACTTCTACCCCCGGACTCTGCTTCGGCTCCCGCTCCTGTGGTGGGAACCGTGGCTTCGGTTCCCTCCTCGCCTGCTCCCCCTCCTCCACCTGGGACTCAACCTCCCGCTGCTGGGTTGGAGGAGAGAGAGGCAAGAAAAAAGGACCGGAGAGAAGCACCACAAGCGGCGGGCCGAGACCTCCGTTTCGGCCCCGCCAGCTAAGCGGGCTTCTCCTCCGGCCTCCTTGGCTACTGGCTCCCCCCCCCCCTCGGCTCCGGTCTCCAGTCTGCTTTTCACCGGGGCCTGAGGAGGAGACCCGATCTCCGTCGAGGCTATCGAGGAGGCACTCAAGGCCTACCTCGGTAGCCTCTTCGAGATCCACGTATAGCCTTTCTGACGCCGATCTGGACCGGATGATGCGAAGGTTCATCCAGGCCCAGATGCAGATGGGACTGCTCCTGCCCCCCTCTGGGGGGGAGCTCGACCCCATTTTTCAAGCCTATAGCTCCTTCTCCGACCCGCTACCCGGGTTCGGAGCATTCGGAGCCGGGGGTGGGTCGGCACCGATAGTACTAGTTACTTCGGATCCGACCCTGCCTTCAAGTGTTTCGGATCCGACCTCTCGGAGCCTGGCTCCGAGCTTCGGATCCGGGGGACTCAGTGTGCCTTCGGCGTCGTCTGTGTTGGAGCGCACTGGTCCCTCGGATCCGAGTGTCTCGGGGCCGGCTCCGATCCACTCTTCGGATCCAAGGGGGAGCCGACTTTCGGATCCTTTGGTCGAGGCTGGCTCCCCCTCTGCTTTTGATGTAGTGGAAAGGGCTCTGTTGAGGGCTTCCGGAACCCCGGCACTTGCTTCGGCTCTGTCCCACGCTCCATCTGCACTGGGTCATCTGCACTGGGTCAGGCTTCCACCATCCGGCCACTGGGACAGCCCGCTTCAGTGCCCCAAGCTGTTCCTTTGGAACAAGACACTGCTTGCGAGGGCTCCTCGGACAGCCCCCCAGAGGAAGGGAAGGCTTCCCAAGATCACCCGAGGATGTCTCCTTTGGAGACATCATGGAAATGCTTCGCATAAGGGGGGGTGGTCTGCCCCCAAGTCTTCCTTGGACGAGTCCGTGTTCTTGGAGGCATTCGAAGCGGGCCCGTCTACCTCTTGGGTGTCCCCTCCTACCGACCCCCTGGTGGACCTCATTACCACCAGGGCGTGGAAGGAACCGGACACCGTGGAGCCAATCCCCACAAGGCCAGACCAAATCCTTAGCCCCCCTGCAGACCGTGCCCACTGGAGTAAGGGGCCCCCTGTAGATGCCATGTTGACGGCAGCAGCCACCAAGAGGGAACTCGCTCAGGAGAGTCCCTCAGTCCACCCTCCGAGCAAGGAGTCTCGGATGATGGACCTCTTGGGGAAGCGAATGTTTAGTTCTGCGACTTTCTCAGTGAGGGCGCTCAACTACTTGGCACATGTGATCAGGATGCAGCACGATCTTATTAAGGAATACGCTGCATCCCCCCCTGAGTCCATTTCGGAAGAGGACAAACTTTTGCACTCCACCTTTATGGCCACTCTTCGATCCGTGACGAATACCTCTATGCGGTTGCTGTCCCATGCTACTGAGGGAGCCGCTAGAGCTGCAGGAGTAGGCCTAGTCACGAGGCGCCAGGCCTGGCTCTGCCATTGCGATTTCACGGAGCCCTTCAAGGCGTCCTTCGCGAACGCCTCCTTCGATGGTTCTGCCCTTTTTGGCAAGACGATTCGCGACACCTTGACCCAGAGCGAAAAGGACGGGAAGACGCTGCCTGCCGTCAGAATCTGCTTCTCTGTGCCCCAGAGGTCCTACTCTAGGAACCAAAAGGGCCAGAAGAAGATGTGGTTCCAGAAGTCGCAGCAATCCCAACCCACTCCGGACAACCAGTCCTTCCGTGGCAGAGGAGGACAGGGAGGATGCCGCCCCAGGGGCAGAGGGGCTCCCAGGAACTTCGAGTCCAGAGAACCTTTCTCTGAACGGCCCGCGCAGCAGCCCTGAAGGGTTGCCCGACTGCTCCACTCTGGAGGCAGTCGGGGACGTTCGAGCACCTAGCAGCATGGGAGTCCATAACATCAGACCGCTGGGTCCTCCGCATTATATCCAGAGGATGCAAGATCCCCTTTCATCACATTCCAAAATTAAAATCCCTCTCCGACGTTCCACCCGGTCAGTGGGAGGCGCCGGCAGAAATTGGCCATCTGCTGGGAAAAGAGCCATCCAGCCCATCCCCAGACCAGATCGGATCAGGGTTCTACTCCAGGTTCTTTTTAGTGCCAAAGAAGACGGGGGACCTAAGACCAATTTTAGACCTGTCCCTGATAAACCTGGCAGTTCCCAAAGAGAAGTTCCGGATGGTCACCTTGCAATCCATCCTTCCCCTTCTGGGAAAGAATCACTGGATGTGCTCTATAGACCTCAAGGATGCGTACTACCACATACTAATGGACAGACGTTCCAGGAGGTTTCTTCGCTTCCGGCTGGGAGCCAGTCACTACCAGTTCAGGGTCCTTCCCTTTGGTCTCACCACAGCCCCCAGGGTGTTTACCAAAGTATTAGCAGTGGTTGCGGCCCACCTGAGGCTTCAGGGGGTGCAGGTCTTCCCATACCTGGACGACTGGCTCCTTACCGCCCTAACAAGTCATCTACTATCATTGGCGCGAGACTCCTTTCTTCATCTAGCTCCCCGCTTGGGCATTACGATAAATGTAGCAAAATCCAACCTAGCCCCTACTCAGTTGATAGATTTTATAGGTGCCAAGTTAGACACGAGGGAGTTAAGAGCCTTCCTCACAGCCGGCAGAGTTCAGAGTTTGCTATTCCAGGTGCGGGCCATCCTCCACTCCAGCTCTGTTCCGGCGGAATTGGTCCTGAGGGCTCTAGGGTCCATGGCGGCAGCAATATCTCTTCTTCCTCTCGCCAGGTTCAACATGCGGGTCCTTCAGTGGACACTTCAAGTTCAGTGGTCTTACCTTGCTCTACCTCTGCATCATCCCATTGCGATCAGCAAGGCTTGCAAGCGGTCCCTCTTGTGGTGGCTCCAATCACAGGATCTCCACGGAGGCCGCCCCTTTTGTGCTTCTCCCCCTCTCGTCATGGTGACCACGGACGCCTCCCGCCTCGGGTGTGGGGGGGCATTTTGCAGGCAGGACGATCCAAGGCACGTGGAACGACTCAGAGACCTCCCTGCATATCAGTGTTCTAGAGATGAGAGCAGTGCTCTTGGCGTTGCGAGCACTAAAGGCCTTTCTTCCCCTAGGAACAATTACGATTCAGTCAGACAACATGTCGGTGGTCTGGTACATCAACAAACAGGGGGGAACCAGGTCTTATCCCTTATGTCGAGAAGCCATGAGAGTGTGGGAATGGGTGATCTCCACCAACCGCTTTCTCATCGCAACGCATATTCCGGGTCGGTCCAACATCCTGGCGGACAAGCTCAGTCGCACCATTCTCTCCCCGTACGAGTGGTCTCTCAGTGCTCAAGTAGCGAAACGTATCTTTGCACGGTGGGGAACTCCTTTTTGCGATTTTTTTTTGCGTCTCCCTTAAACAACAAGTGCGACAGTTTTTTCGCTCTAATCCCTCCTCCAGGGGATTCCCCGAGAGACGCTCTGGTGCATGCTTGGCCTCCCGGTCTTCTTTATGCTTACCCCCTTTTGCCTCTGATGCTCCAAGTTCTTCAGAAAGCCTCTCGGTTGGGGTGCAGAATGATCCTCATTGCCCCATTCTGGCCTCGACAGATCTGGTTCCCTTTCCTAAGGTCTCACTCGGTGAATCCACCTTGGATTCTAGATTCCATTCTGGATCTGATATCTCATCCATCGAACCTACCAACTCCGAATCTGGACAACCTGAAGCTAACTGCTTGGCTGCTCCAGTTCCACTCCTAATTAGGACTCCCGGTATCTCGTCTCCCGTTAAGGCCATCTTGGTAGCGGCTCATAAACCATCTACCAGGAAAATTTACCACAGTAAATGGAAGCGATTCTCCATTTGGGCGGAGCGGCAAGGTCTAGATCCCTTCACGGTTCCCCTTCCTCTGGTGCTAGACTTCCTAACCACTCTCTTTAATGATGGTGCCAGTAGTTCCACGGTCAAAGTGCAGCTTGTGGCCATTTCTCACTATCATGTTGGTCATGACTCTGGACCACTTATGTCTGCCAAATTGTGTAAAATCTTCCTTAAAGGCACCTTTCTCCTTAGGCCCCCTGTCAAGCAAGCGGTTCCTCCCTGGGATCTGTCCTTGGTTCTTCAGGCCTTGACCGCTCCCCCATTCGAACCTGCAGCCACAGTAGATCCTAAATTTTTATCCCTTAAGACTGCTTTCTTGGTGGCCATTACTTCGGCCAAAAGAGTTTCGGAACTTCAAGCCTTATCTTCAAAGCCTCCTTACCTGGTCTTCCATCCGGACCGCGTATACCTCAGGACAAATCCCTCCTTTCTTCCTAAGGTAGCCTCAGAAGCAAACATTAATCAGTCCATTAACCTCCCTGTTTTCTTTCCTAAATATCAGAACAAGGGTGAATACAAGCTGCATTCCTTGGATGTTCACAGGCAGCTTCGTTTTTATCTTAACAGGACAGCTGGTCATAGGCAATCCGACCAGTTGTTCATTTCCTTTGCCAAATTCAATCTGGGTAAGCCAATTTCCAAAGTCTATTTGTCACGCTGGATTTCGCAGTGTATTCTTCTAGCTTATCAAGCCTCTGGGAGGTCCGCACCGGAAGGAGTCCATGCCCATTCAACTCGGTCAGTTTCTACCTCAGCGGCCTTTAAGGCTAGGATTCCTCTGGATGACATTTGTTCAGCAGCCACTTGGGCTTCATCCCATACCTTTATTTCTCATTACAAGCTGGATATCACATCTAGAGGTAGAGCATCCTTTGGCTCCGCGGTGCTCCGGAATATCCTTCCATGACGGCCGCCCAAGATTCAGGTAGCTGGGGACTCTGTCCCACAGGTTGCAGACAAATGAATCTCCTACTTCAGATTTAGAAGTTATGTACTTACCATAACGTTCCATCTGAGTAGGTGGATTCATTTGTCTGCAACCATCCCGCCCTCCTATCCCCCTGGCCTTGTCAGTTTCCTGCATATTATATGTTACCCCTTTCCAGGGTATTTTGATTCAGGGCAAACTTGATCTGAGGTCATGTAGGGAGAGCAGGGCATTATGGGTGAGGGGAGGAGCTAGAAGCTCAGATCCATAGCTGGAAAAAAACCATGCCAGTTCGGATCCGATATCGGATCCATAACCCACAGGTTGCAGACAAATGAATCCACCTACTCAGATGGAACGTTATGGTAAGTACATAACTTGACAGAGCAATTACTAGTGGCATATGCTGCAGGATCACAAGGAAAGATATCTCAAAGCAGATTATTTCAAAATGGATAGGCCACTGCATTCATTTTTGCTACTTATACCATGGCAAGCCAGTGCCTAAGGGCATTAGGCCACATTCCACCAGAGCTGCAGCCACTTCAGCAGCCTTTCTCAGGGGAGTACCAACTAAAAACATTTTAGAGACAGCTAATTGGAGTTCAGTGCACACCTTTACAAAGCACTGTCATCTGCCACTCTACTCTAAATCCAGGGCAGGCTTTGCCACTGCAGTTCTGCAGGGTCATAAAGCCTCTCATAATGTGGTTTAGCTCCAGCCTCCCAACTATAGCTTTGGGAATCTACCCAAATGTAATGACTGCAACAGTGAAACACGAAGAACATAGTACAGTTGTGTACACTTACCATAAATGTAGATGTTCGAGTGTATTCACTGTTGCAGTCCAGGTTACCCAACCACCATTCCCCCATTTTCTTCTGATGGAACCTATCTTTCCTTCTCTGATTTATACAACCTATGTGGTGTGTTTGCTTGTGGATGAAGGTAAAGTTTATATTGCTGCATGTAATTTTATATATACATATAAATTTTGGTTACCCTTTTAGGGGGCACCTGACATCTGGGGCAAGAAAAACTAAAGAAAATGGCATCGGCTGCTGCTTTTATATCCCTGACGACCTGACGTCAGGGAAGGGGAGACGACAGCCGACGCAGGACCCAAGACTTTGAAATTCAGGCCGACTGAGGGCAACTTGCCAGCAGGATTACCCAAATGTAATGACTGCAACAGTGAGTACACTTGAACGTCTACATTTATGGTAAGTGTACACAACTGTACTTTCTTTGCCAGCCTGACTCGGATGTTCCCAAAGGCTTCAAGCTACAAGTCAGCTGCTATCATAGCAGTATGAGTAAGTTGTATTTAAGAAAAATCCAGTATGTAGTACTTGCGTTCCTGGGCACGATGCCCCCCCATCCATGATGTCGAGCGTTCGCCTTATCCTGCTATCCAGTGACAAGCAGCCAGAATATGCCCTCTGTGGATGCAGAAGCTATTCTTACCCCCACCATAGATGCCTGGCCTGAGTGTAGGGGCTCACATCAGGAATCACAAAGTCCGGGAGGTCTGAAACACAGTATAAAATGTATGTATTTTTCATTTGTTTATCAGGATAGTCCTATTGAGCAAGTACTGCCCTTTTCAGCAGGATCTCGATGAGAAGTGCTCCATATGTTACAAAAAGTGCAGTTTACAACATCTACATTTGCTGCTGTACAAGTGCCATTTGAAGGTACAGTGAGAAATTCATTTTACAGAAAGCAACTGCTTGTACAATTCATTAATCCATGGAAAAGAATAAACAGCATTCATGTTAAGTCTGATCCTGTGCAAGTTAGAGGAGTTCAGATGAAGTGTGGTAATTTTAAGTAGGAAATTAGATAAATTTTGAGATCTGCTAGTTAAACGATTTCTTTAGATATACATTCAGTAAGTGATGTCCTTGATCTTAGCCCTGAAGATCTTCAGAAAGGCCTTTCAGATAGATCTATAAAGATGGTTGCAGACAAAACTGCAGTAATGTGGTATATAAACAAATGGGGGGGGGGGTTGGGGGTGAAGAGTACCTATTCATACAGCTATGCCGACTGGTTGTGATTGCCTGGAAAGTAGCTTCTCAACTGGAACTTCATCTAAAGACCACCAGGATTCCTTCAGAATGTAGCTAAATAGTAGAGAAGTTGAGCACATTCTCTTCCAACAACCATGAATGGAAACTGAATTCAAACGCCTTTCAACACTTTCACCCAGGAATGGTTATACAGTAATAGAGCTGTTCACTTTAGAACACAGCTATCAGTTTAAGAAGTTCTGCTCCAAAGGTCAGTGCTTAACAGCATGGATAGTGATTGCCTTCACCTTCCCATGGACAGGAACCTTAGAAATTCATGTTTCCCTTCCCCCTGATTCCTATGGTCCTATAGAAAACCAGGAAAAAAAGAAGAAAACTCACCTTAGTATCCACCAGGCAGCCCTGGTTCTCCTAGCTTATGCAGGTCAGTAGGGGAACCTTCTGATTTCTCCCTTAGTTTTGCACCCTCTTGACATAGAAAGAGAGGTGTCCCTAATAAAGCCCAGTCTCACCAGCCTTAAAATGACAGCATGGATAATCTGATCCTAATACCCTTCAGATACCAGTTCTTAAAGAAGAAACTCCACATTGTACAGGAGATCAGGAAGCTGGGCATCAAGAGGTTGTATAACTGCAGGTAGTGATGATTCTTTTGGTAAAGTGTCAAAGGTAAATAACACTGCAGGCTGTATGATCTCTAGGTCTGCAGATTTTATCAAGAGCTTTCCAGAGTGCCCTACCCCTCTTATATGCCTCCATCACAGTACCCTTTATTGCAAGTGCTGCATACCTTTCCCTGGACCTTTTAGTCCTCATGCTGTGCAAGTAAACAATTCTTCAGAAGAAACTTGTGGCTTAAGTGGCACTCACATTCCTGTCCTTGACAACATTATTCTTTGTGTCCTGCTCAAATGATCTTTAAACTACTGTACCTCAGCTGCAAGAAGACGTACACAATCTTCCATAAGGATGAGATGCATCTTAAGACCAACTCTTTTTTCAAGTTTCAGGTGCTCTGAGTCTCTGAGCTGAAACTAAGTAAGACTATTCAGCTTTCCTGTCATCTGTCAGAATCCAAAGAATAAAAGACAGATGGTATTGCAGTTGTTTGATGCACACAGACAGCTCAAGTACTTGAAATTTATACTGCAGTTTTTCAAGCAGACAGATCATTCCCAAGTCCATCTTGCTAGGTAAGGAAAGCAATCCAGTATATTGTCAGACCTCCTCCAAGTGTCTGCCTAATTGTATCCGTTTCTGTTATGAAAGTTATGGAAAAGATCAGCAGAGCTCTGTGAAAGCACCTTTAATTAGGTCAGCAGTCAGTACAACAGCCTTCTTCTGCAAAGTACCAGCTCAAAGAATTTCTGATGCAGCCACTTGAACATTTTTGTACACATTTTTTTGTAAACATTATAAGGCGGATCTGCAGTTCAGGAGCAGGGCAGGGCAGGGCATTAGTATGGTGGACACCTAACTGATTTATTTCCCATAGATAAATAATATTACTGCAGTGATGATCCTTATGTAAAACATAGTGCAGTTATGTAAACGACCACATGGGTAGCAGTGGATATTTGGGTGGTAGGATCACTATTGCAGCAGAGGCTCTCTCCCTCCTGAACCCAGTTATAATTTCTTCTTTTTTCACTTCCCTGGTTTTCTAATAGAGGAATGAAGTCACCCCCCCCCTTTCTTTCTTGATGCATCCAGCAAAATAAATAATTATATGAAGGAGGGTGGGGAAAACAACAGTACAAAAAGGAAAGCAGTAGTTGGTACTGCACCCTGTTTGGCTTAGGTCTCGTCCTTTGTTTGATTGTACAGCTACCCAGAGGACCCAACAGCTACAATAGCTGTGGACTCCTAAGCACAGGTTCTTGAGTGCTTGACAGAACGTGAGAAGCAAGAGCAGTTAGTACCTTCAACCATGTACACTTACTGGTGTTTGTTGTGGGGAAAAAAATGACAAAAACCAAGAGCTCTGTTCCTTTATGATGTGCATCACACAGAAATCTTGATGCAAGTGAGAGAATTCCCTAACTCCCTGTCATTCAAGGTAGGTGAGCTATCATTTGTTCCTCAGCTGAACCACCTGTACTGGCTTCAGCCAGTCCTGGGTTCTAACAGTGACAAGCCTGAGCCACGGTTCACACATCCGGGTGGCTAGCCCTGTCGTGCCTGTTCTTGCATACTACACAATCACATGCACACTCACAACTATGGCCAATTTAGGGTGTCCAGTCTACCTGCTACATGTCTTTGGAATGTTGGAGGTAACCCCTATGAACACAGGGTGGATGTGCAGACTTGGCACAGAAGGCACCCTAGCCAAGAATCAAACTGGATTGCAGATGTTCTTCATTCCACATTGCTGCAGTCCTAACTATTGGGTAGTCCGCTGTCCAGTCGGCCCGAATACCAAAGTATATGGCTGACGTCGGTCAGGGCGCATTAGACTGACGTCAGTACGTCAGGGTACTAATCGATGACCGACGTCATATCCTCAGTCTTTTTTGCCGCATGGTCCGATGCAGAAGCAATTTTGCGAGTGCAGGTTGGCGTTCTGAAAGTTTCTGAAGTCAGAGTTTCAGACCGAATCAAAGTTGGCTAAGTACCCGTTGGGAATATTTTGGTTTTTCTTGCCTCAGTATTTAACCGGATGTCAGAAAAAGTGAATAACTGTATTTCTTGTGGGAAACAGATACCTCATAGGGATTACCATACTTTGTGTATACCTTGTTTAGGGCCTGAGCACGACGTTGTTGGATGCCGCTCTTGTGCTAGATTTAACAAACGCACTATTAAGAGAAGGTTAGACTGAGCCAGGTTAGTTTTTGCGAAGCGTTCTAATTATAGAATGCCGCCGGAGGGCCCGGCGCCCGCAACCCAAAAAGCGCAAGGACAAAGCAGCAAAGCCTAGAGTGGAAGAACTGACAGTCCCAGACGTCGGATCTTTAGAAGGCTCAGTGGAGCCGGAGGTTTTGCCAGGTGTTTCTTTGGAGTCTCAGGGAGAGACTTTACTGTTACAGGATGTATCCTCGCAGGAAGTAGGCCAGGCTGAGGGGCTTCTCAGGTGGCTGTTCTTCCCTCTCTTCCTAAGGTGGTTAAAGCCTCCCCTTCTGTTTCCAAGGCTTCTTTGAGAGGCAGGCCAAGTTTAACTTCAGTGGGGTTTCTCCTAGTGCTTCAGGGTCTTTGCCTAAGAAACATATGCTTAAAATGGCAGAGGATTTGATTACTATGATTAGAGGTTCTATGCCCCTCCTGATAAGAGGCCTAGGGTGGAACCTGAGTTTGAGAGTTTTGAGCAATGTTCGAGGCTTCTGAGTCTTCTGAAGACTTGCAGGAGTATCCTCCTTATTCTGATTCTGATGTGGATGATTCTACTCCTTCAGCTTCTCCTCCTGAGGATTTTTCATTTTCAGAGACTCTGCATTCCATGAGGGAGCATTTTAAATGGGAAGGTCAAGATTTCTCTGATTCCAGGAAGAGGCTTAGGGAATTCTTGTTTTACCCCAGCATAGGCCTTTAGCTATACCTCCTGTTCTGAATGTGGTGGAAGATGTTTTGCAGAGGCTTCCCTCAATCCTGATTCTTTGCCTCCTGCCCCAGTTAAACCGGATAGGTACTATAGGGTGCCTGAAGCTCATAAGTATCTTTTTAAGAGTCCTAGGGCAGACCCGGAAACTGTCTCTCAGGGGCCTAAAGGAGTGAAGGCCTCTGTTGTTAAAAATCCTGTTCCTCCTGATAAAGAGGCAAGGGCTTTGGATAGATGGGGAAAGAAAGTGTATACTTCTTCCACTTTAGCCATGAGGCGTTGAATTGTCAGTTTCACATGTTAAAATATCAGAATTATCTCCTTTCACAATTGAAATCTAAGGTGGATGCTCTGGCAGAAGGTATTGAGTGTAAAGAGTTACAGGATTTAGTTCATGTGTCTGAACAGGTGGGTAAACATTCCTTGCAATGTGGTTTTGATGCTGTGCAGGCCTCCTCGAGGGTGGCTGCCACTGGTTCTGTTCTTCGTAGGCATGCCTGGTTGAGAGATCAGAATTTAGCTGAGCATGTTAAAACAAGGATTTTGGATGCTCCTTTGCAGTCTGATGTGTTGTTTGGTTCGCCTGTGGAAGCAGTCTTAAAGAAAATGGAGGACAAGGCTAAGTCTATGCAAACTGTTAAGGATTTTTTGCAGGTGCAGCCTCCGAAGTTTAGTAGAAATTGGCCTACTAAGGGATGGACTTATCCTGCTTATGATTCCCAGTCTAGGGGTAGGTCTAGGCGTGGTAGGGGCAGAGCTCAAGGTTCTTTTAGGCCTAGGACAGGGAGTTCCCCTGCTCAGACTTCTGGTGAGGGCAGGGGTCAGTCCTTTCGTAAGCAGACCCAATGACCTGCCTTTTCAGCTGCCAGTACATTCTCGCCTGGCAGCACCTTTGGGAGGAAGGCTGTCTCTTTTCAAAGAAAATTGGGATTTAATTACCCAAGACAGATGGGTTCTGGATATCATTCACCACGGTTACAGGTTTTATTTCCATACCATGCCTCCTTTCAAAGGCATGCCAGACATTCCTCCTCTACAAAGACAAGAGGCTCACAAGCAAATTTCTCTGTTGCTCCACATAGGGGCCTTTCAGCCAGTTCCTGTGCCAGAAAGGGGCCTAGGATTTTATTCTCGCCTGTTCCTAGTACCGAAGAAGGGGAACACGTGGAGGCCAATTTTGGATTTATCTATCCTCAACACTTATCTGGACATTCCCAAGTTCAAAATGTTGACGTTACAACAGCTTTTACCTCTGCTGGGCAAGGATCACTGGATGGTAACTTTAGATCTCAAGGAAGCTTACCTTCATGTGCCTATAAGACTAAGTTGCAGGAAGTATCTGCGTTTCGAGCTGGAAATTCTCATTATCAGTTCTCTGCATTGCCCTTTGGCTTATCCACTGCCCAGAGTATTCACAAAGGTTCTGGCTCCAGTGATAGCTTACTTCAGGCTAAAAGGAATTCAAATCTATCCTTACTTGGGCGACTGCCTGATTCTAGCTCAAGAAAAGGAAGACCTTCTACAGCATTTGGATTATGTCATAGCAGTGCTAAGATGCCTAGGGTATTCTGTGAACGAAATAAAGTCCAGTCTAGTACCCTCTCAAGACATGTGCTTTCTGGGTGTGAGTCTGGATACAGCAGCCCAGATGGCCTTTTAACCCCGGACAAACAAAAGAATCTTTCCAGTTACTTCCATCAACTATCTCTTCAGTCCGGGCTGACTGCAAGGACAGTCCTTCAAGCCTTAGGGTTCATGGCATCTTGTATTCTGGTGCTTCCCAATGCCAAACTGCATATGAGGAAGCTGCAATGGTATCTCAAAATGTATGGACACAGCACTGCCAGGATTTGGACACTGTCATTCAAATAATACCTTGCATTCAAAAGGAATTTTGTGGTGGGCTCAGGAATGTCACCTAAACAAGGGACTCTCTGTGACCCGGCCAGAGGCGAGTCAGATTCTAACGACAGATGCCTCAGACATTGCTTGGGGAGCTCATCTAAATGGAAAGTGGATACAAGACAAGTGGCCTGCCAGACTACAGCATCTACATATCAACATGAAAGAGATGTTAGCAGTCCAGTTTGCATTAATGGCTTTCAAGGAGTTACTTCTTCCAGGGCAGGTGTTGATTCTAACAGACAACACAACTGTCATGTGGTACATCAACAAACAAGGGGAACACATTCTTACCCATTGTGCAGGCAAGCAATGATTTTATGGGAGACTGCTCAGCTTGCAACTAACTCTTCAGGCAAGGTTTCTGCGGAGCACAGAACTCCTTAGCAGATGTGTTAAGCAGACAAATCATGGATCCCCACGAGTGGAAACTGGATCTTCATGTATTTCAAAAATTGACAGTGTCATGGGGAACTCCAGACATAGATCTGTTCGCTTCTCCACTAAACCACCAGCTGCCAAAGTTTTGCACAAAGAGGTTTCATCACACAGCTTGGAAAGTGGATGCTCTTTCTTTCAGTTGGAAAAATCTTCATGTGTATGCTTTTCCACCTCTGCCTCTTCTCCCAAAGGTGCTTCTAAAGGTCAGACAAGACAAGCCAAGGATGATTTTAATAGCTCCAGATTGGCCTCGGCAGCACTGGTACCCATTACTGAGGAGTCTGGTAAGGAAGCCTCCATGGCCTAGGGACGGTCACCTGCTCAATGTCAAGCTTCAATCTCTTCATCTAACAGCCTGGCATATTCTGTTTTGAAAGACAGCAGGTCTCAACTTCCTCAACAAGTTTTAAATGTGATTATGGAAGCCAGAAGACCTAGTACAAGGAAAGTGTCATGAGAAAAAATGGAAGAGATTTTTATTTTGGAGTGCAGCAAACAATTTGGAGATTTCTGAGCCTAATTTGAGTGTGGCTCTTCAATATCTTACTGAGTTATTGGACAAAGGTTTGTCTTTCTCTTCCATTAAGATTCATGCTGCAGCAATTTCAGCTCACTATGATTGTGACCCACCATTGTTTTCGCATCCTTTGTTCAAGCAATTTCTTAGGGGGGCAAAGAATATAAGACCCCCGTGAGCTCCTACTCCTGCTTGGGATCTCAATTTTGTGTTGGAGAAACTTACTCTACAACCTTTTGAGCCTCGCTACTGCTGAATTGAAATATTTGTCATGGAAGACTGCTTTTTGTTGGCCATTACTTCTGCAAGAAGGGTTTCTGAGTTGCAGGCCCTTATGGCGGTAGAGCCTTTTTGATTTTCATAAGGATAGGGTATCTTTACGACTAATCCTTCCTTTATGCCTAAGGTGGTTTCTAGTGTGGCTTTAAACCAAACTATTCATTTGCCTACTTTTATGCAGATCCCCAAAATAAAGGGGAAAAGATTTTGCACACTTTAGATGTACACAGGCAATTGCGTTATTATTTGAGCAGGACTAAGGATTTTAGGCAGTCTCAGCAGTTGTTTGTTTCTTTTGCTTTGGGTTACTTGGGCAAGCCTGTGTCAAAACAAACTATTTCTAGGTGGATTGGGTTTTGCATTGCATTTTGTTATTCCCATCATGGCAAGGAGATTCCAGCTGGAATTAGGCCTCATTCCACTAGGGCTACTGCCACTTCTACAGCATTTCTAAGGGGTGGCCACTAAGGATATTTTGGAGGCAGCTACTTGGAGTTCAGTGCATACTTTCTCTAAGCATTATCACCTTCCTCTCTACTCTAAGTCTAGGGCTGGTTTTGCCACAGCTATTTTGCAAGGCATGTTGTCAGTTCCTGCTTCCTTATGATTTGCCAGCCTCCCTTACCTCTGCTTTGGGATTCTACCCAATAGTTAGGACTGCAGCAATGTGGAATGAAGAACATAGTACAGTTTTGTACCTACCATAAATGTAGATGTTAGGATCCACATTGCTGCAGTCCAATTTACCCTCCCTCCTTCCTCTGTGTTTAAGGGTGGTTGTGTAGGTGAGGTTATATTCTGGTAATTTTGTATATATTGTACATATTTTTGGTGCAGGTATGTTTGGAATTTTTGGTTTTGGCCTTAGCTTTTCAGGGTCTTCTGACATCTGGGGCAAGAAAAGACTGAGGATATGGCCGACTGGACAGCGGACTACCCAATAGTTAGGACTGCAGCAATGTGGATCCTCGAACATCTACATTTATGGTAGGTACAAAACTGTACTTTTTGAGACAACAATGCTGTCCACTACACAAATACTGCATTCAGGCCCCCATTCAACTACACCATGGCGCTGATGAGTCTCTTGACTGCTCTTTCACTGTATAGAGTCTGCAGATGAACTTGTGCAACACCTTTTCACAAAAGGCTGTTTATGCAAACGTCCCTGTCCTCCCATTCATTGGGGGTACTTACAAAATTACACACTAATTTTCACAGTTTGTTATGAACCCGTACTTTAATAAACCTTTCATTACCCTACATCACCGTAGGACCTCCTCCTCCTTGCTATATTTCATCTCCATATTTTCTTATTTTACACCTGTTATATTTCTTTACTCAATACTATTCTGTAAGTATGACTTTACTAGTGCAGTTTGACTGCAATCCTGGCCGAGCTCTAATTGTAAATGTCGTGTTTACTTAAATACTAACTTTTCTGTTTGATGCCTTTCACTCAAGTTGTATATATACTGTCTTGCTTAATTAAGTAGTTCTGTTTATTGATCAAGTTTGTTTATATTGTCTTACTTAAATACTCCTGTGTGTTTACTGAGTTTGTTTTCTCAGGCTTGTTCTGAAAATGGTACATTGGGATCATTGCCCTACTCCAGTTAGTAAATGCAAGTAAGTATTTAAATGCGTCTAGTCAACAGATGTTATACTCTACAGCACTCATTCTGATAACCTCCTTGAACGACTCAGTCTAAAAATTACTAGAACAATGGAGCAAGACCCCATGCACCTTACCTTACATTCTCTCATCAGCCGGTTTTATCTGTTATGCCCATTCACTCCGTTTGGTATCTGAGATTCCACATCCATCGCTGCATGAGTTGCATAGCAGACCTGAATTCTACTGCTGTAGACAAGTTATATTGCAACTAGTGGTTTAAGTCCCTCCACCACTAACCAGTATGTGGTGAGCAGTACCAAATCTCTTCATCTACAACTAAGTCCTTCAGAGATTGTAGTCGGACACATAACTGAGCAACAGGGATGCATGTACTCCAGCACTACTAATCTGACCAGAAACAGCAATCCTGACTTGCCCACACCACCAGGTAATTGATAGCAGCTGTCTGAATTATGCAAATTAACTCAGTCTGTGTTGGTACACACATTTTCAGCTAGCTTACTTTGTAAGTAAACATATGCCATTGAATAATGTGCCATCTCTTTAAGTTATAATGTGACATTTTAATGTCCTGATCTGGCATTCATCTATTCCAGTTTGAGGGGTAAGATCTGTTCTACATAATTTGCTTCCCTCTCAGCTCTCAGTTGAGGAGCAAAAAAAAAAAAGTCTGTTCCCTGATCTGGTGTTCCTCAATTCCACCTTGAGCAAGGTCTACTCTCCCCATCTGGATCACTTAACTCTTAAGTTGGGGAGCAAAAAAAAAGGTCCTGTCTTGGAGTTGAGGACCAAAAAAAAAAAACACAAAGTAAAGGTCTTCTGCTTTAAACTGTAACAAATCACTTGCTGCATATACAAATGTACATTGTAGCAAATGGTTTGCTACTGTTACAATACCCACCCAATAAGCACGTTAGCCCTGACAGCAGTTATAGTTTCGGCATAAGCCAGTATTATAATAAAACTCCATTTGCAACTACCAGTTGTGGTGCTCAACACTTGGGTCCAGGGTGGCTGGCCACTTCTGCCTGCCCTATCTTCTGCCAACCACTATTTAAAAAAATTACCTGTTTCAAGAGCCTTTTTGAGTATTTGGTTAAGAGTCTTTGAATTATGTGCCTGGCAAAACTCCAGATGAGAAAGCTACAATAGTGTCTAAAATCTCTTTGGTGGTCCTAGTATCAGCATCACTTTTCTCTTCAAATTCCATTGCTGGGGTCTGTCAGTAGAAAAATGTTTTAATGAAGACAGCAAATATTCCTAAATTCAGGTTGCCCTTTATCCTTCCCTATTCCAAACAGTCATTCATCATAGACGTCTCAGACTTTGCTTCAAGAGCAGTTTCAGCAGGGAAAATATTGCAAGGTATGTGGGACACCTACAGCAGATGCAAGCACATTCATATAAAAGAGATACTTGCCCTAATCAATGTATTCATCTCCCAGAATCATCTTTAGTCCCCAGAACCTCTTCAAGTCATTTCAGACAACAGACTAGCCATGTTAACTTGTGATATAACTTCACAGCACAGTCTCACTTTACAGACATTCCTCATTCCATCAGAGCAAAGTTGTGTGGCTGACGAGCTGGCCAGAACAGAACAAACACTCACATATGCAAACTAAATCTAGGAGTTTTTCAATATTTGATATGTCTGTGGAGAATTGCTCTTGTAGACCAATTTGCCTCCTCTCTAAATAATCAGTTGTTAAGATTCTTCTCCAGGACTCCATGCAAGAATGCCTGAACAGCAGATGCCTTTTCTTTTTCTTTGACAGAAATGTTCTTGTATGCTTTTCCACTGTTTCCTCTGATATCCAGGGTGCCTATGGTGACCCCCTTTCTGGTGTAGGCAGCAGTGGTTTTCCCTTCTTTTGGAAATGACAAGGAACAATTGTAACAAACCATCACAGAATGGGTCTAGTCGCACATGATCAGAGGTGATGTCCCCACCCCCACCCCAATCAACGTCAACTGACTGCCTCGGTGATAGGGTCTTAATTTCCCATTGGCACCTGTTTACTGTGGATGTGCAGCAGGTATTAATGGAGGCAAGAAAACCTGCTACTAGAAAATCATATATTACCAAATGGAGGTTTTCTAGTTGGTGCCAGCAACAACATAACTAGCACCTATTCAGGGTTAGTGGTTCTTTGGCTTCACAATATCTGTGCGAGTTGCTACCTATGGCCTTTCTTACTGCCCCATCAAGATTAATTTATTGGCCAGTTCAGCATGTATGCCCATGGATGCTCCTCTTTCATGGCTTTCCTATGTCAAAATGTTTTTGAAAGGAGTTTTACTTAAGAGGCTTCCAAGAAAACCAGTGTCCCCTTCTTGGGATCTTAATTTTGTGTTAAATAAACTTAACACTTTTTCTCCATTTAAACCAGATAATTTGGCTTATGTTGAGGTTCTTAACATGGAAAACCTACTGATAGCTCTGACCTGTGCAAGAAGAGTATCTTGAGTTGCAGGCTGTTTGGTGAGCCAACCGTAGCTCATTTTCCACAGGGGCAGGGTTTCTTTGTTTTTTTATACCTAAAGTGGTATTTAAGTGTACTTTAAGCCAAATTATCCATTTCCACATTTGCTTTACATATCTTAAAATTGAGAGAGAAAGGATACTCCATACCTTGGATACCCACTGACAACCTTGCCACTGTCTTGGCAGAATTAAATCTGTTCTTGTGAAGGTAAGAATGGACAACCTGTGTCAATACAGACTATTTCTAAGTGGTTGTCTAAGGCTATTACTTTTTGTTATACTCATCACAACAGATTTATTTCAGGGAGGGTCAAGACTCTCTCTACTAGGTCTTAGCTTAATCTATGGCTTTTTGGAAAGGGTTCTATTCTAGAAGTGTTCATGAAGCTGCAGCTGAGTCCTCTGTGCATTATTTCTACAAAGCACTGTAAGCATGATTCCTTTAGGTGTAGATCAGGCTTTGCAAGGGCCATTCTCCAGGGGGTCCATGACTCTTCTCTTTCCACCTCCCAAGTGTATTAAGTTATGGTAATCCACCCATATAGCTAGGGCTACTGCAGCAGTGATCTATATGATGATCATAGTATGGTTGTGTAAGTAAACTAACTGTGACAACCCACCACTGGACCCAGTAATCAAGGAGCCTCAATCCTCAACACTGGCACCAGTGGGGGATGTACACTGAGAGGATGACAAGTATACACACAGTATTTCCAGGTGCAGCTCTGCCTCAAGTGCAATTTACCTTAAGAGCACACACTGACCACAGTCAGCTCGGGGCTGGTTTCTCACTCTTTCTCCAGATCCCCCCAGTAACACTCCCCACTGGCACAGCTATAGAGATGAGATCTCAGCTGAGTGGCCAAGCTAAGACCTCCAGCACAATCTCTGTCCAACAAGTGCTTCATGTCCCTGCCCAGGTAGCTGACACACACTCTTTGATGTTTGATTTACATGCACACACCTGGGAAAGGCTGGCACAGGTTTACTAGCTATGCCCCCTTTTGCTCAGACTGTAATATAGTTATTACTGCCACCAGCCTACTTCTTAGCAGCTTCTTTAAGGCCTTTAACAAAAGCTGACCAATCTTACTGTGTAATATTAATACAAATGGTAGTTTGACCAAGAGCAAGGCTATTAGGAGTGGCCCACACTGTGTCACCAAATAAACATGCTGATATTCTTAAAACTTAAATATCTCTAGACGGATCAGCTACAATGAAAGGTTTAACTATATTTAATAATAAACAATAAAAGAACAAAAAATACCCAGTATATAAGCACAGTGACATCAGAGTTCAAAATCACGGGAAATATTTAAAACAGCATTGCAGGACAGTCTCAAATAAAGAAAAATATCTAAACTAAGCTTTGCTATATTCCTGGCTATACCCATGAGAATTACACTGTTCCCTAGAAACTTACTTCTTCAGAGCAAGGCAGATATGGTGAATGGTTCTTGTCTGGTTCAAGACAGAATACAGAATGCTCTCTGTCTCTCTCACTAAGAGACTCCTCAAATTAATAACTCAAATATTACTGCTGGGATAGCTTGCAGAATGACATCATTTCTTGTTATCTGACTCTGTCCCTGGTGAAACCCTGACTGCTGAAAGCTTGGCAGTATTTAGCATCTACCTGTGAAACTGCATAGACCTCAGATCTTTGACAGATGTTGGAAGTCATAAGAAATTGCATTCCTTCATACTTTGAATTAGTTATTAGTTCACTCCAAAGACCATAAAGAAAGCTTCTCAGCACAGACTTTGGCTCCGGCGTAGCCTAAAAAGTAATTTCATTTCAGCTAGTTTTCTGAAGCTAACCTCATGTATTCCAGTTTCTACTGTTATATATACATTTTAACATTTATAATAGTGCATGTACATTTCTGTTCGTTTCCAGTAAGGTACACTGTGGTTACATTTTAAGCACAAGCTCTTAATAAAATACCTTTTTAACATACATGTCTGTGCAGACCAGTTTGATATACATATGGCATTACAGTTCTAATACATTTGTAACACAATCATATTAACACAGGTCATTTCACTTTTCACCAATGACATAATTATTTACAAAATTCCAGACAGCTGGGCTAACAGTATCTCCTTTCATCACAGTTCTTTCCCCCTTTGAAGACTCAAGCTAGTTTTTCAAATGACCTTTGGGAAACGTTGCTTGAGAGGGATGAGCCTATCTGGAAATACATTATTCCATACCCTGTCTTCAGATCCTAGCTGCCTTTGCATTGCTGACCCCATTACAGTGCTGCACTGTCAGATCATACGCTTGTAACCCTAGACTCCACCATAGTAATTTGGGATTTTCCTAGCTGGCTCCCTGTACCCATAGATCCCCCACAGACTCCTCCTGCCTTCTACTGCAGATACTTAGCATCAGGGCCTCCCTATTATGGTAAGGTTTCATGGTGTTAACATGGTATAATTTGTGCCTCTGCCTCCTGCCTAGCAGTTCTGCCATGTAGTTAACATCACTGACTTTCCTTACCACTTTGAAGGGTCCCTCTCAAGCTGCCTGCTGCTTGTTCTGTCTGACACAATGAATGAGAACCATAACTTGCTGCCCTACAGCACACTGTCTATCTCGAGCATTCCTGTCATACCAGACATTTTTCTGTTGTTAGGCTTCTGCCAAGTTCTCCTGGGCCAAGCTCATGAGTTCCTGGCACCTTGTCATGAGGTGTAGGACATATGCCACAACAGATTCCTTGTGGGAGTCACACTTACCCTCCCACTCATTTCGAATCAAATGTAGAGGTCCCCTCACCCTATTCCCATACAGCAACTCAAAGGGTGAAAAACCTGTGGATTCCTGGGGCACCTGTCTGTAAGAAAACAGATGGTTGTCCCACTCCCTCTTAAACTGGTCTGCAAATGCCCATAGCATGGTCTTTAGTGCAGAGTTTAACCCCTCCACCAGACCATTAGTCTGGGGGTGGCCTTTACATGCTTCACCCCACAGTGCTTCCACAGACAAGCCAGCAGGTCTGACATGAAATTGGCACCTTTGTCAGTCAGTATTTCTTTTGGGAAACCTACCCTGCTGAAAATCTCTAACAAAGTACTTGCCACCTTTTCTGCCTCAATGGAGGACTGAGCCACTGCCTCAGGGTATCTGGTAGCATAAGCTACCACCACTAGGGTATACTTCTTCCCTGTGGAACTTGACATACTCAGAGGCTCCACAGTATCCATACCATCCCTCTGAAATAACTTCTCAGTCGCAGGCAAAGATACTAAAGGAGCTTTGACCGTGTCTCCTGCCTTACCTACCTTTTGGCACTGCTCACAGATCCTGCAGTACCCTGTTACATCCCTGGAAATCCCAGGCCAATAAAAGTTCTGCATACTACGTCTCTTGGTACACTTTATGCCCATATGACCTGCAAAGGGAATGTCACGCTCTGTGGTTAGAAGTGCCAGATGGTAGGCTCTGGGGTCTACCAACTGCTGTGTTCTCTCGCCTGTAGCCCTCCCTCAGGGGTCCACTCTCTGTGCAGTAACCCTTTGTCCCAGTATACATTTTCCCCCTTTTCTTGAGAATCAGGCGCTTCCCTGGCTACCTCCCTCAAGCCTTGTAATGTAGGGTCTAAGAGCTAAGCCTGTATCAACTCTCTTTGTAACCCTTCCCAGCTCCCCTTCCACAGGAAGTCTGGTATCCTCTGACAGTGGTGCCTCACTGTCATCCTGGGCCTGGGTAGTACTAGTCAACTCTGCCCTTGCAGTCACTCTGTCCAAGAGAACATCAGTACCCACAAGCAAGCCGTGTCTCACTTTCAGTCTCACTGTTACAGGGTAGCTCCCTCCCTGAAGTAGCAACCTCACCAGTCATGGCTTCAAGTGTGCGATCTCTGTGGGTCCCCCTCCAGGCTACCAGACCCACATGCCTCTCTTCAAGCCTGACTGCATGCAACTGCATGCACACAAGGTACTGCATTATTAAAATCATTCCCTATTAAGACATCTGCAGGGATCTCCTGAAACACACCTACTTGCTTGCTTCCTTTTCCACCCTCCCAGTCAAGGTGAACCCTAGCCAAAGGTATTTGGAATGGGGTCCCTCCTAAAGCTCTGACTGGAGTAAACTGCCCAAGTAAGTAGTGCTCCTTTGTAGACCATTGCAGACTTCATAATGGTTAGGTCAGAGGCTGTATCTCTATTTGTGACTTGTTTCCCATCTACTAAGGTAGGATGTATCTTCTTGTGGTAGGTTGGTACCCTTATTGTCTCCAGACAATTTACTGCTGGCATTCTGTCATTCCCACGTACTGGCTCTCTTACCTTTTGTTCCCCACCTTGCCTCCATGGACATCTATATGCTACATGGCCCCACTGGTTACTTTTAAAACATTTAACCCTTGATCCTGGCCGTGTACCTGAACTAATGGCTCTCCTGTTACTGATGGACTTGGTTGGCGTGGTGTAGGCTTCCAACTATGGGGTACCTTAGAACCATGTGCAGCACTGGGTATCCCTTTCCTGTGCAGTGATGCCCTGCTTGCTAGGTATAGGTCTCCCCTTTTCCTCGACTCATCTGCAGTATTACATTCTCTATCTGCCAACCAGATTCTCATGTCCTCAGGCAAAGTTCTAAGGGCTTGTTCCCTCACCAAAATGTCTGCCAGCCCTTCAAAAGTGGTGACCTGCCACCCACTCACCCACCTATGAAAATAAGTGCTGCACTCTGCAATATATTCACACACACACATTCATCTGCCTTGCGTCTATGCTCATGAAACTTATTTCTGTAAGCTTCAGGTGTTAGCTTAAAACGCTCATAAACAATTTTTAACTGTATTATAATTTAAACAATCAGTATCAGGCAATTTAGAAATAGTAGTTGCAGCTTTACCATAGAGTAAGGGGGTCAGGAACCATACCTAGAGCCCTTGGTCAACCTTTATATTGTTTACAAACCCTTTCAAACATATGAATAAAACTATCAAAATTATCACCCTCTAAATTGTGGAAGAAATTTACTGACCTTTATTGCTTCTGTGGTTCGGTTACTCCCTTCCCCATTACCTCCAAGACCCTGGCAAAGCGTCAGCATCTCATTGTCATGTTGCCTTTGCCTCTCATTTTTTTCAGCTTCCAGATGTGTCAGTCTCTGCAGATTCTATTTCTAACCATTTGGCCTCCAGTTTGTTTCTTTAACTCCAGATGGATTTTTAAGTCCTCTGAGGCAAAGTTGAACTGTCCATTTTCTGAGAGTTGTACATCCACAAGGCCAGTCTGGTTGCCCTCCTGGTTGCTGGTCCATGATGCAGCTGTGACTAAGGCTGCAATCATTTCTGCTTTAGTCAGGTTGGCATGCACCAGTCCTTTGTCTTGGCACATCTCAGCCAACTGGCTCCTTGTCAGCTTGCCATAGTCCTCTGCTGACCACATTTCCCGCTCTCCCTGACTTAATCAACAAAAAAAAAATAATAATAAAAATAAAACTGTTGTGATATGAAACTTTTAATGTCTATGGTGTGGCTGCTTGAGAGTACAAACACCTTCTTTAGTAACCACTGTTACCAGGCTACAGGAGTTCAGTATCCACACCACTGAGTCCTAATATGTGGATATTCCACCTCTGCCAACCAATAATATGACCTACCACTGGACCAGTAATTAAGGTGCCTCAATTCCCAGCACTGGCATCAGTAGGGGATGTACACCGAGAGGTATGACAAGTACACACACACAGTATTTCCAGATGCAGCTCCCTGTATCAAGTGCAATTTCCTTTAAGAGCACACAGAGACTACAGTCAGTCCGGAGCTGGTTTCCCCCTCTTTCTTTAGATCCCCACTAAGACTTCCCACTGGCAGAGCTATAGAGTTGAGATCTCGGCTGGAAGTGACCAAGCCAAGACCTCCAGCACCCTCTCCGTCCAGCCAATGCTTCGTGTTCCTGCCCAAGCAGCTGACACTCTTTTGAGGGTTGATTTACACCCACAAACACCTAGGAAAGGCTGGCACAGGTTTAGTAGCTATGCCCCCTTTTGCCCAGACTATAATGTAGTTATCACTACCATCAGCCAACTCCTTATAAGCTATTTTAAGACCCTTAACAAAGGGTGTCCCATCTTAATGTTTAATATTAATACAAATGGCAGTTTGATCAAGGGCAAGGCTATCAGGAGTGGCCCACAGTGTCACAAAATAAACATGCCATTACTCTCAAAAGTTAAATATCTCTAGACAGATCAGCCACAATGAAAGGTTTAAATATGCTTAATAAACAGTAAAAGAGCAAGAAAATACCCAGTATATAATCACAGTGACATCAGAGTTCAAAATCACAGGAAACATTTAAAACAACATTGCAAGACAGTCTCAAATAAAGAAAATATCTAAACCAAGCTTTGCTATATTTCTGACTATAACCAAGAGAATTATACTATTCTCTAGAAACTTACTTCATCAGTGCAAGGCAGATGTGGTGAATGGCTCTTGTCGGGTCCAAGACAGTATTCAGAATGCTTCTCTCTCTCTCTGTCTGAGAGACTCTTCAAATTAATATCTCTGATATTACTGCTGGGATAGCTTGCAGAATAACAGCATTACTTGTCATCTGACTCTATCCCAGGTGAAACCCCCACTGCTGAAAGCTTGGCAAATATCTACCTGTGAAAAATACATTGACCTCGGATCTTTGGCAGATGCTGGAAGTCATAAAACAATTGCATTCCTTCATACTTTGAGGTAGTAATTAGTTCACTCCAAAGACAATACAGACAGCTTCTAAGCACAGTCTGTTTCCAGCCTAGCCTGTAAAGTAATTTAACTTCAGCAAATTTTCTGAAGTTAACCTCCTGTATTCCAGTTTTCACTGTTAAAATATATATGTTTAAACAGTTACAATAGTGCATGTACTTTCTGTTTTTTTTTTCTTGTAGGGCATACTGTGATTATATTTTAAATACAAACACTTTATAAATTACCTTTCTAACACACATCTGTACAGACCAGTTAGATATACACATGACATACACTTCTGATATATTTGTAACACAGTCATCTTACACAGGTCATTTAGATAGTCACCAATGATATATAATTACTTGCAAAATTCCAGCTAGCTGGGCTGGCAGTCTCTCCTTTCGTCACACTTACCATAGCAGTAGATGTTTGAATGATCACTGTTGCAGTAGCCACTCCCTCCCTCCATCACTGTTATTTTTTGGTGTGCTGTTTATGTTAGGATGTGGTTATTTATGCTTTGTTCTTTCTCACATTGCTCCCCCTCTCTGTTGATAGGAAAGCTGTGAGGGGATTGACACAAACTCGTCTTTTAGTCAACCCATCTCAAGCTGCCTGACAGTTTGAGTGAGTAACATTTGGAAGTTGGTCAGCTGATCTATCCTTAGCAGGATGTTGTTGTTGTCTTTCGGCTTTTCCCGGTTAGGGGTCGCCACAGCGGAACTCCGGTCCGCTAGTAGATTTTTACGAACGTCGAGGTGCCAGCTCGACGATATTACCCATATATAAGGCTACTACAGCAGTGATCAATCATCTATTGTTATGGTAAGTTTACTTACTCAACTGAACTTTTCACCTTGAATTTAAAAAAAAAAAAAAAAGACAAGAGCCAACATGTTTGCTTAACTTATAAATATATAAGAAATATAAAAGCTGAAGTCCATACTTTTTGCACAAGCTTGAATGAAAGCTACTTTTGGAAGGCAACAAAACATAATCTGTTGTATGAGACTTTAAATAATTTTTTTAGGGTCTTTTTATTAAATTCTGTGACTCCTGGAGCATGCTAATAGTGTCAGATCAGCTAAAACATTGCTTGATTTTGTGAGGTGGTTGTAAAGGGTGGAAAAAACGGCATGCCTACTTAAGGTGCATATGGCTAGACATCTTAGCACTTGCTTGGTATTGCTCTTATGTTCCTATATTTTTATTTAAATGCCTAAACCTATGCACTTTCTGTTTGAGGCGGAAAAGCTCTTACCTTGAGAATTAAAATTCATAAAAATATATAATCAGCACAGCAAGTTATTAAAAATTAACTCCCTGATAAAAGTTGTGTGTTTTAAAAGTAGAGGAAGCCCCTGCCAGGACCCCAAAAGACCTTCTTAAACAGATGATATCTCGGGGAAGTTAGGAGGGAGGACTTTGTCTCAACACCTGAGTCAAAGAAGGACTAGAGTGAGAAAAAGAAAAGATAAAAATATCCAACCGGATAATTCCTGCCAAGCCCTTGGAGGATCCAGCAAACCTCTCTCACCTGACAACTTGAGCTGCTTAGTAGGGATATAGGGTCTCAGCAGCTCTTTCAGAGAAGCAGAAGCCTGGTTATGTGGAGCACAGCAGTGAGAGGAGAATATTAAGCACACATGGCAGTAATTGGTAGCCAGCACAGGTTCTGCGGTATTACCTGACACACCTGAGATGTGCCATTCAGCTACCTTGTTGCAGAATTCTGATTCCCACTTCAGGTGGGTCAGGTCACTGTCTGAAAGCCCAAGTTTAAAAGAGTTGCAGTAACTGAATTGAGACAAAAATCAAAGTATGCCTCACTGCAATAGCATCCAAAGATGGAGTATGGCATTTGATCTAGGCTATACTCTTTAGAAGAAAGTAAAATGTCTGACACATGTTTTTTCAGTATCAGTCTGTCACAGTAGAGACTACTCTGATCCCGAATATATGGTACAATTTTCAGCTGGTCCCCTTATTAAGTAGTCCAGTGGTATAGTGTGTGTTGCACAAGGCACTGAACTAACTCCTGCACAGAGTAGATCATTGATCTTCACTTCCCTGCTACTTGTCAAGTGTAAGGTCGGAGCAGTTGCAAGTGGTCAAGTTGCATCATGCAAACATGAATGCCACGATCACTTTATTTTTATAAGAAATCAGTTTTGTTTTCTCAGTGTGCATTTGGGACTGATTTTCCTTTTTTAGATGAAGTTTCATTTGTTGTCTTGGTCTTTGAGCATGAAATTAATATATATATAAGTAAACGAGGTATAGGAGGAAAAATCCCCCATATGGGTGGTGTAGGGAAGCTTTCCACTGAAAAAATAACATTTTATTAAATTTCCTGCTGAGATGAAGATTGAACCAGTTGTTGTTGCCCACTTGAACCTTTGCTTGGTGGTAATTCTGCAGGACAGCTGAAACACTGACAATGTCAGAGTGATCAAGTAATCTACATTATCAGAGCTTGTAATTCTGATCAGATGTGCACTTGCACAGCTGTATATGTTAGATTTCTAAATATATTTTCTGATGACTGCGATGACCCTTTTCATTAGATTACCCTCTGTATTACCTTTCAGCAGTGACAGTTGGTGACTTAAGGTGTAGATGGAGATAAATGGTGCTGCATATTTGTTTATATGTGAAGACTAAAGTTCAGCTGTATGCAGATAAAACTGGTGAACAGCAGCAGCAAGGAAAGCTTTGGATGGGCACTCTGATGTTGTAAAGATTTAGTACATGCATTGTGCCCTGGTTGCCTAGCCAACCACTAAATAAGTATGTGTAATACATGAAGTGGCTTTGAAACTGGCTGGCTGGCCCTTGCAGGTTAACATGTAATTAAGCAATTGACAAGCAGAGGATAAACTGAAATGAATGTTCACCCTCCCAGAAGTTTCTTAAAGTATTGTACGCCGCACATTATCCTTGGAGTGTACTAGTATCAGAGTGTATAGAAAATGGTGCAGTACACAATAACATCAGTCATGCCTTTTGGGAGCTTTTCCATCTAAGTCTGTCATGCTCATTTATGGCAATTTTACCATCTGACTGGCTCTGACAGTTTCAGGGTTGTGTGCTGCAGCTTTTGCTTAGCTATTTCTTCACTGTTACAGATGAAATGTTTCATTTTGTTCCCTGTGTATGGAATTAAGTGCACCAATACTTGTAGTTTAAGCCCATTTCATCAGACTTTCTGCATTCAGAACTTGCATAAAGGTTTAAGGGCAATTTCCAGCTTAACAGTTTAAAGCGATTACAGATGATCATATTCTTATAAAGTAATTGTGAGTCTCATTCCCATGTGTGTGTGTGCATTTGTTCGTAATCATCATAGTTTCAGAGACTAGGATGCACTACAGTCTGCAGCAAGAAAGTCTGTACATGTATTCGTCAGCTCTGCAAAACAGAAGGCTATCTTGCAAGTCTGTGTAAGTCCTGATTCAATTGTATTAAACTGCTTGTGTCCAAACAGTATTGCAGTAAGAGCAATGACTAAATCAGCAGTTGTAATAAAATGTATGCACAGTGTGCTTATTCATAATAAATAAAATCAAGGAAAGGGAGAGGTTTAAGAAACATCTTGAAGTAAACCAGAGTGGGGAGACTCCACCCATTAGGGGGATCTAGAAGCAAGATGCTTGGCAAGAAAAGGAATGGTCACCATACCTCTCAACCACCTAGAGCAAGAAATCTGGACAAAACAATAAAAGTGGGACAGAGGCCCAAAAATAGGGACAATTTTTAAATATTGCTCTTACAAACTTAAAGTTGATAGAGTAACAGGTTTTGCATTAGCATGAATTTTCTGAAGAGTATAAAGTCTGAAACTCAAACACCTGTCATTATTTTCTAACTTCAGTCTTTAATGATTTGCAACTAATTTGCCAGAAAACCACAAGTTTAAGAAAAATGGACCAAAGGCAAAAATCTGGGCATTCTGCAAAAATCTGTACAGTTGTGAGGTATGAACCAGGTGTCTCCTGAGGTGCCCAGGAAACCCAAGCATTTATTTATTTTTTATCTATTGTCTGTTATGTGGAAAGTAGGCTACATACCTCTCACATGTCCATATTTTTGCCTCAAATGTTCAGTCTGTCAAAAAAATGTGGTTTTCTGGCAAATCACTGAGAACTGAAGTCACTAAATGAACATACATTTAATTTGAGTTTGAATTCATATCTTTTAGGAAATGCTTGCTAACACAAATTCTGTCATTTTATCAATTTTCTAGAGTAGTATTTAAAATCTATCCCTATTTTTGCCCCCCCCCCCCACTTTATTTTTTGTCCAGATTTTTTTTTTGCGCTGAGAAGTTGAGAAGTGTAATGGGCTATATTTGATGGACATTTCTCAACAAAGATCCAGACTACAAGGACAAGTGTAAATACCATATATGTATTTCTGTGTGGGCAGTTAAGTGTAGCCAGTTAGCCACAATGTGTTTAGGAGGTGAGAGGAAACAAGAATACTTGGAGGACATCCACACAGACATGGGAAAGATGTGCAAAACTGCACACAGGAAGTGAACAGAGATTGGTCAAGAATCCCTGCTTGGTGGAGCTGTGTGGCAGATATATTAGTACTGTGCCAGTGTACTGTCAAATGCATACTGCACAGGACTAAGAACACTTTGAGATTAAGGGAAACCCAGAGCATGCAGGGCTCGGTATGCAAATATTAAAACTTTAAAAGGTGATACAGAACTGTATAGGTAGCCAGTGCAGGCTCCACAAGACAGGGTAATATGAATGTGATACCCACCAATATGTGATGTCTCCACGCTGGGCTAGTAATCATAGAGCTTGAATCCTCACCACTGACACTGGAGAGGGACGTGCACTTGGATTACAAATGGATACACTCAGTATTTCCAGATGTAGACCTCCCTGTATCAAGTACAATTTCCCTTAAGAACACACTGGATACACACTCAGCCCAGGATCTGGATGTCTGTATATCTGTCTCTCTCCAGGTCCCCAGTAAGACTCCCCACTGGTACAACTGTAGGGTTAGGTCCTCGGCTGAGTGTCCAAGCCAAGTCTTCCAGTACCCTCTCTCTAAACCCAGTGCTTTGTGTCCCTACCCCAAGTAGCTGACACAGACACACTTTGAGATTTGGTTTACGCACACACGCACACTCACCCACCAACTTGGAAAGACTGATACAGACTTACTAGCTGTGCCCCCTTCTGCCCAGACTGTAAGGTAGTTATCACCACTCCAGACACTCCACAATCAAGCTGCTCAAAGGCCCTTAACAAAGCATATCCAGTTATATGGTGTAATATTAATACTAATGCAAATACAAAGGGTAGTAATTGACCATGATGGCTAGGCCTCCTGGAGTGGCCCACACTGTCACCAAATAAAAATAAGTACTCTCAAAGGTTAGATGCTTTCTACAAGGACCAGCCACAATACAAGTTTTAAATATATTTAATAATAAATTATAAAAGAACATGAACATTTTGAATCGATTTTTACAGTACAGTAAACCACAGAGATAAAATCGCAGAAAATATTGAAATTAACATTGATGGCCAGACTCACCCAGATAAAGAAAAACACTCTGTAAACTAACCTTCACTGTATTCATGATTAATCAAAAAGAATTAACTGTTCCCTAGTTAAGTTGCTTACTACAAGGCAAGATGCTGTGGGTGAGGGTCTTTCTAGTCTGGTTCCCCAAAACAGAATACTCAATTTGTCTTTGTAATATCTAAAATATAATTTCCATGAGGGCTGGTCTAAGTTCTCACAGTATTCCCCTTTGAAGCTGATACAGGAATTTAGCATAGACAGCTATAATAGGGTTCATAGGTATTTACTAGACTAACAACCACAAGGGCCTTTTTAAGCCTTGTCATGCACCCAATGTCTCTGACAAGTGTAAGCATGGGCCTGTGAGATTAATCATTTACAGCTTACCTGTATCCATTAGAGACATAAGTGCCAAACCAGGGATGAATTTCTGGTTTCTCATCCAATTGTCTAAGTTGCACTTTACCAAACCCTCTAAAAACAAACCTAAGGGTACATTAAACATACACATCTAAATGTTTATGGCAATTCCTGGGGCTTTCCCTCTTTTTACTAAGCTAATCAGCAAAGGCCTTTTTCCCAGACCTAGTGTCTCTGGTCCTGTTCGGCACTGTGGTGTGCCATTTTAATGATGTAACAGCTCATTTAAATTTCCCTTATTTTTCTTAAAGAAAGCTAGCTGGTTAATCATTGCTGTCCCAGCATCCTCTACTAAAACATATACATTTAATTCAGCTACAGTAATACGTGTGCATTTCTCCATTTCAGCAGGTTGCACTGTTGATACATTTCAACACAAGCAAACCTCACAAGTACATTTTCAGCACAAGCATCTGTACAAATCAGTTTGATGTATGAATGACATACAATTCTAATACATTTGTAACACACGTGTCTTATATAAATTAGTTTGATATTCAAAGGATGTATCATTCTTTACAAAACACCAAATGGTTATGCTGGCACTTGCCCATATCATCAAAATGAAGATAAGTAAAGACAGCTTAACTATCCTTTGTTAATTTTGCTCTAGCTGTATTCAGTCAGCTGCAGTGTTAGGAAGTCATAGGTAAATGGAGTTGCAGTAATCAAGATGAGTAGACCAAGGTGTAAGGTTCATAGGTAGGTACTAGGCTATCTGCTTAAGGGCATTTATAAGCCTAGCCAGAATGTGTTGGCTTTTGCCTCCCTTTTAGATTAGTTTCTTAAGCCTCTGTCCAGCAGGGCCATTGAAGTGATCCCAGGGGTAAATTTATGATTTCCCATCCACTCATCAAGATTTCTCTTGAAGAGAGTCAGTGAGAGGCTTTGCCTAACATAGATTGGGATTCTATTCCAGAACGATGGAAGCCTCTGGGATAGGAATCTATCCCTCCAGCATGTCCTATTTATTGTTGTGCTGAGGTTTAAATCCTTGGAGCGTGTGGCTCTAAGAGATTTGGTTTTCTTGAAGTGGAGCATGTTTCTTTAGTCAAGCTGCATAGGGCAGCTGTTTGAGGCCCACAACCCTCTTGGTGAGGTACTTCTGTGGTCGTTCCAGCTGTTGCAGGTGTCGAGTAAGGTACATCCCAAATGGGGCATTGTACTCTGTTATGGCCCTGATGAGCAATGAGTAGAGGGTACAATGACCTCTCTTGATCTAGATGTGAACCCTTTCGTGATTAGGTGGGCTACATAGAAGGATTTTCTAACCACTTTGGTAATGTGATTATCAAAGGAGAGGTTGCTATCTACTTGGGTCCCCAGGTCCCTAATTACATCTTACGTACTTAGTGGATTACCACCTATGTGGTAGTTCATGGGCACTTTGTTTTTCCCAAAGGGGATGACTATGCACTTTTTGGCATTTAGCTTGAGGCCATGGATCTGACACCAGGTATTCGTCTCCGTAAGACCCTTCTGGAGGATGTCCATGTCGATTATGGCCCCCAGTTTATTTATTTATTTATTCCAGTTTGGTGACCGGGGAGGTCCACTGGGCTCGAGAGCCAGTTTTCAGTGGAGACCCGGGGAGAAAAGCTCCACATAGCAAGTTACATAAAGTATTATAAAGTTCATTTTGATTAAGCAGTGAAGTTCTGTATCACAACTTACATAACAAAATAGACATATAGAAGTATCATATTGTACCTTCACATAAACAAGTTGAAAAATAGCAATAGAAAAAGAGTCAATACAAGTTATATTCAAATATGTAGTTGTACACTTTTTTTTTTTTTTTTTTGAAGGAAGGGTAGTTGCTAAGGGTGAGAGGTAGGGGGAGATTAGTTGTAGTTTCTAGGCTGGGTATAAGTGAGGGGTGATTAGGTGAGTTTGCAATCATCTGTGAACTTAGTCAGCCATAGTCCTCCCGTGCTTCCCTGTACCTCAGAGAAGTATATACCGAACAGGAGGGGTCCCAGGACTGAGCCCTGTGGGACGCCACTTGTAACCGGTTTAGAGTCGGACATGGCACCCGCAACTGACCATGTGAGTTCTATCCATGAGCCAGTTGGCAACCCATCTCGTGACATAGGGGTTAATGTTCAAGCTGGTAAGCTTATCTAGAATGCCAGAGTGGGGAATGGTGTCGAAGGCTTTTGCGAGGTCCAGGTAGGCTGTGTGGACTACCTTTCCCTCATCTATGGCCTTGGTAACCGTTTCACAGAAGTCAACTAGGTTTAGGAGGCAAGGTCTGCCTTTAACAAAGCCAAATTGGGTAGGGTCCAGTGTCTGGAGTTTCCCAATGTCTTTGTTAATAAGTTCCATGATGATGCGCTCCATAGCTTTGCAGACCAGGCTAGTCAAGCTTATAGGGTGATAGTTCCCAGGATCCGTTGTGGCACCACCTTTGTGGAGCGGGATAACTGTTGCTGTACGCCATTCTTTGGGTACATACACCATTCTTTGGGTACATAGCCTGTGGTAAGGCTGAGTTTGAACAGTGAATTTAGGTGAGGGTTTAGTTCATTTTGGAGCTCGTGTAAGACACAGCCTGGGATACCATCTGGTCCCATTGATGCTGTGTTTTTGGCTTTGGAGAGAGCTGTTTTCACCTGTGTGTCTGTGATGTCAGGGGCTCTACATTCTTCTGGGATGGACACAGGCCCTTTTGGGGGTGGGGGGGTAAAGTTTGCACTGAACCTGTCAGCCAGGATGTGGGCAGCATTATCCTTTAGCAATGGGGCTTTGAAACTTTCCACCTCAGTCTTGAGAAGTGTGAAATTTGCTTTTGAAAAATTTTTCACAGTGGTTTCCTTGGCTGGGGGTGGGGTCGGGATCGGGATGTGGATGTCCAGTGTGATTAGTTTATGGTCTGATCTTACCAGTGAGGGATTTACCTCTGGTGTGGAACATTGATCCCCCATGTTGGTGATGATTAGGTCCAGTATGTTGTCAACTGTTGTGGGAGCAGTGACCAATTGTTCCAGGGCGTTTGAGTTTATAAACTCTAAGAAGCGTTGGGCAAAGGAGTTTGTACTTGAGTAGTTTTCCCAGTCAGTGTTTGGGTAGTTGAAATCACCCAATATCATGGTGTTTGGTAGGACCTTCATATTTTCCAGTGTTCTCACGAATGCTGAGTGGGAGTCCTGAGACAAGGTGGCTGATCTGTAGCAAGTTACAATCTGAAAAGCAGCTTTGCTCATTGTTAGTTGCACATGGATGGTCTCCAAGGCCTCTTGCTGTGCCTCTAACCTGGAAGTGTGGGTATCCTTGATGAAAATGGATACACCCCCGCCTTTTCTATTTTGGTCTGGGTTCTGGGGCCGAAAGGTGTGGTATGAGTTATAGCCTGGTAGTGCTGGGGTGCTCTCTGGAGTGTTGAACCAGGTTTCTGTTACTGCACAGATATCGATTTTCTCCATACTGAGGAGTGCCTCGAGTGCATGCATTTTGAGGTTTAGACTTCTGGCATTGAGTAGCATTACCCTCAGTTTTTGGTTTCTTGTGTTGTTTATGGAGGTGGGTTTGTTTTTTGAGCCTTGTTTAAAAAGGCACTATGGGGGTGGCAAGAGCCTTGGCCAGTATTCGAAAGCCTAAGGGCGATAGGTGCAAGCCGTCTCTGGCGAAGCAACTTGGCTTGTTGAGCATGTCATACCAGGCTGACAGACACTGGATCCCCTTTGAATGACACCAATAGCTTAGCCAATTGTTAAAATTGATAATTTTATCTTTATACTGTGGCATCATTCTTGGTGAGGACAAGATGCTACTCAGGGTCAGGGTCATACCGACCTGGGCTACATATCAGAGAGCTCCTCTATGCCTCTCTTCATGTAGTCCAGGGAGGTGCATCTCAGATCGTTAACACCAGCATGGACAATGACAGAGTCATATTTGTACTTGTTATGGAGTGACCTGAGTGCTTGTGTTATGTGGCGGATCCTGGCACCCGACAGGCAGCTTACAGTAACCTTCTCCTTGTTCAGTCTAGTGAGCGGGACGTCAGTGTGCCTGACAATATAGTCTCCTATTACTAGTGTATTGGGTGTGTTATTTAGCCTTAAGGGCTGTGATTGCGTGGCACACTGACTTTGTGAAGTATGTGATACGTGGTTGTTGTTGGGAGGTGGAGGTTGCTTGGATGTCTGCTTTGGAGGTCTCTGCTGCTTTGGCAGATTTTTATTTAGAGCCTCTGAGTATGTTTTTTGTGTATTTATGTGTATTGTTTGCTGGTGCAGATATGACTGGTCTATGTGAGACTGGTAACGTGGTGCAAGTGTTTCCCTTCTCCTCCTGACTGACTGTGCCAGTCTTGGGTTGAGAGAGCTTGGCCTTCAGTTTGGCTGTATAGTTGCATCTCTCACATTTGTGTTTGTTGGAAGGAGGAGAGGGCTGTCTGTGTACATGAGGCAATTGTAACATTGCCTCAAGATGCCCAGA
Source organism: Protopterus annectens (assembly GCF_019279795.1). NCBI lineage: Eukaryota > Metazoa > Chordata > Ceratodontiformes > Protopteridae > Protopterus > Protopterus annectens. The sequence continues at coordinate 1,298,803,861 of NC_056745.1, read as the reverse complement.
TTCACCAGCTAGACTGGAGAGTGCACCTAAAGCTGCCCTTTAGACATGCCTGAACGGATAAATGAACTGTTTTATTGATTGTCCGGTAGGAATGAATAGGGAGCCTTGTACTTCTGTATAGTATAGGGGGGTGCAGTGCTAGCGTTTATTAGTGCTTACTGAGAGATTAGAGCAAGTGCTAGACTGTAATGTAAGGTTTGAGTGTTTAATTTGAGAGTTTGACTAGTTCCAAGGGAAAAATTGAAGAGCAGAATTCGTGGAGCCAGGAAAAGTTTAACCCTAGCTAATCGGCAGTGCACAAAACCGCTCATAACCGGGTTTTAAAGCAGGGAGATGAAGGAGATAGAAATTAGCCCAAAGTGGCCAATAAACTACTAGTTTCTGGGCTGAGACCACTCCTTCATAGACAGATAGGCTGCTGAAAGCTCCCCACTCTCACTGGTGAACAGAGAAACTTCCTTCTATCCAAGTAAGGTATGGACAACACAGGAACTTGTACCACAGCCCTGAATTCAGCAGAACCTGAAAACTGGACTAGACTAGTTTAGAAAAGGTGGGAAACAGGAATTTTTTTTTTTTTTTCTTTTTTTTTCAAAAAATACAGTAACTTACTCTAAAAACACTTTAAATGCTCAGAACAGGCTAGCACACTTGAGTGTGTAGCCTACAACACTTAAACAGATGATTACAACACAGAAACGACTATAAAAGTGCAAATCAGAGATATAAGTACAGTATGCAGCAAAAAATAGCTTTTTAGTGCACAAAAATGCTAGGAGATCCCGTTTTAGGCGAAATTAACAGTCAACAGAAAATAAAATGCAGAGAAATAATACTTAATCAATCTATAGTCACTCTTTTGTCTCTGCAGGACACCAGGAGGAGCTTTGCTGAGTTGTATACAAGCGCAAAACCGTGCAAATGCGGGTTTTAAAGCAGGGAGATGAAAAAGATAGAAATTAGCCCAAAATGGCCAATAAACTACTAGTTTCTGGGCTGAGACCACTCCTCCAGGGACAGATAGGCTGCTCAAAGCTCCCCACTCACTGGTGAGGGGTTTAGTTAAAGGACAGTTCATCAGGTTGACCAGGATGGTCTTCAATTTTAAGACATTTAAGGTAGAAAAAAATTAAATTGAAGAATACGTTTTTGGGAAGATGCTACTCTGTTAAAGTGGTGAACTGGATTAGTGATCGGGTTATTAGGGAGTGGAATAAGAAGTTCAAACCACTTCTGGGAGAAGGGTTGGTTGATGACGAGCATCAGCACCCTGAACCTAGCCATAAATGTAGGTTCATATTTAGATAGGAATCCATTAGCAAAATAATAAAAATATTCTGAAGAACAATTGGGAACATTTTTAGAACTAATGACAATATCTTTGAACGGTTGGGTTCTAAGCCACATACAGTTTATAGATCGGACCACAGTATCAAGAAAACTTTGGAAAATGTACAGAATTGGAGTGAGGAATTGAGCTTAAATAATATGTGAATTCATAAATGTGAGGCCTGTCGACAATGTGCTTATATACTAGAGGTTAGCAGCCTTTGTTTAATGAATGATGGGCATTCTAAGATTACCTTCCGGAGTGTCAGTTGTGGTTCAGAAGCCACGTTGGTGCAGCAGAAGCATTGTCACCTCACAGTAAGAGTTTCTCCCATTCGATTCTCGGCTGGAGTGCCTTCTGTGTGGAGTCTGCATGTCCTCCCCCTGGTCGAGTGGCGTTCAGAAGACATGTGTGAATGGGCGTGCCTTTGTTGAAGGTTGGGTGTTGAGCTGGCACCTCGACACCGTAAAAATCTACTGCCAATCATTAGCAGACCGGAAGTCCGCTGTGGCGACCCCGAACAGGGAAAGGCCGAAAGAAGAACAGTGGCAGTTGTGGTTCAGGAGGCTTAGTTTATCTAGCTAAACAAAAACTGAGAGGATGCTGCTTAAGAAAATTTATGAACGTTATTATGATCTATTGAATACCCGCTGTGGTGGTGCTGAGGTAGCGTTGTCACCTCACAGTAGGACGCTGTCCGGTCGATTTCAGCAGCAGAGCGCCTTTGCATGAGACGCACGCGAATGGGCGTACCTTCATTGAAGGTTGTGTGTCAGGGCTGGTAACTCGGCACGTAAAAATCAACTACCAATCATTAGCGGACCGGTGTTCCGCTGTGGCGACCCCTAACCGGAAAAGCCGAAAGACACAACATTATGATCTATTGAATGCTAATTCAAATAACACCCTCAGTTTGTACTTCTTTTAAGAGATTTAGGTTTATGATTTTGGACTGCATTTCCCATGATACTGGCAGGGGGGCTTGGGAAGCTAAGTTAGAAGATTGGAAGTTGCTGTGGAAATTTATGTTACAGGCCAGTGAGAAAACAGGATTGGATGACTTATCTGTTATGCTGGTGTTGAAATTAAGGGCAGCTAAACTTTAAAGGTTTGGGTTTTGAAACCTTATGTTTTATGTAAATTTTTGTGTATAATTTTTTAAATATTTTTTTTTTTTTGTGGTGCTACGGTAGCGTTGTTGCCTCACAGTAAGACGTTGTCCTGTTCGATTCTCAGCTAGAGCATCTTCTGTGTGGAGACATGCGTGAATGGGCATACCTTCATTGAAGGTTGTGCGTCAAGGCTGGCAACTCTGCATGTAAAAATCTACTGCCAATCATTAGCGGACCGGAGTTCTGCTGTGGCGACTCCTAACCGGGAAAAGCCGAAAGACACAACAACCACCACCATTTGTTAACGTTTTAAAGCTTGATGGAAAGTTTTTTTTAGAATGAAAACTTGTTATACGTTCATAGGTAGGTACTAGGCTATCTGCCCTGGGGCCTATACAAGCCCAGCCGAAAAGGAACCCTGGCTTTTGCCACCCAAGAAAATTATTTTCCTGTACCACTGTCGAGCAGAGCCACAGAGGTGATCCCCGGGGTGAATTTCCTATTTCCCATCCAATCATCAAGATTTTTCTTGAAGAGTGCTAATGAGGAGCTTTGTTTGATATAGATAGGTAGTTTATTCCAGAGTATGGGAAGTCTCTGGGACAGGAATCTATCCCTCCGGCATGTTCTGTTTATTGTGGTGACAAGGTTTAGGTCCTTAGAGCGTGTAGGTCAGAGGGATTGGGATTTGTTTAAGTGGAGCATGTCCAACAGCTCTTTTTTAGAACATGATTTGAATAATTAATTACTTGACTGGGTTAATTATGTAAGGTATTTAAGGTGGTTGATGTCATTTCCTCTTTTGTTCTGATAAAGTCCTTGGGTAATTGTCTGTAAGGATGAAAGTGCTTAACAGATTTTACGTTTGGTCTTGTTTTTTTGGAAGAGGTTTATTAAACTTGTTTGATTTTACAGTTGTGCCATGGGTAAGTTACTGTATTTTCTTTTGGTTTCCTTTTAGACCAAGGCAAGCACAGCAAGAGAAGGAACCTTGGGGGTTTGATACTGGCTGTGTTCCCAGACTGGAATCAATATCATCTGTAACTTGATAAACTGTCACTTACTCTATGACAGTAATTGCAGGGTTAGAGTTGTTGTAGTAATGGCCAAAATCATTAGAGTCGATGGAGAAGTTCTTCAAAATGTGGTATTTGGGGGGGGTACTAAATATTTCCTGTAACTTAGCTGGAAAACATTACTTGAAGAAACTAGTCTGATAGGTTACTAGTCTGGTAGGTTTTGGGACCCAGCACATCAGGGCAAGCTTCCAGGCAGCAGGTCACACACTGAAAACTGAGGAGGCAGCATCATCATCATCTAACAACTGAAACTCCAAGTCCAAAAAAAGACTGTCCTAATGATATCTAAGTCTCTACTAAAGTTTGCTGTTGAAGAAGAAACTTTCCTAATGGATACAAGATTACCTGCAAAAGGATTCATTAGCCCATTCACATTCCTTGGAATACAGTAGTTTGTGGGTAGAGGGACGGGTGAAATTGCTGAACATGTTGACCATCCCAAAGAACACATTTGGTCAGTTTGATGCAGGATAATGGGAGAGCCTCCTGTGCTTAATAATTAGGGTAATGCCCATCAAATTGAAGGTTGGTATGAAAAAGACCAATGCATCCCCATGCTCAAGCTTTCATCCTTGTCTACAGCGTTCATCATACTAAGGCTGGCATGGTTTAAGATGGAGTGTGCACAAGATGGAACATGTACCCCATGGCACTTTAGCATCCAGTATTTATAGTTTGGCTGTTGGTGCAGAAGATTAAGGCAGTGAGCTGTTACTGAACTACTTGCTGTGGTACAGGGGTTGATTTCTTCAGCCTTCCTTTGTCTGTTGTGTGACCCTGAACAAGTCACTTAACCAGACACTGCTTTGTGACAATTGGATAGGCTCATTAATGATCTGGACATCATGCCTAGTAACTACCTATGAACTGTCTGGACCACCCACATTAGGCAACAAGTGAACCCAGTGAAAAACTGAAGCAAATGCATCGGCAGTTATAGAACAAAATTCCTGTGTTACTGAAATCTCTAAAGATTTTCCAAGTATTTTAGCACACTGAATTCAAGTGTCACTTTAGTTATGAATGATTTTCTCCTGATTCTTGTTTGTTTTCTCTATGCTTTGTGTTACAGTTGACGTTTTTGGTTTGCTAATGTTGCAACTCATCTTTTGTACTTAAACAGTTTACAAGTGTTTATGCAGTCAGCCAGTACTTGTGCATTATCAAGTCACACTTGAGCCAATTAGTCTGGGTTTCATTATTAGGAACAAGGTACAGTTTAGGAAGACTAATACTCTGCCACATTGCTGGCTTCATGGATAACACTTGGTAATGCCAGTGCCAGAGTCCCTGTAGCACAATTAAAACGGGAGCGAGGCCTGGTGTATAACAGCTGTGCTAGTTACATTAAAGACCATAACTGTTACTGCAAAATCACAGCAGTCTGTCATGTCTGCTGCTCAACTGTGTCAAGTTTTTTCCAAGTGTTAATGAGTTAAAAGGTCTAGCTATGTCCTTTATTCTGTACTTTTCCCATCCTATGAGTTTTTTTTAATGCTTCATTTCAACCTTAGCTTCTGGTAGTGTTTAGTTAGTTATGTATTTATTGGCATTTATTTACTAGGAAATTCTGACTGGATAATCCTATCCATTTTCAGCAGATATCTGTGAAAAGCTCCATAAATAAACAAACAGAAAGTTTATGTATACAGGTGAAAAATTGACATATTACAATATACTGTAAATCCGTAGAGTAAACATTTTTTTTTGCTCCTCAACTTAGACTTGAGGGATGCCAGTTTGGGGATTAGCGCTGGATGCTAGATAAGCCAACTATGGCTCTGGGTACGTGAACTACTAAGTGGAGACAGAAAGGGTAGAACCAATAGCAGAGTGTAGTTGTAAATTTTGTCTTCTGAGTCCGAGTTGTATTAGGCGGATTGTTATCCAGGCATGTCAAGTTTATTTGGCAAGGATCTGATTCCTACAACCACCCAGGGTTTGTTTTCCTTTTTATAAGCAGAGTTAAATTGTTTGAACTATTTCAAGTCAGCAGCAAGAGTCCACATGGAAAAGACCCACTATTATAGAACTGAGTTAAAGGTGTTAGGCATACATACGGTGATTGGGTATAGGACTGGAGGAGTCTCGCAAAATAAACTATGTGAACTGAATCATAACTACATAAGAATTATTTGACTCCTTCCCACAATATTTTACAGTTAACTGGGAGAAACATTTATGCAGTTTACTTGATCAAAGCAGATGTTCTTCGTGTTTCACTGTTGCAGTCATCACACTTGAGTTATCCTGCCAGGGGTGACCCTCAGTCCGCCCGAATACCAGACACTTAGTATTTCTGCATCGGTTGCTGTCACTCCAGGACTGACATCAGGTTGCCAGTGGTATAAAAACAGGCAGCCAACGCCATTACATCAGTCTTTTTTGCCGAGGATCCCGAAGCAGTTCATAAGAGTGCCAGTCGGCCGCTACCAGAGTTTTTATTTCCGAATTTGAAGTTGAAGTCTTCTAAAGCTAAGTACCCCGTTGGGGACCCTTTTTCTTGCTCTAACCGATGTCAGAAAAAGTTAACAATTGTCTGGCCTGTGGAAAGCAAATACCACACTGAAATTTCCTTTCTTACTGCATCTGTTTAGGCCCAGACCATGACGTCCCTTGCTGTCAGTTTTGTGCTTTGTTCAATGCCAGAACTATACATCATCGGGCCCTTATCGTAGCTAAATACTTTAGCTCTCGATCTCCGTATTCTGAAATGGCTTCGGTAAGTCATCCGACTACTGATGATCTGAAAAAACGTAAGGATAAAGATGGAGACAGACCGCACAGGTCCAAAACTGCCGATGATGCTTCCGTTAAGCTAGTCGCCAGTTCAACGGTACTCAGTGAGGTGCTTTTGCATCCCCTGATGCCCAATTCTATGGATTCGCAGGCCGCTACCAAGACCCATTCTGAGTCCAGTATGTCACGAGACTCTTCTTTGACTACGGAACCTGTGAATGTCTCATCCTTGGATGGGTCCGGAGACTCTGTGCAGGCACCAGCTTCTGAGGAAGCTCTTCACACTACTAATATTCAACAAAAACTGACGACTTCTTTCGCGTCTTCAGTTCTTTCTAAAACTACTGAGTTTCTAAGGCCCAGAGTACGAACTACACCTAAAAAACCGATGACCCAACATCAAGCATCTGCTTCCTTGCCTCAGTTTCAGATGCTTATAATGGCGGAAGACCTTATCATGCTGAGCCTACCTCTGCTAAAAGGAAAAGAAACTTGTCTTCATCACATCAGCTTTATCTGACCAAAAGTCCGACGATTCTGAGGTTTCTGATTATGAAGACATGCTCTTATCTACTTATGAGGATTCAGATGCAGATGAATCCATTCCTTCTACCTCTCCTCCAGAGGATTTTTCTTTTGGTGAAACCCTACATACCTTGAGAGAGCATTTCCATTGTGAATGCCAGGGTTATCCTCAGTCCAAAAAGAGAGACTGAATTTTTAGCTCTACCACAGCACAGACCCTTAGCTAATCCTCCTGTTCTGGATGTTGTGGATGATGTTTTTATGAAATCCAGTCTAACTCCTGATACTCTACCTCCTGCTCCCAGGAAACCTGACAAGTACTACAGAGTCCCTGACTCTCACAAATTTATTTTCAAAAATCCTACTGCTGACCCAGAAGTCATCTCCCAAGGACCTAAAGGAATAAAAGCAACCACAGCTAAGAATCCCACCCCTTCAGACAGGAAATCTCGAGCTTTAGACTGATGGGGGGAAGTGTACACCTCTGCAACTCTTGCCATTAGAGCATTAAATTGTCAGTTCCACATGCTGAAATACCAGCAACATAATATGCAACGTATTAAACAAAAATTATCTACCTTCCCTGACTGTGCAGAAAATAAAGAATTACAGGAGCTTATGCATTCTGCAAGCCAAGTTAGTAAGCATACCCTGCAATGAAGTAAATAGTGTGGGAAGAAGTAGCCAGGGAATTGTTATGGCTAGGCTTGTATAGGCCCTAGGGCTAATAGCCTAGTACCAACCTATGTGGGTTTTGACGCCCTAGAAGCATCCTGTAGGGCAGCAGTCACAGGTTCTGTACTTAGAAGGCACGCTTGGCTTAAGGAACAAACCTTTCCAGACTATGTCAAATCAAAATTATTGGATGCACCACTGAACAAAGACAATCTGTTTAGCACCAAAGCAGAAGAGGTTTTAGAAAATGTGGAAGAAAAAGCTAAGTCTATGCAGACAGTTAAAGACTTTTTGCAAGTCCAGCCTCCTAGATTCAGTAGGCATTGCCCTCAAAACATTGGTCCTTTCTAGCCCCCCAAGGCCACCTCAGACTAGACCTAGGGGAAGCAGACCCCCCCCCCCCCAGATAAGTCTCAGGGTATGCAGAGATCTAAGCAATGGAGTGCCTCCACTTCTAAAACAGGGAGTGCTAAGCCACCCCATTATGGAAAGAATTCACAATGAATTCTCAACTCTGCCCCTCTCCTCTGAGCATCTGCTTGTGCCCCTAAGAGGAAAACCTGCCTCCCATGTAAAAAACTGGGCCTCCATCATCAATGATCGATGGGTCCTCGGCAGTGTCCCAGGGTTACAAATTTTATTTACACACGCTGCCAACCCCAAAAGGGTTCCCAGATCTTCCTCCAAACCAGTGGGCAGAGAGAAAACCAAGTTCATTCCCTGCTCTCCATGAGGGCAATTCAGCCTGTTCCTGCAGAACAGATTGGCCAAGCTATCTATTCCAGACTTTTCTTGGTACCCAGAAAAGAGGGCACCCTGGTGCCCAATCTTAGATCTATCCATTCTAAATACCTTCCTGGTGGTACCAAAATTCAAAATGCTCACCCTACAGCTGCTTTTCCCTATGCTGTCCAAAGATGCCTGGTTAACCACCCTAGACCTAAAAGAGGCCTATCTTCACATCCCAGTCAGAGACTCTTGCAGGAAATATCTACATTTCAGGGCAGCATCTACTTTTCAGGGCAGCATCTATGCATTATCCGTTCTCTGCACTTCCCATTGGCTTATCCACTGCTCCCAAAGTTTTCACAAAATGCCTGGCTCCAGCCATTGCTTTTTGCAGACAAAGAAATATTCAGATTTACTCCTACTTGGACGACTGCCTGATTCAAGCAGGCAGGAAAAGCTGTTGCAGCACCAGACATTTGTAAAGGACCTACTAACCTCACTGGGGTACACTATAAATGAAAAGAAATCCAAACTAGTCCCCAGTCGAGACTCTATTCCTGGGAGCAAGCCTGGACACAGCATTTCAGATGGCATTCCTTACTTCAGAAAACAGGCCTATCTGACAGGCTACCACAGTTATCAGCAAGGAAAATCCTGCGAGCTCTAGGGTTCATGGCTTACTACATTCTACTAATTCCATATGCCAGACTGCATATGAGGAAACTTCAGTGGTATTTAAAAAGCCTTTGGTGTCAACATTCTCAGGACCTGGAAACTATTATACCTATGATACCCTGTCTAAGGAAAGATTTTCTTTGGTGGGCAGCAGCAGGCAACCACAACAAGGGACTTCCCTTTTCGCATCCCCACGCCACCCAGACTCTAACCGCAGACACATCAGACTATGCCTGGGGTGCATACCTGGATGGCAGGTGCATTCATGGCCACTGGAGCCTAAATCAAATTAATCTGCACATCGACCAAAAAAGAGATGCTAGCTGTTCAACACGCTCTGACAGCTTTCAGAGCCCTACTCTCTCCTGGGCCTCTACTAATCAAAACCGACAACACCACAGTGATGTGGTACATCAACAAGCAGGGGGGGACCCACTCTGCAGGCTAGCCATGACCCTTTGGAACACATCCTTAGCCATGCACATTCACCTGCTAGCACAATTCCTGCCAGGCAACCAAAATTGTCTGGCAGACAACTTAAGCAGAAATCTCCTAGACCCACATGAGTGGCAATTAAACTACAACAGCTTCAGCCTTGTGACCCAGAAATGGGGTACCCCGAAGGTGGATCTGTTTGTCTCCCCCTACAACCAGCAGCTCAACAAATTCTGCACCAGGGAACCTCACAGCAAGGCATGGAAAGTGGATGCCCTATCCTTCATATGGGTAAACCTCTCAATCTATGCATTTCCCCCCTCTACCTCTTCTTACAAGAGTATTACTCAAAATAAGGGAGGAAAGACCAAGGGAAATCCTGATTGCCTTCCAACATTGGTACCCACTACTGTGCAGTCTGTCACCATTGCCTCCATGGCACCTCCCTCAGATTCCAACTCTCCTGATTCAGCAGGAGGGAGAGTTATTGCATCCACAATTGCAGACCCTGAACCTGGCAGCCTGGCTTATTCCTTGACTTCTCCTCCAGTGGCCAGCCTAAGCAAGCAGGTCCTGGATGTCATACGTGAAACCAGACGACCCAGCACTAAAAAATCCTATGCTGACAAGTGGAAAAGGTATTGTTCCTGGATCTAGACTAAAGGAGCTGACCCAACGCAGCCCTCCTTACCTCTCATCCTGGATTACCTAGCAGACCTACTCCACAGGGACCTATCCTTCTCTTCCATTAAAATACATGCCTCTGCCATCTCTGCACATTACAGCACTGAGCCTCCTCTCTTCTCACACCCTCTCATCAAGGAGTTTCGTAGAGGGGCTAACAACTTAAGGCCACCAAGAATAGTCCCTACCCATGCTTGGGGCCTTAACTTTGTGTTGGAAAAGCTCACTCTTACCCCACTTTGAGTCTGCAGCTTCAGCAGAGTTAAAATTCCTTTCTCAGAAAGCAGCCTTGTTTCTGGCCATCACTTCAGCTAGAAGAGTGTCTGAGCTACAAGCACTTATGGCTGTGGAACCCTTCTTCATTTTTCATGCTGACAGGGTCTCCCTTAGGACTAACCCAGCTTTCATGCCCAAGTGGTGTCCACTGTGGTTCTCAACCACTCTATTCATTTGCCCACCTTTTTCCCTAAACCTCAAAATAAGGGAGAAAGGATCTTGCACTGTATAGATGTGCACAGACAGCTCAGATTCTACCATGATAGGACTAAGCCTTTTAGGAAATCTGGCCAGTTACTATAGTCAGCTTTGCACCAGAGACTGAGGGCAAGGCCATTTCAAAACAAACCATTTCCAAATGGATAGCACACTGTATCCATTTCTGTTACAAACACCATGGGAAACCACCCCCACTGGGGGTCAGAACACATTCCACTAGGGCAACTTCAACCTCTGCAGCCTTTCTCAGAGGGGTCCCTACCAGGGACATCCTGGAAGCTGCAACATGGAGTTCTGTTCATACCTTCACCAAGCATTACCACCTGCCTATCTTTTCCAAATCTATGGCAGGCTTTGCATCCACAGTCCTGCAGAGGTCGTACTAGCCAGCCACAACTCTTCTTGACTGCCTCCACCCATTCTTCAGCTTTGGAAATCAACCCAAGTGTGATGACTGCAACAGTGAAACATGAAGAACATAGTACAGTTGTGTACACTTACCATAAATGTAGATGTTCGAGTGTATTCACAGTTGCAGTCCTGGTTTCCCACCGTCCAGCCCCCTTGTCTCTCTCTCTCACTTTCTCTTCCTCACTCTTTACAGGGCTATTGGTATTTACTTTTTACTGGTGCTGTTATTCCACCATAACCTAGCTCCCTATTTGGGGCAATAAAAACTGATGTAATGGTGTCGGTTGCCTGTTTTTATACCACTGACGACCTGACGTCAGTCCTGGAGCAACAGCAACCGATGCAGAAATACTATGCCTCTGGTATTCGGGCCGACTGAGGGTTCCCCCTGGCAGGATAACCCAAGTGTGATGACTGCCACCGTGAATACACTCGAACATCTACATTTATGGTAAGTGTACACAACTGTACTTTTCTATGCAGAGAGACCCATGTAGGTGCATTTCAAAACTTTAGGGCAGACCTCTTGAAACTGACGAAACAGTCATGTTTCAAAACTAATGCAATGGCATCACAATTTTAGATGGCTGTGAGTTAGAGGCCTGGGGCCCATTCATTTTACAGCTTGTTAAATATATTTCTTTTTTATTTTAATTTATTTCTAGTTTGATAATCAAGGTAGTGGACTGTTTCCAGAAGACCCGTTTCAGGCACAGCTTATAGGAAGAAACAGAAAAGTGAATACAGTCAGCAAAAGGCTATAAGTTACTCAAGACATTGAGAACAGGAATATACATTAAATTATATTTAAACAATGATATTTAAGCACCAAATAGCATTCAGTTAGACATTATAAAATGTTAGTAATTAAGTAGACTGTAGAATAGAGTATGTGTGCTGCATTTTTAAGAAGCGTTTCAAGGACTGAACGTGCATATAAATAGTCAGCATGTGCTAGCTTCAGTGCCAGTTTGAAAGTGCAGCCGGAGAGTGAGCATGTATGAGTGTGATAGCTAGTTTGTATATAGGTTTAAGTACTTTAAAGTTATTAAGCCTCAATCCTGATGTGTTTGAACATAATAAAGCTGCTTGAACAGAACCCATGAAGTCTCATCTATTGAATCCTGATGAGACAAGCAACATGGTGTCAGGACCAGGATTCCAGAGATTGATGTTCAGAGCCATGAGGTGCAGAGATAACAGTGAGGGTAAACTAAGAGAAGCAAGCACGAAAAAGAGCCAGAAAAGAACCAAAGGTAATGAAAACTTGCATGAACAGTTTATTTTATAAAAAAAAGATAAAACGGAGGATTACAAGGGCACAAACCGCATTATTGAACAAGAGGCACAAAAGGTTTGATTAAACAAGATGTTTAAGATTGATATTTGATAAAATCATTATCAGAAAAGCACATAAAGGGTCAGAAGTTACGAGCATGTTTAAAGCAAAATGGGCATTCTTAGAGTAAACTGAGCAGAAGAAAAGTACAATGAGCATAAAAAGAGATTAAATGAGCAAAACGAATATAATAAGGGCAAGAAGGGCAGATTATGCATAAATAAAGCAAGGCGACTGCATGATTTTTGGCAAAGTCCTGTGTTTTGGCATAACTGCTATTTTGTATTGTATTCCGGGCATAATTAGAGATTGAAGTTGTTCAATCTCGCTGTTAATTCTTCACTGATGTTTTCGGAGCCGATCCTCGGCTCCGACACTGCTGACTAGCAAGCTCAAAGTTCTCCAGTAGCTTGAGACCCAACCCCTTATCCCACAATGCACTGCTGGAATTACCTCAGATCTAGTTTGCTGCGGCACTGATCTCTTGGCTGCCAGCATTGCTCGAGACTATTATTGGGAGTTTTCATCTTTCAGCAAGTTTTATATTTCAATTTTATATCTTTTACTACTATATATATATATATATATATATATATACATATATATATATATATATATATATATATATATATATATATATATATATATATATATATATATATATATATATATATATATATATATATATATTTATATACATATATATTGAAAGATATATATATATATATATATATATATAGTAGTAAAACATATAAAATTGAAATATATGTGTGTGTGTGTGTATATATATATATATATATATATATATATATATATATATATATATATATAGTAGTAAAAGATATAAAATTGAAATATAAAACTTGCTGAAAGTTGAAAACTCCCAATAATAGTCTTTTACTACTATATATATATATATATATATATATATATATATATATATATATATATATATATATATATATGAAACCCGTGGTGGTGGTGCTGCGGTAGCGTTGTCGCCTCACAGTAAGATGCTGTCTGGTTCGATTCTCAGCTAGAGCGTCTTCTGCATGGAGACATGCGTGAACGGGCATACCTTCATTTAAGGTTGTGCATCAGGCCTGGCAAGCATGCGTAAAATCAACTGCCAATCTTTAGCGGACCGGAGTTCCGCTGTGGTGACCCCTAACCGGGAAAAGCCGAAAGACAAAACAAACTACTATATAATACTATCTAGTTAGCAGTTGTTTTCTGTTTTCTCTCCTTTCCCAGTAAAATCTTTGATTGCCTTCGGCCTTTTGGCCTTGGGCCCTTTCTTATAGTTGTTAGTTGGAGTTACCCTTTTTGGATTTTTGATATTGGATTGCTTAATACTATTTAACGTTATATAGCTAAATAGTTGGTTACTAGTTGCCTTTTTGGGCTGTGTGTTTTGTGTGTAGTTAGTTAGTTTCCTCTTTAACTATCTTATAGTTAAATAATGTGTTTCCATTGGATTTTGTGAATAGTACTATGTCTGAAGAGAAGGAAAAACATCCAAAGTCTGGGTTTAAAAAAATGCCCAGACTACGGACAGAAGATGTCCATTAAGGATGCCCATGTGCAGTGTGTTTACTGTTTGTGTGAGGTGCACCTGCAAGAGTCATGTTTGTGTGAGGTGCACCTGCAAGAGTCATGCAGTATCTGCCACTCCTTTTCTACTAGAGTGCTTGCAGAAGGGAAGAGGAAGGTAATTGATAGGGGTATTATCAAACACCCTTTTTCAGAGGCATTGTCTGACCAGGATGGGGCCAGAAAATTGTCCAAATCTTCCTCCGAATCCAGGACAAAGAAAGGGAAAAAGTCTGAAAGTGTTGTGACTTCGGCTCCATTGACTTCGGAGCTGAAAGTCTGTTCTTTTCGGAACCGAGACACTGCTCTGGAACTGGTTGACAAAAAACCTCCATCTATACTGCTCCAATTGGCTCCATCTGTTCATTCATCCAGGTCTTCTGTCAGCCTGTCCGATCTGGATATGGACCGGCTGGTTCAGAAACACTTAAAGGCACCAGGTCTAGCTAAATTGCTGTTGGCTCAGACCCAACCGTCGGAGCTGAAGACCATTACTCCTGAACTGTCTGCTCCTCCTCTGAGCCATACCGGTCCTTCGGAGCTGGAGGAGGCTGACCTGATGATTGTGGATCCCTTGGAGCCGACACCTGTTCCAGTGTTGTCAGTTCCATCTGCTCGGACGTTCTCTGCTCCGACTGGGGACTCTAGGAGCCGACACTCTTCGGTCGGGTCCGGGGAGGATAGTCGCACCAACTTGGTGCCGACCCTTCCTTTCGGGGCTTAGTCGCGGGTGAGCTCTGCTCCTAGCTCAGGCTCGGAGCCCATGGCTTTGGTGCGGGAGGGGATTGTGGCTCCTTCGGATCCATTGACTCCTTCTCATTCGAAGCCATGAGGCGAGTGTTATCTCCTAAGACATCCTCATCTCAAGGTCTGGCCTCTTCTTCCCCTAACGTGCTTGTGTCCGTTTCTGTTTCCTCCAGTCATCCCAAGCATAGAGACCCAGAGCCTCAGGTATCCCCACAGGGTGCTCTCTGCTCTTCTGAGACCTCTCCAGAAGTTCCCCCTGAAGAAGTCCCCAGGAAGAGATTATGCAAGAGTAGGCATTTGGACTCCCCACAGGAGTCTTTCACATCAGACATTGACTTGGATGAATCAGAAGAGTCCCCTAGATCCCCCTCTGAGGACATCGCTTTTGCGGAGATTCTTGAAATTCTTAGGCAGAGGGGTGATTGGCAGTCCAAGAGCCCTACTGAGGACAAGTCGGTTCTCCTGAAGGCGTTCGGGTCTCAACCTTCCACCTCTTGGGTATCTCCGCCCTACGATGAGCTTATAGATCTAGTCTCTCGTAGGGCGTGGTAGTCACCAGAATCTATGTAACCTGTTCCTAGGAGGCCTAATAAGTTTATTTCTGCCCCCGTGGATAAGTCCTTTTTGACCAAGGGAGTCCCTGTTGATGCCATGGTGGTGGCGGCAGCCACCAAATAGGAAATATCTGAGACTTCCTTGTCTATCCATCCTCCTAACAGAGAATCTAGGATTATGGATAGATATGGGAAACGCATGTTTAGTTCAGTGACTTTCTCACTCAGATCACTGAACTACTTGACACATTTTACTAGACTGCAGAGAGATCTCCTTAAGGAGTTGGGAGATGCTCTTCAGGGTGCTGTAGCTACGAGTGTATCTGACAAAGTTGCCACCCAGCTCGCTACCCTCAGTTCTATAGTCAAACCCCTCCATGCGTCTTGTATCTTACGCAGCTGATGGTTCGAGTAGAGCTGCAGGTACAGGAATTGCTCTTCGTAGGCATGCCTGGATGAGACTCTGTTCCTTCGCGGAACCCTTCAAGTCCTCCTTTAAGAATACCCTGTTTGACAGCTCGTCCTTGTTTAGGCCAAAGGTGAAGGAGACTTTGGCCAGGTGTGTGCAAGAGGGAAAGGCTCTGTCTGCCGTCAGAGTCTGTTTTTCCACCCCCACTCGACCCTTTCCTAAAGGTCAGAGGGGAGGAAGATGAGGTTCCAGAAAGCCCAAGGAGCCTTTCAAGACATACGTGGAGAGGCCCCCCCCTCCAGAGGCAGAGGAGGGAGTTACAGTGGAAGACGCCGCCCTCGCGGCAGAGGGGGTTCCCAACACCAGGGTGACAGAGATCAGTCCTACCAGCGCTCCTGAAGGGAGGCCCGGCTGTCCTACTCTGGAGGCAGTCGGGGGTCGCTTGTCATTCAAGCCTGGCTAGATATAACAAATGTCTTTTGGGTACAAAGTACCATTTTCAGAGGGTATTTCATACCGTTCTCCACCCAGCCCCTTCCCATCAAAAAAATCCCGGACGTTCCACCCAGTCACAGGGAACAAGCAGCAATAGAGGTACGCCGATTGCTAGAAAAGAAGAGTCATCCAGCCAGTCCCAGCAGACCAAACAGGATTCGGAACTTAAGATTCTTTTTGGTTCCAAAGAAAACAGGGGACTGGAGACCCAGTTTGGATCTTGGCAGACTCAACCAATGTGTGAGAAAAGAGAAGTTCCGAATGGTCATGCTACATTGGATGTGCTCAATCGATCTCAAGGATGCGTACTACCACATAAAGATGGCCAGGTTATCCAGGGATCACCTGCATTTCCGGCTGGGAATCAGTCATTATCAATTCCAAGCTCTGCCCGTTGGCCTCACTACAGCCCCCAGGGTGTTCATGGCAGTAGTCACGGCTCAACTGAGGCGTCTAGGATTCCAGGTGTTTCCGTATTTGGGCGATTGGCTCCTTACCTCCACCACCAGGCATCAACTTCTTCAAGCGAGAGAGGCTACTCTGACACTCTGCGATCAGCTAGGCATTACAGTCAACTTTGAAAAGTCTGTCTTGTTGCCATCGCAGCATATCGTTTTTATAGGGACAGAATTAGACACGTCAACCACCACTCTTCGTCTTCCACCAGAAAGGATTTGTATTCTTTGCCAGCACATCATGTCCTTAGTATCAAAGAACAGAGCACCAGCTGCAGAGGTATTGAAAGTATTAGGACTGATGGCAGTAGCAATCTTGGCAGTCCCGTTAGCAAGGATGCATATGAGAATCCTTCAATGGCTTCTATTCACGCAATGATCTTACCAACAAACTCCAATGAGTCACACGATCCTGATAACGAATTCCTGCAAGAAGGATCTTCAGTGGTGGTTGACGTCCCTTCATGTCACAATAGGACGTCCCTTCATGCTACCCCCTCCAGTTGCCACTGTGACCACGGACGCTTCCCTGATGTGGGGGGGGGGGCTTTTTCAGGGAAAGACTGCCCAAGGCACATGGACAGATCAAGAATCACATCTGCATATCACATCTGCATATCAATGTCCTGGAGATGAGAGCAGTACTTCTAGCGTTGCAATACTTTCAGGACTCTCTTCCTCTAGGGACAATTGCAATACAGACAACATGTCAGTGGTCTGGTACCTGAACAAGCAAGGCAGGACCAAGTCTTATCCCCTTTGCCGAGAATTCCTCAGAGTATGGCAGTGGGCAGTGTCATCCCAGTGCTTTCTGTTAGCAAAGCACATCCTGGACAAATCCAACGTCATAGCAGACAGATTGAACAGGGCAATTTTATTGCCCCACGAATGGTCCCTCAAACAAGAGATTGCGGACAGGATTTTCCGCAAATGGGGCCAGCCTTCCTGCGACGTGTTTGCCAGTCATATCAACAACAAATGCAGAAGGTATTTTGCCCCGATTCCCACGCCAGGTCACTCCCCGAGGGATGCCCTTGTCCACAATTGCCCCCCGGGTCTCCTCTACGCATTTCCCTTCATTCCATTGATAACCCAGATTCTTACAGAAAGCAAAGTCGATGGGACGGACGATCATCCTTAGACCCTCATTGGCCTCGGTAAATTTGGTTTCCATTTCTTTACCATCACATTCTGGAAGACCCATGGATCCTGGACCCAGTTCCGGACTTATTGACACATCCATCAGGGGATCTTCATCCATCATTGCATGCACTGAAGCTAACCACTTGGCTGCTCCAATTCCCTGCATAGCCGAGCTTTATAATCTTTCCCATGACACTAGTCAAATTTTGTTGGCTTCCCATAAGCCTTCCACCAGAAAATTGTATCGTAGTAAGTGGAAGAGATTTTCCATTTGGGCTTCTTCCCATAACATTGACCCTTACCAAGCGCCATTGTCTTCTATTTTATAATTCTTGACAGAAATTTTCAACAAAGGAGCAGCGGCCACTATGGTGTGAGTACAATTAGCTGTTGTATCTAATTTCCATCTAGGGAGTGATGGATTGAATAATATGTCTGACCAATTGTCTAAGGCTTTTCTAAAAGGTTCTTTTCACATGAGGCCTCCAGTGAAGACACCTTACTCTCCCTGGAATTTAAATTTTATGTTATCTCGCATCATTCTTCCTCCTTTTGAGCCTGCATCATTTTGTGAACTAAAATTTCTATCGTGGAAAACTATCTTTCTAGTAGCCATCACTTCAGCCCGCAGAGTGTCAGAGCGCCAAGCCCCCTTATATGGTCTTCCATGCTGATAGAGTATCTCTCAGGACAAATCAATCCTTTTTGCCTAAAATATGTTCTGAGATTAACATCAATCAAGTCATTGAGTTGCCCGTTTTCTTCACTAATCGACCAACAAATTGGAATATATGTTGCACAAACTCGATGTTCACAGACAGCTTAGATTTTATTTAGATAGAACAAAAGACATTAAGAAATCAGATCAGCTTTTTTTGTCCCTTTCTGAGGCCAGGAAAGGTAAACTAGTTGCCAAAACTACCCTGTCTAAGTGGCTGTCAGATTGTATCACTTACACATATTCTTATCATAACATGCCCTTGTCTAGTAAGATGAAGGCTCATTCAACCAGAGCAGTTTCTACCTCTTCAGCCTTTCAAGCCAAATTACCTTTGGACAACATCTGTGCAGCAGCCACATGGTCTAAACCTAACACATTTATAACTCATTACAAAGTGGATAAGGCCTCCGGGGACAGGACTTCATTTGGTTCTACAGTTCTAGAGAGTGTGCTTCTGTGAGCCACCCAAGATCAGGTTGCTAGGGCCGCTACCCATCAGTGAAGAATGAACAGCGAGATTGAACAACTTCACATAAAGAAGTTTTATGTACTCACCATAACCATTATATGTGAGTTGTTCCATCTCGCCTTCATTCTCACGTCCCTCCCTCCTTCCCCCTCCTGGCTGGCAGTTGACCTGGAGGCTGTCTTCATCCTGGTTTTTCAATGTGTCTTCATATTAGCTAACCGAACACTTACGTAATCGAATCTCACATCACCGGACTATATTAAACGAATCGTCTTTAACTTGAACAGATATAACAATGAAAATGTTGAAATCAAATGTTTTAGTTGGTCAAACATGTACTGTTTACATTTGCATATCTACGTAATAGTGCATACCTGAAAATATAATATACGACATATATTATATTTAGTTATATATAACGTTGTATAAGATATAAAGTACAGTTCATGCCTTTATTACATTCATTTGTGAGATAAGACAAGTATAAAAGGTTGAGACAAGTGCTTATGCGTGTTTTGCACATGCGCTAAACTGCAACATGGCTAATGAAACACTGCATACACCCAGAGTCCTGGAAGATATGTATGACACGGTAAAATCACAGAAAGGCAAGGCCATGCTAAATATCGATGGCTATCTGTTTAATCTAGAGAAAACAGTAAAGGAGAAACACTATTGGAGTTGTAAACTTATAGTTAAAGACAAGTGTAAAGGTAGGGTAATTACTGGAAAATACAATGAAGGAGAAGTCCTGTTAAAATCTACGGGACATCACCATCCCCAGATGTTACTGAAGTTGAGAAATATACAGCCTGTGACAATCTAAAGCAGAGCGTGTAGAGACACCCCTGCATTAGTGGTGGTTGACATAATAGCAAGCACGTCTGTTGAATCAATATTATCCTTGCCATCACGTAGCTCCATGTTAATACAGGTCAATAGGGTGAAACGTACGAATATCAAAAGTTATACAAAACTGTGTACAACCTTAGATAGTGTTGATCCTAGTAGCTGCAACCGCAAAGAAGGTACTTTTCTGCAGAAACAAAAACATGATGTCTATAACAATCTGCATGTCTTGGTGTTTTCTACCCTTGAGAATCTACGAGATTGTAGTGAATCTAGAATGTGGTTAATGGATGGAGTGTTCCTCACTAAAACGTGTTTATGTAGACAGCTATACAGCATACATGATTTAGTGACGGTAGGAGACAACACTAAATGTCTTCCACTGGTGTTTTGTCTGATGTCTAAAAAGTGTTTTAAGTCCTATAACTACATGTGGGATTGTCTGTTTGAGCTCTTAAACGATGCTAAGCTACATGTTAGTGTGCAATTCATTCTATCAGATTTTGAGCTTGCAGCTATTAAAAGCATTAAATATAACTTCACTATCATTACCAGTAAAGGCTGTTTGTTCCACTTTGCCCAAACTATATGGCGTAAAGTGCAAGCATTAGGTTTAGCAACATTATATGTTAATTGCGTATCATTCCAGCTTAATGTAAAGAAACGAATAGCTCTTGCATTTCTGAACGTAGATGAAGTTATTCCTGCTTTCTAGAATCTTTCAAAAGCATTCCCTACTTTGGGTAAGGAGTTAGTACAGTATTTCTCTGATGTTTGTTCTCGACATCGTAAACAGCAGATCCGACTTACTAATGTAGACAGATTTCCACCTATGTTCTCCGTACAGTTTTGGAATGTTTTGGTTCTAAACAAGTTATGTTTACCCCGCATGCAGAAAAATGTAGAGGAGTGGCATAGAAGAATTCGCTGTCTACTGGGTAGAAGAATATGTGATATCCCTTGTGTTTTGTCTGTATTGGTCAGGGAGCAAAACAAGGTGAATGACACAAGGGTTAGGTTGTTGTCTGCAGTACCACCTTCGCCTGAAATGAGAAAAACTATGGAGCGCTGCAACAGGTTAGAAATGATTATAAAACATAAAGTTACCTACACGCAAGATGACTTCCTACGATCTCAGGCTATGTTATTGAAGGTGTAGTGCAAAACCGTTATTTTTCAGTTGGGCATGATTCAGGCGTTGCACTTACTGTGCAGAATGATTGTAATAAACTCTATAAAGTCTATTGTAGGTTTCTTATGATGATTTGTGTTACGTTTCTCATTGTGTAGTACGTTTAGGGACTTATTAGTTTGTCACTCAGTGTGTTGAGTAGTTAGGAAGGTATTAGTTTGTTACGTGCATAGTTTTCTTTCAGGCACTGGGTGCATTAGTGTTGGCCAAACAAAATGTTTCAACTATATGATTTTCGGCATCTTAGCATTTCAATTATGTACGTTTTCGTTGCATATAGTTCAGTGACATGAGATTTGATTATGTAAGTGTTAGGTTAGCTGATATAGACCCATTACATCTTGTTGTTATATGTAGTCCAAAGACCTATGCAGTTATTATTGGGTCTCAGAGACAGTTTGATAATTAATCTGCTTTCCTTTACCAAAGAAGTTCATCATATAAGCACATCTCCTAGTTCCAGTTTTACTGAAGCCATTTTCTCAGAATATGCTGATGTTTTCAATGACAAATTGGGTACACTTCCAGTTGTGTATTCTATGAAGTTGGATTCAGAGGTCAGACCAGCAAAAAATGTTCCGATAGCTATACAGGATAGAGTTAAAGCTCAGTTGGATAAAATGGTGCAGTAAGGTATAATTTGTCCAGTTACAGAACCAACTGAATGGGTGTAGTCCATGGTAGCAGCCCACAAAAATGTCTCAGATGAAATCAATATATGTATTGATCCAAGAGATTTGAGCAAAGCATTAAAGAGACCGCACTATCCAATGCGTACAGTCGAAGAAATTGCAGCCCTAATACCGAATGCCACTGTTTTTTCTGTCTTGGATGCAAAACGTTAATTTTGGCAAGTGATGCTTGATCGCAAATCCTCAGTACTGACTACTTTCAGTATCGCTTTTGGCAGATACAGATTCCTAAGGATGCCATTTGGAATAAATTCTGCAAGTGAAGTCTTTCATCATGCAAAGGAACAAATTTTTTCAGGTTATCCTTGTGCCATAATTATTGGTTGGCGGCAGTGGTGAAGCAGAGCATGACAGAATCTTTAAGAGAGTTCTAGACAGAGCACATTAAGTGAACTTAAAGCTCAGTCCTCTGAAGTGCAGATTCAAACTACCAGATGTTACACATGTAGGTAATTTGTTTACCAGCACTGCAGCCATTCAAGAGATCCCCACACCAGAAATTTGTTCAAGCTCTACAATGTTTTTTTGGTATGGTCAAGTATTTAGGCAAGTTTACACCAGACTTCAGTGAGCTCTCAGCACCTTTGAGAGAGTTGATGGGTAAAAATGTTGCATGGTCTTGGTTGGAACAGCAGCAGAAAGCATTTGAAGACCTTAAGCAGAAAATTGCCACCCCACCTACATTAAGATACTGTGATGTCAACAAACAATTAACCCTTTCCTGTGATGCTTCAAAATTTGGTCTTGGTGAAGTTATTCTTCAAGAAGGCTGACCAGTAGCCTGTGCATCAAGAACTCTTACCCAAGTTGAAATACAATATGCTCAAATCGAGAAAGAACTTTTGGCGATGTAATCGTGAAATTTTGAACATGCAGATACTATCTGTGGTCGAGCTATTCAGATTGAAACTGATCACCAACCTCTAGTTAATATTTTAAAGAAGCTATGCATTCAGTAAGATTACAAAGAACGATGCTTAAATTGCAAAAGTACAGTTTTAAAATGGTCTATGCAAAAGGCAGACTTCTTTATCTGGCTGATTCCTTATCCAGATTGTCCAGAAATACAATGGAACAGCTTCATGTAGAGAAGTTTGACTTTGACGTCAAGGAAGTGCATAATATTTCTATCACGAGACTTAATGAGCTGAGAGATCATACAAAGACTGATCCAGTTTTGCAAAAGCTCAACCACTACATTAATGCTGGATGGTCATCAAAGAAATCTATTGTACCACTTGAAGTGCAACCTTACTTTCCTTACAGACATGAGATGTTCATGGAAGATGGCATTATTTTCAAAGGCCCCAAATTGTTGTTCCTGCTTCCTTACAGTATGAATATGTCCAAATTTTGCATTATGGTCACCCAGGTTCGACATCTACCAAAACAAGGGCGAGAGGACTAGTATTTTGGCCTTCTCTAGCAAACAACATTGATAAAGTACTTTCTTCTTATTCAGTATGCAGTAGTATTAAACTGCGTTTGCAAAAAGAACCACTTCAACTAAGTCAAGTTCCTGAAGTACCTTGGTCAAATGTAGCCAGTGATATATTCTTGTGGAACTGTCAGCCTTACTTGGTAGTCTTCTTCCAACTGGTTTGACATCGATTTACTACCTAACCTAACATCCACTACTGTTATTACCAAGTTGAAATGTCATTTCTCAGTCCATGGTAGTCGACACACAGTTATGTCTGACAGTGGTACTCAATTTACTAGTCAGCTGTTTCAGAAATTTGCAAAAGAATGGGACTTTGTACACGTTACTAGTAGTCCAGAATATCCACAGTCAAATGGTCTTGCTGAATGTGCAGTGCAGAGTGCAAAGCAATTACTTGAGAGGTCAAAGCATGTCAATACCGATGTCTTTTTGAATTTACTTAATCTCAGAAACATACTCCTTGACGATATACTTGGCTCACCTGCTAAGAAGCTAAGAACAACAGGACAATTAGAGCTCAACTATTCAGAAAATGTTCTTTCCAAAAGTCTAGCTATGATAAATCAAGCAGATTTCTTCGTCCATTGAAAGAAGGAGACAGAGCGAGGATACAAACAGCGAAAGGTTTCAACTGTATCGGTCAAGTAACAAGTATGTCTACCAAGCCGAGATCCTACTTCGTATAATCTGAAGGTGTAGAGTATAGGAGAAATCTCAGACATCATCTTCCTGTATCAAAATCGATATCGCAGCATTGTTCCTGTGATACAGACTCTAGATCTCAGAGCAATCCAGACAATGTTCCTGTTGCAGAACGTGTCTTAACTTCTACTTCTAATCCTGATGATGATCCTGATGTCCCAAAAGTTGAACATTCAGCAGAGAGAGTCTTGGTTGCTAAACCTGATTGTAATTTCTATGTCACACGATTTGGTCATATTTACAGACCTAGTGTGAAATACACAGCAACCTTGACATAATTGTCTATATGTATTTAGTTCTGTATAATTGCATGACAAAGAATTATTTATATTGATTGCATGTCAATTAATACTGTCAACATTGCATGACTTACTCCTCAGAGGGAGGATGTAGACTATAGTATGTGTGATGTAGCTTTAAGAAGCGTTTGAAGGACTGAATGCGCATATAAAGTCAGCACGTGCTAGCTTCAGTGCCATTATGAGAGTGCAGCCAGAGAGTGAGCATGTATGAGTGTAATAGCTAGTTTGTATACAAGTTTATCTAAGTTAGTTAAGTCTCAATCCTGACGTGTTTGAGCATAGTAAAGCTGCTTGAACAGAATCCACAGTCTCGTCTATTGTATCCTGACTAGACGAGCGGCACAGACCTATAAAATATCGACATAGTAATACTTGCAGAGATTGAATGCATGTCATTGATTTGACTTCTGTTAAACGCCAAGATTGTATAACATAAAAACTGACCATTGTATCTTACAGTTGAAGTGATGCACTTAAGGATACGGGAATGTGAGTTTGATGAGTGGTATGTTGTGGTAAGAAAATGGAGGGTGTAAGGGTAAGATTGTGTGATTCAGAATCTGTAACTGTGTAGGTAGAGAGTAGATGGGGAACATGATGTGGATGTATTTAATTTGTGTTTTGGGGAAAGAGGAACAAGCTGCTTTGTTTTAAGAAGCATAAGTTTGTATCTAAATTCAGAAACAAGCTTACTGTTTCCAGTGTTTGAAGGAATGTTACCCAAGATTTTAGGGCTTAGTACTGAAAAACCTTGGACAGAGGAGACCAAAAAGGATTCAAGGTGCATTGTGTGATTTGAGACTTGTGGATGTAGGGAGTTGGAGTAGGGCAGATTCCTGAAATTCAAGAATTGTAAAGGTCAGTGCAATGTTTTTATGGAAAATCAGTTAGAAGGTGAAAGGATTGTGCAGGGAGGTACAAAATGAAGGGTAAGAAGAAAAAATCTTTATTGGAAAGAATTTAAAGGTCATGAAGGTTATTTTTCACTGTGTTGGTTAGAAGAGGAATGTTATGCTTTTGCTTACTTGGTGAATACATTTCCTCTTTCTGCTATAGGTTCAGGAATGAGAAATCTGGAACATTCATAGCACCCCAAAGAGGTTATGGTTGATTTTTAGTTTTAGGTGAACATTGTAGATTCTCATAGAAAGGGAAAGAGCTTGTAAAAAATGCCTAGGTATTTAAATGAGGGCATAATTATTGTGAAAGGGGAGAGCTTTGTTTGAGTAATAGATGGATTGAAGCCTATCTACTGTGCCAGAGAGCATTCCTTTGCATATTTTCCCAGTTTAAACATAATTTTATTATTTAGCTGAGTGTTTTTTGGAAATCTAGACAAAATTCCTGCTGAGTTGATCAGATGCAGATGATTAGAATATTTGCAGATTCATAAGTCATCAAGGACATCATCTGTCATTAAAGTGTTCCCATAAAAGGACTCTGTCATCCTTGCATAGTTATTTGACCTTGTGTCACTATGAACTATCTCCTTTGAATAAGACAGTTATATGTAAAAGAAAGAAACAAAGCTAGACTTAGCCCTTAAACCTTTTTGTCTGGTGTATTACTATGTTATATTTAGCTTCCTCAGAATTTCCAAAATACCTCAACAGACAAGTAATTCTGTTTGCTAATGGAAAATTGTGGGGGTGCGGGGCTGGCATTAGAAGTTGCATTTCTTATAAAATGGACAGCCTTATGTAGATAACATCATGTTGGCGATAGGAACCATGATTACCAGTTCGGTTCCCATTGTGAACAAACTATGTGATGTATATGACCTTGAACAAGCCAGTTGCATTCTTATTGATTTTATTATCTGTTATATGTTTCAAGGTATTTTTACACTTGAGAGTATACATAGAATAGCTTTCTGCTTATGCATGTAGTAAGAGAAGCATCTGGCAGTGGCCGTTAGAGACAACAGTATGCCAGTGATGTGTGGTAATGCTTTCTTGCTTATTATGTAAAGGTGCTGTAGTAATGTCTTGTGGGGGGGGGGTGCATACCAGCCTTACTACATAAACCCTTTGGAGATGCTTTAACTGTGTTTTAAGGTACAGTAGTTGATTTTATTTGAGACTGCTTCTGTGCCTCTTGAAATACAGTATGTTGCTGGAATTCAGGGTGTTTGCAGTTTAGCTTGAAAGTGAGAACTGGTAACAAATTCATTCTTTTCTCTTAGGGCTTAATTTTTCTGCCCTTGCTGAACAAACAGTGCTGCATAACTGTCCCTATGGCTTCCCCTCAGGCAAACAGCTTGTTGATTTGTAAGCCCTGCATATCAAAGCTGACAGTCTTTCATCAGAAAGTATAGCATTTCTTACCAGTTTTCCCCTACATGTGAATGTTCGGTCCAATGCTTATCTGATCAGATTAAAGGTTATCTGTACCATGCTCATTAGCAACCGGTACTTAAATGGCAAACTGTATTGTCAGTAACAGTAAGGCAATTACCCCTAGCTAGGAAAAAAAAGCTGTATCATCAGGGTTAGCTTGTTTTGAATTGCTCAGGGTAAATGTGCATCTCC
The DNA here is from genome assembly GCF_019279795.1 of Protopterus annectens. Classification (NCBI taxonomy): domain Eukaryota; kingdom Metazoa; phylum Chordata; order Ceratodontiformes; family Protopteridae; genus Protopterus; species Protopterus annectens. Next base: position 1,298,777,335 of record NC_056745.1, on the reverse strand, counting down.
TGAGAACGGGAATGCTGTTTAGTGTAGTGTGCATTATTCTTTCTTAGTACTGGAGCAATTTTTTATTTTTTAGTTTGTGTAGAAAGCATAGTATTTCACTGCAGAAGATTTCCTCTAAGCTTAATTAGACAGCATATGATATTGCCACTTTGAACAGTAATCTTGATAGATATCTGCAAATTATGTAGTTTTCTTATGTTAATTTTCCATAATTGATAACGTTGTGGGCTTTGAATCCTGGTATTCCTGTGCAGAATGGAATTTTGCCAAAAGTGTAGGCATATATATTTTTGTTCTTGTTTTCTCGCCTATTACAGCTCAGTTATTACGTACATACTGCACCCTTGCCAAGGCAAAAAGTCCTGGCTTATTATGTACTTTTGTAACATGGTATGCATTTTTTCTGTACAATGATTTTTTAAAAACTGTACATGAATTTATACATATACATGCATACAAACAATATCACTCTTTTAGATGCATCACAATTCATGTTTTTATATTTTTGTGCATTTTATTCCGATTTTTAGCTGTGTATTCATTTACATAAGTGTATTTAATTTGTATGTGTGTTTAGAATGGGGTACACACTAAATTGTCATATCCCTTTAAATGTTCTTTGTATGCACCACTTGCTTCATCAAAATGATCATGTGATCTTAACCAGGAAATTTAAACTGTTTGTTTTTCTTCATTTTCTGATGTGATGAAGTTTGTTATGGAATAAATTAAAGCGCTAATCTCTCCGTTGCTACTTTTCTGAATTGGAATACACATTTGTGAGTTTCACTGGTCGGAGTCTCGGCAGACTTGCTGATTTTTCATTGGGCTACAACATGTTGTGTTAACACACACAGTGAGAATGTATGTGTAAAGAACATTTTAACAGCTGCTGTCCTAGCTGGCAGGAAAAGATGCAAAGCTTTTCAAGAGTTGTTTCCCCCCAGGATGGGCAAACTGGCATGAATTACTTAGTTTAACCTTCCCTAGCCAGCTCCACAAGCACTCGGGTCACTGAACAATCCTTGGTTGCAGTTAGTTCTTCAACACTATGCACCATGGAGCTGACTTTCTACCAACATGTAGATTCTTGACAGACATTGTGTATTCATGTTCTGCAGAACTGTTACTATTAAACAAGAGAGCATGGAACTTATTTTTAGCTGTCATCAGCTGAGGATGCATTAGCTTTGGGAGACTTGAATTTGATTGATTCATTCAGTTGTTAATCAGTCACTGATCTGGTGTGGCCATACGAGTGTTGCAAAATGCTTTATTATTTGCTGAAATAAGTACAAAACTAGTATGGCTATGACTTGTGTTTGTGTGAAAAAAATATCTTGGACTTTTTTTTTATCTGTGTACAAATACAATAATGTTGGGACATATGCATTTTTCTTGGAATCAGCAAAAATGCAGTTAACATGTCGTCATATTTCAAAAGTTTAAGTCCTAAAATGTATCACAGAACATTCAGACACTTAGATCTTCCAGAAGTCTGGCGGTTCCACTCCTCAGACTGTATAAATGAATACAGGGTACCCCTTAATCTTCCTTGACTGTGTGCAGGACTTATAAAAGCTGTTGCTGGTTGGGGAAAAATGAGGAAAAAAATGTATTAGTTTTCTGATTACTCTGTATAACCTAAATAGATCTGTAATATGACCTTGTCAGGATAAAGCTGATAATGGCCTCTGCTCTCAACCGCACCCATTTTAAAACCAGCCCTGCTTGTGTGTGTGTGTGTGTGTGTGTGTGTGTGTGTGTGTGTGTGTGTGTATGTATAGAAAGTTGTTGTAGGTTATGTGTGGGGAGCGCTGGGGATTTTATTGTTATTACTTTAATCTTCACCACAGCTAAACCTTAGAGGTGTGCACAGGAGCTCATTATAGCTTGTGTTTGGGCTGGGAATAGTGTGGATATTGTTGCTTTTACTTTTCTCATAGACCTGAATGATAGGTTCATAGGTTGGTACTAGGCTATCGGCCCTAGGGGCCTATACAAGCCTAGCCATAAAAATTCCCTGGCTGTTTCTTCCCACACTATTTACTTCATGGACCTTTGTCTAATAGGGCGACTGACGTGATCCCCGGGGTGAATTACCTTTCTCCCATCCAATCGTCAAGGTTCCTTTTGAAGAGGGCCAAAGAGACGCTCTGCTTGACATATATGGGCAGTCTATTCCAGAGTCTGGGGGGTCTCTGGGTCAGGAACCTATCCCTCCAGCATGTTTTGTTTATTGTGATGACAAGGTTTAGATCCCTGGAGCGTGTGGCTCTGAGGGATTGGGATTTCTTTAAGTGTAGCATGTCCAACAGCTCTAGGTTTGACATGGCCTTGTATGTTAAGCAGAGATTGCCTCTGAGTAGACGATATGCGACAGAGTATAGCTGGAGTTTTTTAAAGCGGTCAGCGTAGGGCATCCGCTTTAGGCCTGTGATTCTTTTAGTGAGGTATTTCTGTGGCCTTTCCAGTTGTTGCAGATGTCTTGAGAGGTACATACCAAACGGGGATTTGTATTCTATAATGGGTCTAATGAGGAATGAGTACAGTGGGACAATGACCTCCTTTTTTCTGGATGAAAATCCCTTAGTGATGAGGTGTGCCACATAGAAGGATTTCCTGACTGTTGTGGCGATGTGGTTATCGAAGGTGAGACCACTGTCGACCTGTGTCCCTATATCTCTTATCACACTTTCGGTGTTTAGTGTACTGCCGCCTATGTGGTAATTCACGGGTACATGTTCTTTCCCAAAGGGGGGATAACTATACATTTCTTGGTATTGAGGTTGAGTCCATGGCTCTGGCACCAAGCATCTGTTTCTGTAAGGCCCTTTGATGTAGAAAGAAAGCTGCTATAGCTTGTATAGGGGCAATGAACTGTTAAAATCACACATCGGGCACATATTCAGGTGGCTGCATTTTTGTTTAGGGATGAAGAGGCATGCAATGTATGTGTATGTTAGTGATCACTTGAGAGGACTATGGCAGTTTGAAGCTCTGCTTTCATCCAAGTCTAAAACCAGAGGGATGCATAGGCAGTAACTGTCTTTTTTTTTGGGGGGGGGGGGGTGGGTAGGGAGGCAGGCAGTATTTTCAGACAGTACATGTGTATCCTCACAACAATGTTCTTGTTTGTTTATTGTAAGCTACTATTTTGTCATCACTGAATGCTAAGCCATGGGCACAACTTATGTGTTCCTTGAAAGAAAAAAATATGGCTGATATTCTTTTCTTACTCATGATTTTTGTTTAGGCCACTATTGGATTAAAAGATTGGGAAGAGTTCTAAAATATATCCCACAGTGTCTGTAACCTCTATAGCTTCTGGGAGCGATGGCTTACTTGAGTTATTTCTTAAATGGTTATTACTATGCTGTCTTGGCAGGAAAAGTATGTTGGAAAGAATCCAAGGAAAACAAAAGTTGAACAACAACACTGAATTACTTTCCTTAGTCATAATTTCAGTTCAAGCCATCATTATATGAAAAGGTTGTGTGAAAAGGAAAAAAAAATCTCTAAAATGCACTTCAAAGCATATAGAAAGTTATAGCTTTTTGAAATAACTGAAGAATAAGACAAAATGTGAGAAAAGGAAGAAAAAAAAGTGTGTGTGTGTATATATATATATATATATATATATATATATATATATATATATACACACACACACACACACACACGGATTCACTTTATAATCTTGAAATACTGAAATATCAAATTTCAGTATCTCGAGACTATAAAACCGAAAAATCAAAACACGAAACCCCAAAACCATGACATTTAAACACACCCTACACCATGCAAACACCTTCCTCCCCACACTACAACACACAAGCAAAACAACACACATACAAACACCTACCCTACATATAAGCAGGGGGGCAAGCATCCCTGCACATCCCATGTGGGGGGCTGCACCCCCCCACACCCCCACTACTTATATATACCAACTCCGAGGTCGTACTAAAAATGACACAGACACGAAACCCACCACTACACAGTCTACATTCCCCTCGCACAAACACACATCACATACATACAAACACCACCATTCTCAACACTTACACACACACTCTTACATAACATACCTTAACCTACATCTACAACTTCCCAACACACTAACATACAGTAAAATCCCTACCCAAAACCCTTACAATAGCCACTTACCTGAATCTCCAGCTATCCAGTAACACAGCGCACCACCATAACTGCCGATTCGACATTTCCGGATTCGGTTATGTGATCTTTTGCGGAACTGCGCTTTCGCTATTGTAGTCTCGAGAAGTCAGTATTTTGAGATTATAAAGTGAATATATATATATATATATATATATATATATATATATATATATATATATATAGTGTGTGTGTGTGTGTGGGTAGGTAGGGGGGGGGGTGCTGAAACAGTAGGCAGTGCCTAGGGCGCCATTTCACCAAAGTCCAACCCTGTACATAGAATTGTTGTTATGTGTTATTGTTGCAACTAAATGCCAATAACTGTAAATGTCCCTTTGTGAGATGGGCAACATAGTGTGGTAGTTAGGCCTATTGTAATGTAAAAGCATTGTAGCTACAGGCGAGTCTGTGCATACTACACCTAAAAGTTTGCAGCATGAACTTAAAGGTTGCTTAGGAGAGCGAGCACTGACAGGGTGATACTTTTGGAAGTGCCTAGGGTGTCCCTTACTTGACATTTGCTGGGGCCCCCCAAAATGCTAAAACCGGCCCTGCTTGTGATTAGCCTGCAGCCTTAAAACACACTGTAAGGTTGTATTAAATGCTGCTGTACGTCTCAATTTATTTGTGTGTATTAGATTTCAGAAACCTGGTATGTCCAGACAAGACCATGCATCTGGAGTTTGTATAGTTGGGTTTGCAGACTGCAGCCTGATTTGTTCCTTTATTTTGGATGATTTTTCTGTTTCTTATTTCTGTTTCCTAATCTTGCTCCACATTCAGTGCCCTCCATCTAATACATAACATTCATTTTGATTGTTGACAAAGACCATCTTGTTCAAACTATAATTTTTCTCAACTGTATTTTTATTGTTTACCAATTGGTACAGCAAAGTGAAGAAAAATGAAAGGCCAAAGGCTATATATGTAAAACACATTTCTGAAACAGTACAAAACCATTCATTGGCATCTTTTAAATATTGTCGTATTAATGGGCATAATGTAGTTCATATAAAACATGGAGATTATTGGGGTAAAATAAATATTTGTTCAACAAACACTAACATAGATATGATACAGGCCATGGAAGTCCACCATTAAGTGGTTGTGAGTTGTCTGTAACATCTCAAGTGAGAATATTGTTATGTTAATGCACTCACAGAGAAAGTAAGAGCAGCCAGATGTATGGTATAATTTGTTAAGATGTGCTGCACAGGTTAGGAAAATTGACTGTAATCTGTAAATGTTTCTGGGAATGTTTCAGTGAGGAAAGAACTTGTCTGATAAAGGCACACCACAGCTGAGAAAAATTTGTTTGTTCATCCGGTGTTTATTAACAAAGAATGTAATGAAAGCTGATGTTATTCAGGTTAAATACTACTTTCAGTTGAATGGTATGTAGTAGATATCTATACCAAGGGTACAGTTGTACTTTTCACAGTCATTGTTGTCACTCATAATCAAGAACTTGCTGAAGCTGCTTATTGGGAAGTACTGTATAGGTTAAGTAGGTTTACATCTGCAAAAGGTTTGAAGTACATCTGTGACAGATGTCTTCCACACAAAATGCAATTGGGTGATATTTATTTCATGAAGGAGTTGTGCATTGACACTTGTAATGTTTTTGCAATGCCGTCTATAGAAGGTGACCTGTAAAATCTGATGTCTGCATCACTTCTTGCAGGGTGGTGTAATTTGGAGTTTCATTTGTTCAAGAATGGTTTTAACTAGTTCCAGTGTTGCAAGTTAAATTTGCTGAAAGCCACTTTTAGTGCCAGTGGGATTTGCCCTTCACCCAAGTGTTGTGCTACTGTGGAGTAGGTGTATAGATATATGGTTGGTATGGAAGGTATGTTGCCTATGTTTGAGGCTTCATTAATTTGTTTTTCTATCAGTTATTTTTGTTGCTTCAACATTCAGTGAAAGTTTCTTGGTAGAATAGCATGATTCCATTTCATTGAAGGGTAGTGACATTGTGGTTCAGCAGAATGGTTTCTTCTGCGATTCTAGGCCAGGACCATGCAGAATGAAGAGAGTAAGTGAATCAGAGGCCCAACACTGGACAAAACCTAATCCTGCAACTCTCATCAATGTGTGATGGCCTCTTGCTCTTTTCATATTGTTTACTTACTGTGTCCCTAGGCTAGTTGTGAATCAGGCTTGTAAACATCACTGGCTGATAAATAGAATAGGCAAGACATCCTTTACTAAACACTTTGGGGGGGGACAAGTCCCATGATTACAGTGGTGCCCACCCATTGTAAGCTTGAGCTTCTAAAACAGTACCATGGCAGGTCAGAGTGTACAAAGCAACCCCTCAGGTCCCTTGGCAAATGTTTGTTGTCTGCTGTCACTTTCCATGGCTGAAGAGAGATCCTCTGGCACAAGTTGTGTAAATTCCCATGAGTCCTGTCACACCAGGAGGGCCTGTTGGAATGTCTGATGTTCAGCACGCGTAATGTCTTGCATATGTGTGTCAGCAGCTATCAGGGAGAACGGAAGCACACTCTTGCAGAGCATAAATTAATGTTGTACCAATATTTTTCATGCCTTGATGCCTTCTCTGATGTGCACTTCTCTGGGTTCAGGCAATCCCCATACCTGACACCCAGCACTTGTCTGTCATTCAGTCATTATATCTTGTATTGGATGAAAACACAGTGCTCTTTATTGGAGCTAAAGGTAGACAAGTATTTTCCCTGTCCCTTGGTCTCCATCTGAGAAGGAGATTCTAAAGTCCCTGAGAGCTTTATTTCCAAGACTGATAAGGATGATGAGATCTCTTCTGTCTATATCTTCCCTAAGGATTATTTCCTCCTTTGGAGAGATACTCAGGTTCATGAGGTGTTATGAAATAGCCTGTAGGTCCTTTGCTTTCCTCCCTTAAAGAGCATATACTTTACCTTGTAGCATGAAATGGTATGCTGGAATGTACTCTGCCGTACCTCTCAATTGTCCAGATTTCTGCCTTCTATTTTTGGTCTGTTCCTTATAAAATTTGTAGTTTTCAGGCAGACCAGTGAGGATTGAAGTTGCTAAATAATGACATATATACATTTCAGTTTCAGCCATCATATCCTTCAGAAATGCACACAAATGCAAATCCTGTTATTCTAGCAACTTTCTAAGTTTTTATAAGTGCAGTATTTAAAATATGTTCCTGTTTTTGGGCCTTTATCACACCATTATTTTAGGCTTTGTCCAGATTTCCTGTACTAAGAGGTTGAGAGATATGTACTTTGCAGATACCATTAACAGTTTAAATTATGACTGCATGCTGTATTTCCATTTTACTGAAAAAATACACCCTCACCCTTGTTTTACAGTGAGAGACCTTCCTGAAATCACATGAACTAGATCCTGAGATATTCCATGCATAGCCCCTCAACCTTTCATCCAAACATGTGAAACACAGGCCTGTCATAATGTGGAACAAATGGCCAAAATGGGGAGCACTTCCTAACAACTTCAACTAGGAAGCTCAGAGCATGGTTAAACGTGATATTTTATGACAGTTTCTTTTGATTAGTTAATATTACATGCCAAGGGACTGAAAATGAGGACTGTTCTGCATAATGAGCACAGTTCCAAAGTATGTTCCATGTATCCAGTCAAGACAAGGATTTAGTGTTCTGAATGACAAGAATGGTCACCAGTAGCTAACAAGGAAGACATGCTTAGCATGTCACAGAATTAAAAAAAAAAAGAGCCAGCAGAAGGAGATGTTTAAATTGGAGTGGATCGGAGGTGAGGGGTTTACCCAGTAGCAACTCAACAATAATTGAAGTACGCTCACAACATTAGCACCTTAACCACGCTCACAACAGTAGTGCCATAACAAGTTGAGGTACATGAAGCATTGCAAAAGGCCAGGTACCAAATAAAAGTGAGCAAGAATTTGTCCTTTTTCTTAGATGTGAGGTATGAGCATCTTAGGTTGTACACGGAGATTATAAAACATTTTACAGAAAAGAGTGGTCACTCGTACACACCGGTTAATCTAACAGTAGTTAATTTGCTGGCAGTGCATTACTTATTCCCTCCACAGCAGTTCAGGGATGCTGGCTTTTTTTAACATCTGTTTTATAAGCATTAGTGCATCATGAGATGTTTGAGAAAATCCTTTACTAAAATGATAATTTGAGCCTTTATGAGTATTTTTTAAACTTGAGCTTTTGCTAAAAAAGTATAAACTGTTCAGTATGGACAGATCTTTGCAATGATTATAATACTTGTATTCCACTGAATAATCCTGATTTTACAGCGGAAAATTACAATCAAATTGATGAACATTTTTAAATATTTTTGCAAACAAGTGAGAGTACTTTATAAGTTATCATAGCTCAACACTTTGTATCTGGAACAGATTTGTCTGTCCAGATGTCTGTTTCAGGTTGCTTCATCACCCAATATTTTGGCATACTTGCTTATTGGGAAATCAGCACAGATAGGCTGGCTGGCTGGAACTTCAAAACCACCTGATAGTATCCCAACTCACCATTGCCCACAAGATCTTCTACCAACCCAGCAACACTCCTATACTCTCCAATCTCATCCTCCAGTACAAAAATCTTAACTCCCTGCGCTCTTCCAACAAACTCCTTGCCTGTATATGCAAGTCTAACAACCTGGCTGGAGACTCTCTTTTTTCTAACAGTGGGGAAAAAACTGGAACCTACTGCCAAATGAACTAACATTACTTTCTTCCTTGCCTCTATTTAAACACAACCTCAAAAAACACCTAAATTCTCACTGGCTATGCCCCTGCAGCAATCCTGACTAATCTTCTTCCTCTCTTCTTCTTTTTCTAATTTCACCTCCTGTTACTTCTTATTTCTACTACTCTTACTTCAACTACTTATACTCTAAATTGATTGTTACATGCTCACTCCTTGTTTGACTTACCAACTGTTGTTCCTAATTTGATATGCCTGAAGAGTAATTCCTACTCTATATTATTACTACTTCCTACAAGGCATACTTTTTAATTCTAAACATTATTTACTTGTAATTGTTATTTTTATTTTTATTTTAATCCCTGTGGATGATTTTCTAAGTTGTATAACTGCCGGAGATTTTCTCCCCGGGCCTCTACTGAAAATGGAAATATATCCAGTTAGACTAGCCCGGTTAACAAATGTAAAATAAAATAAAATAAAAATAAATAAAATATAAAAAATGGTTGCATATGTCATAATCTAATATATGAACAAACTGAGATCCTAGATAGAGGTCATGTATCAGTGGTAGATTTGTCAACTGTGAAGTACGTGACTGCTTGCCATACCTTCCATGTACTACAGGATGCTCAGTGTTAATGGTAATATAATGCTGCATATTTTATGATTCATATTACACACAAGTTGTTCCATCTTTAGCTCTGCTCATGCATAACACTGCAAGTTCACTTTCTAGCATTGCTTTTTCTCCCACATGAATGGTGGCTGTGACCATAACTAATGCAGTAAACCCGTTTATTGCAAATATGCACATTTTCATAGCTATTGCTGTAAGCAAGTTTGTCATCATTTCCATATGAATAGTCTGATGACTGATACGTTTGTAATGTTTCTGTCAGTTAAATGTTGATATAGATATGTAAATATGGCATATACCCAAGATTGCAAACCAATGGTGGTATCTTTATTTTTGTTAATGCTTGTCACTCTAAATTCATGTCAAATTGCATATTTTAAGCACCTTTTTGTAATCCTGAACCTAACTCATGTACTACAGCTGCTGTACAAGCACACAGATTTTCATAAAAATTTCAGAAGATCCTTCTTGTATTTAATATAGTATGACAAGCAATGTAGTTGGATTTATAGGTGTAGTTTGGAGCAGTCAGCATGTTTTTCATGTAAGAAGTAATTCAAACCGTTTCCTGCAAGGCTAACCACATGTATTCCACTGCAGTTCTTAATAAACTGTAACAGACAGTTCCCCAGAAATGTCCCAGTACCAAAGACCTATACATGAAGTCTACACAGACACATTTTCTTGCCAGATGCTGTTATATTATGCTTAGGTGAGGTAGCAGGAGAGTGGTACTTAAGTATTCTGTTTAACAATTTTTAAAAGTGCTGCAGTGTTTCATTCCAATTTGGGAAGTAGCAGAAGTTTCTGTTCCTACACACCAAACTTCTGTAATAGTGCTGTTGCCACTGCCGCCTCATTATGTAGAGGAGGTAATGCAGCATCACAGTGGATGCGTAGTATCTTGAACTAAAACTCATATTGCCTTACTGATCCAACTGAACCAGTTAGACACTTGGTTACCTAGAAGCTGGCATGTTTTTTTTTTTTTGTTTGTAAAATCATCTATTGTGTACAGTCACCTCAGTTACTTTTGCTTACTGCAAACCCTGATGGGGGTTTCAAAACAAGGTGCACAGAGTAACTGCAAACAAAAGTTTGAAACTGCCATCATCCTCTTAACTCTTTTTAGTACATCTGCAGACAGACATGAAGTTGAAAAATATGTCAGCAGTATTTTGCTAATATTTTAAAATACTGGCAGCTTTGAATGTTTTACATCTGTTCAAGGGACTTTTTTGACATGTTCTCTCTCATTTCTTTTTAGCGTGAAGTGCTTCCAGCTACTCGTTTGGGAACTCTACCAGCATCATTCACCACACGCATTCTCCCTCCACAAGCCGTAGAGTATGCATTTGCTTTCGTTCAAGTGCCACAAGATGTAAGTATAAAATAAATGCATACAAATATGCATATATTATGTAGTGTGCAGTTTAGTAATATCTCACTACAATGGGATTTGTACTGTATGTATTCTTAGTGGTTGTTGGTCTGGTTGGCAGGGTGCACATCAGCAAATTGATCAGCATTGGCTTGGGCTGTCTGGTTGTATAATGCACAATATGCTTACCAGCTGCTTCCCACTGTAATGTCAACTTGAGATATAGACTGCATTGTATGACTGTGTTATTACAGTATTGTTTGCACATTGTCACCACAGATATTTACCTTTGTACTTCTCATAATTGTTTTCTTTTGTGGTCTTTGGTATACATTTCTTGTATTATTAGATTGTTTCAGGAGTACACTTATATGCTTAAATGTTGCATTCTGGTTGTTTGAAACTGGTTAGCTGACCGATGCATCAAACCAAAAACATTTAAAAAATTTGAGTCAGAAAAATGTAGCAGGATTATCCAGCACCCCTTTTTACTTAGCATGACACCACAATGTGATCACTGGACACTCGGAATGTGGTCACAATTCTGCATCTGCACAACACCTAGAAAGACATCAAACGGAGTGACTGCTATGAAGACTGCACAGCCGCCTTAAGTGGAATTATATGCTGGTTTGTCACAGATTGGTGACAGAAGTGAGATTATAATCCTGTTTGCATTTGCAGTCAGTGAACATCTTTTTGCTGTACTTAGCACCAGTCAGGATTCATGGAAGGAGGGAAGTTCTTTGCTTACCAGTGGTGGGGAAGCAAGCACTGGCGGCCTTTTTGTTGGTTGAAGTCAGCCAGAAACTAGTACTAGTAGTCCATTGTTAATTAGGGGCCCAATTCCTTCAGCCCCCACTAAAAACACGGCTAAATGTACGCTAAACTGTACTGCTGATCTAACCAGCATATCCTATAACTGAAAAGTTCATCTCTACTTGATTCCCAAGTGTAAAGCCTAGCACTTGTAAAAGCCTTACTCACCTTGCACCTTGATAAACTTATTATTGATAACTCTTATTATACCCAGCCCCCCCCCCACCCCCAAACCTTGAAAGTTCTTTATCTACTACTTCTAGTATGTCGAGGATCAGTTGCTAGTGTCCTCTCCAGCTCACTGGAACCTGGGAATATATTGGAGGCAATGTTACATGCCCTCATGTACACACACAATCCCTCTCCTCCCACAAAACACAACACATGCGAGATGCAGATGCAACGGCCAAACTGGAACTGAGGCTGAGCTCTCTCAACATAGGACTCAAGACCAGAGACAGGAGAAGGCAGCAACACTTCAAATCATACACATACTCACACAAGACATGATACTGCTCTGGTCAAAAAAATTTACCAAAACAGCAGGCCACCAAAGACACCAAACAAAACACTACTACCACCTCCACGACACACATGCAACACACACACACTGGCGTCCCGCTCACCAGACTGAGTAAAGGAGAAGGTCACAGTAGCTGTGTCGGGGGCGAATCCGCCACCACATAATGCAAGCACTCTCAGTCTCAGGTACACAAGTCACTCAGTCATTGTCTTCGGTTGTCACGCTTGGTGTCGACACTCCTTGGACACTCCTTGACTACATGAAAAGGGAAGTCGAGGAGAGGCCCAGGCAGGCTGGACAAACCAGCTGCCATGAGGGCGGCTTGCACCCTGTCACCCTTTCACCTCATATCATCACGTTCGGCCCCAAAATCCGGACAACACCAAGAAGGGAGGGTGTAAGGACACCCACACCTCAAGGTTGGTGGCAACGCATCGATGCATGGAGACCATACCATCCCACAAAGAGGGAAAACATACTGATCTCATTCATCACGAAACATGGGATCAAAATGTTCAACACCCGGAAGTATACCCTCACTGGTGAAATTTTGAGAAAAAAATCGCAAGGACTCCCCCAAAGGGAGATATCTATTCCAGAGGATTGTAGCCCCAAACATCTCCAACGCCCAGGTGAGGTCCCCGGCTGTGTGTTCATGAACTCAGCGAATTAAACCCACAGTTACAGACCCTGAAAATTACAGCCCATTAGCTTGAAGCCTTATCTGCAAAGCCATAGATGACTGCAAACTGGGCGCCATAGTCGAAACACATCTGCACAAGGCGGGAGACTTAAACCTTGACGGTTATAAATAGAAATACGTGCTGGAAAATCCCGGTACATGTGAGCAGAGGCACCTCGCTGGCCTTGTTCAAGAGGAATCTTGACCAATGGATGGGAGATGCAGATATACCTATGAACCTATGAAAACAGCACCTTGAACTGATTACAATTACTGCATCATCTCAGGTGTCCTAAGCATTTGTGACTAGGGAAGTACCTGCCCAAATTGTTGAACCAGTAAATCAGTTTCCTTTTATTTTAAAGAAATTTTTATGTGAGCTGTCACAAATTTGCCAGAGATTTCTGTTGAAGGATCTCTGGACTGCATTTTAACACATCACGTCACCCCTTTTTAGAAGGGTGATAATCAAATGTCACCATCAGCCATTCAAGAAGAAAAACTTGCAGTTATATTATTTTACATATCAAAGCATCAAAGTCATGTTTTGGCAGTTTTGGTAAGAGTATTTAGGAATGTAGAAACAAACTTGTGTTATGACATGTAAGTTTCTATGAATTTAAATATAATTGATTTAAACAGTCATATATGCTTTTAACATTAAAAATATAACTAATATACTTTTTTCCGTGTTACTTGCTGACACTTGGCTCCCTGGTTAGGGCTCTTCATCTGGTAGCCCTCAGGATTTTCTTACAAAGCCAATATGCACTGCTACTTTTGCAACAGCTCTGGGTATGGAGTAGTCGCACAGTGTTGGGCACAGAGGCATGAACACTTCTACACATGCTTGTATCCCATAGCTGCAGTGTGTACCCTGGTTGGCCCACATCCTTGGTTGTGTAGCTTTCCACTGTCACACCCATTCTCTGCTAATTTTCAGTACTGCAGCAGTCTGTGCTCCTATATAGAGAGTAAAATAATTTGTTGAGAAAATGTTAAGGCTTGTCAACTCATTTGCATGGTAAGATGCCCTTTCAGATGTCAGAACTTCCAAAAGAGCCATGGGATAACCTGTTGATTTTTTATGGGCCTGTATACAGCAAAGAGTGATTGATTGTCATTACAGATGATTATTCAGAATCACCCTATCATAGAAGCAGTATAATTTGCTTTTTTACATGCAGTGATACCTGTGTTTGACAAAAGAGTTTTGCAACCTTTGATCCAACATGATCTGGTTCATCATTCTTGCCCACTAGAACTGAAATGCCAGCTTTCTGTCTGCTTAGCATTTATAGAAACTTTTGCAGGGTTCATCTCCTCTCTTTTTCTCTCTCTATATCCATTCCCCCTTCATTCTCCAGATCTTGCTTGCTATTCATCATACTGACCTGGTTAAAATGGCCATAGGCTTCTCAAGCTGCCTTTTACCATGCCTTTTCTTTGAATTTGCAATTCCATTTTGTTTCTTTTGGCGCAGGTTTACATTCTCCTATCTATTCTGCATGTGTTTTGATTAGAGCTCCTTTGGTGATAGCTTTCTCTTTGTTTTCCTTTTAACAATTCATCAGCTGAACCAAGGGCACACTGACTAAAGCTTCTTGCATCCTGTCGAGCCATTTTTAGGCATGCCTTTAAATGTCCAACTTCAGCTTTGGGGTTCTGAGAGTATTTGGGGTTCTGAGAGTATTTTCATAAGACATTACGGGCTGGTTGTGGTCTCTATACTTGGTATTCCTTTGGACTGATATCAGTGAATTGTTTCCTGAAATCACCAAGACAGGTTTACTTGGGGGACTGTCTATGATTGATTGAGGAGGATGAACCAGACCGTGTCAGATCCTCTGCCTGCTGTAATGCTAGAGCTGTATGGTTATGGTTCAACCTGTTCAGTATCCCAACCTGGCAATGGGAGTCATCAATCTTGGCTATTATTGAGGATGTATTGAGTGTGTGTTCTGTACTCTATATTAAAGCAGCGTGTTTCAGATTTGCAGAGTGTTGCGGAATAATAGGTGAGGAGCTGAAGCCTTATAAAGTTTTTATTGGTGCAGTGCAGACTGATAGCTGTCATTTCAATCTGTGTGCTTGAGTAGGGTGATCAGTTATACAAATACATCTTTATGGTGAGTATGGCAGACACTCTGAAAATAGATACTGTGTGGTCCTCCTTTTACCATCTTACCAGTTCAAGAAGTGTTGTAAGAACACATTGGAAAGTGACTGCTCTTTGTCCAAAAGTCAGTGAACTAGTGGAATATTTCGTGCTCATCATCATTAATGCCATGGTAATTCTTAAACAAAAGGCATTTGCCGGAAACAATGTGACAAGCATGTCGAGAGGTTACAGCAGAGCAGCACAACTAACTTGAAACTGTACTTGCAAGTTTATGTAACACACCTTCTTGATTAAAATATAACCAAGTCGGAGATAAATGACAGATGAAAGGAAGAGAGACTGCGACAAGAAAGAATGTGCAGCTGTTAAGATGGAAGGCCAAGAAACAGGCAGTGCAAAGGACGAATGAGCATGACACTTTCTGCAGTCTTGAACATGATCATGTAAAAGACATTAAAGACACTGTTGTAACAGTGACAGTGTCTAATGGAAGACGCTGCTCATTTTTAAAGTCTTAGTCTGATGACTGTGGGAATGGAAACGGCAGTGACTGAAGCCGAATGTGACATTTTATGTAATATTACTGTGAAATTTCTTGATAAACATATGATCTTGCCTAGAAGATGCAGTGGGTAACTCGAAAACTCTTATACCAGAATGACATTTCTAAAGCTGTCATGTGATTGAATCATCATCAGCCCCCTTTTTCCAATTTTTTTCTACATGGGGGTCAGGGTATCATGTTTAACTGTCTCCAACCCTCTCGATTCAGTGCCACACTCCTGCCTTCTTCAACACTCATGCCTGACTGTCACAGATCTTCTTTCACACAATCCGTCCACCTCTTTGCTGGATGTCCTTGCTTCCTCTTACCTTCTTCCTGTGTGTCCCAAATCTTCCTCACCAGATTGTCTTCTGCTTTTCTACACATGTGCCTAAACCACCATAATCTGTTCTCTTTGATCTTTTCTGCAATTGGAGCTACTTTGGCTTCTGCTCTTATGTCCTCATTTATTCGTCTGTCCCATAGTGTGCATCCTGCCACCTTTCTCAGGCATTTCATTTTCATCACCTCTAGCTTCTTCAACTGCTCTGCCTTTACTGCACAGGTTTCTATACCATACAGTACCAGTAGTATTGTTCGCACCACTGTCTTGTACACCTTACTTTTCAGCTTCTTTGGCATTCTTCTTTGATAGACTACACCTGATACTCTATGCCAGTTGGCTGCAGCCCCTCTGATTCTAGCTTTGACGTCTTCATTCGGGTTACCTTTCTCCTTAACCACCCCTCCCAGATACTTGAAGCTGTTTACCTGTTCCACTATCTTCCCTTCTATCTCTATTCTCAGCTTCTACTGATTTCCCCAATTTGCTGCCATTACCACCATCTTATCTGTGCTTAGTTTCATCCCATGTGCCTTCAGATTTGCATTCCATTCTCCTATCCTTTGTTGATGTTCTAGCTCAGAGTCTGCCTGTACTGCCACATCATCTGCATACAGCAGCTTTGTTGATTTGTCCCCTCCAACCTGTTTGCTAATGTAGTCCATCACCAGTATGAACAGCAGTGGGCTCACAGCCGAACCCTGGTGTGCACCCACTCCCACTGGGAACCCCTCTCTGAGGCCGAACATTGTTCTTACTTGAGTTACTGGGTCCTTGTACATAGCCTGCACTAATTCTACCAATGTTTCTGGGACTTCAAACCACAGCAGTAATGCCCAGATCAGCTTTCTTGGGACCTTGCCATATGCTTTCTCCGAGTCTTGGAATGCCCAGTTGAACTCTCTCCTCATCTCTAGCTTCTGCTCAAGTATCTGTCTCAATGCAAACATCGGGTCAGTTGTGCTGCATCCTGATCTGAATCTGAACTGTTCATCTCCATCTTACATTCTACTACTCTCCGTATCCATTTATCAATCACCCTGTCCAGAACTTTTATACAGTGTGATAGGAGTTTGATGCTTCTGTACTGCCCACAGTTGTGGATGTCCCCTTTGTTCTTGTACACTGTCATGAGTATGCTTATTCTCCAGTGATCTGGGATACGCCTTTCTCTCTACACTGCTATTAGTACCCTCAGGAGCCATTTCTCCCCTATCTCATCCAGCATCTTTATCATATCTGATGTGACCTCATCTGAGCCTGCTGCTTTCCCTGACTTCATCTTCCTTAGTGCTGTTCTTACTTCTTCTAAGGTGGGCTGCTGTTCTCTTATTGTAGGCTGTTTCTGGGGCAGTGCAGTTTTTTTGGGAGTGTTTTAATTCAGAAGCTGTTGAAAATACTCCTTCCATCTGCCTTTGATGTCCTGTGGACTGGTGAGCAGGTTGTTGCTGGCATCCCTTATGAAGGGTGTCTGACTATCTTCTTTTTCTGTCTTTGCCTTGCAACCTGATAATAGTTTCTTTGTACCAGTTACTCAGTCACTTTCTAGAAGTTGGTAAGAGTGCCTCTGATGCCGTATTCTTTGCTATTGTAACTTCTTTCTTAGCTTCGTTAGCCAGCCAGTAGACCTTCCTGGTCTGGTCAGTCTTTTCTATCTCCCACTTCTTCGTGCACTCCTCATTTCTTTTGATGACTTCCTGGACTTCTGCATTCCACCAACAGCTTTCCTTATGTACCTTATTTTTATACTTGGCTCTGCCACATATCATTTCTGTAGTCCTAACGCATGCTGTTTTTAGGCGCTGCCACTCTTCTTCAACTCCACCTATTTCCTCCTCTTCTTGAGGTGCTAGAGCCCTGAGTAATTCCTTGAACTGCTATACTTTCTCTCCAGTCAACTTCCAGGTCTTCAGCCTGGTCTGTGTTGACATTAGAGCCTTCTCTGATCACTGCTTGCAGCTGATTGTGGCAACTAATGGTTTATGCTATGGGCCGACTGTTTCACTGGGGGTGATTTTGCAATCATGGATTCTACCCCAGTGCCTTTTCCTTACTATGAGGAAGTCTACCTAAGTTGCATGTTGGCTACTCTTGTATGTGATCTTGTGACGGTCTCTCTTTTTGAACCATGTGTTGGCTACTATCAAAAAAGAGAGCACAGAACGTTCAGTATCCACGCTTTAATACAGCAGTACAATAGTTAGAACAGCAAAGCTTTTGGGTCTCCCCTTCCTCAGTGCTTAAAACAATTACTGATACAATCAGTTCATTTAAATAACAATTAGTAAAATCACCTGACATAGCCAACCAGTAAGACATACATACAATACAACTCACAGACACACACACACACACACACATATATATATATATATATATATATATATATATACAGAATATATATAAAAAAGAATAAATGCATATGTTTGTTAAATACAACAATATGCAAGTATATAAAAAATATGTATACACACAATATAATGCCCTAAATTACAAGTATTATTAGTGCAGTATATACTGTTTTTTAACTAAAACAGGTTTTATGCTCACTTTATTATTAATACCAGGAAAAAACATCTGCTTGTAGTCTTACAGTCCAAGAATATTCTGCATTCTTTAGATAATTATTATCACCCCCTCTCATATTTTCATAAATAACTTTAATTACCCTAAATCTGAATCTCTGCTCCTTGCCATTGTCTGCTACATGTTTAGCTAATGCATTACTAGGTATATTTCTCCTAATATCTGATTTATATTCTATAATACGGTCTTTTAATCTTCTACTACTTTTACCTATATAGAATGAAGAACATTTGATGCATGTAGCTAAATATACTATAAACTTTGTGTTACAACTCGCATGACAATCAAAATTATATTTATAACCTGTATTGGGGATGAGTAAACTCCGTATTAGTTAACAGATCATCACACCAACTACAATTTAGACAAGGGAAGGTGCCTTTTCTATCAGTAAATTCTACGCCCTTAGTCCCATCCAACTTAAAATCTTTAAAACATGATCTACGTTTAAAATTTTTTTCATTTTATATGCAAAACTTGGTTTATCTGTGATTTGTTTTAGTTCTGGCATAGATAACAGAATATTCCAGTTTGTCTTAATAACTTGCTCAACTTCCTTTGTTTTAGTAGTATATGTAGTGACATAGCTCATCTTCTGATTGCCTGTTGTATTGGTATTCATCACATAATTTTTTTCTTTGCTAAAAAATGGAGCTGTATCATTTGATCTCCCCTTTAATACGTCATTTGCTAATAAATTAATATTTCTTTCTTTATATCCTCTTTCCAAAAATTCATTACCCATAGCATCCATTTGTTCCTTGCAAAGATCATCATAAGTGTTTGATCTACTAATCCTAGCTAACTGGCCTTTAACTATACCTTTAAACGTATGTTATTTAAATGAACTGATTGTATCATTAATTGTTTTAAGCACTGAGGAAGGGGAGACCCGAAAGCTTTGCTGTTATAAGTATTGTATTGCTGTATTAAAGCATGGATACTGAATGTTCTGTGCTCTCTTTTTTGCTGTTTGACTGATTATTGCATTGAGCACAGTCTACCACAGTGATAACTTTGTGTTTTCTTGGCTACTATCAAGCCATTTGCAAGACAGACATCTAGAATGGCTTCTCCTCCTTTATTCCTGTTGCCCCACTCGTGTGGACCCAGGCAGTCCTCATATCCTGTTCTGTCTGTCCCGATATGTGCATTCAAGTCACCCATTATCAACACCAATTCATGTTGTCCTGCTTTGTCTAGTAGGTCCTGCAACTGCTGTCTGAATGCACTCTTTTCCTCACTATCACAACCCTGCTGTGGGGCATAGGCTGAGATTCTGAATACTCCCCTGTCATTACACTGGAGTCTGATTGCCATGAGTCTGTCATTAATTCTGATGATTTACTTCACTGCCTTCTGAAGCCTCTCTCACACCACAATTCCTACCCCATTTCTAGCCTGTCCCCCACCTGAGCAGTAGAGTCTGGATCCCAAGCCAAGTTGCTTTGCTGCACTGCCCTTCCATCTCGTCTCTTGGATGCATAACATGTCCAGCCTCCTCAGTATCATCATGACATCCACTTCCAAGCTGTGTCCTGTCAGTGAACTTACGTTAAGCATAGCAATTCTGAGTTCATGTTTGGCAGGTTGGTTGATTTTACATCCAGCTTTTGCGCAACAGAGCTATCCCAGATAACTCAGGCTGGGCAACTAGACACCGGCTGGCCAGTAGCTTATTGACCCAGGACTGCTGGCCTTTATGGTGGGCATGCACTGGACAGTAGGGGCACATATACCCCTCCCACCATTAGCAAGGGTCCCTGGCATGGGTCAGAGTAGGCCAGGTCCTCAATCCACTTATGACTGGTAACTACCCATGCCCATTTTTGGCGACAGTCAACATGATCGAATCATCTAGAGTCATATTTTACACAGTCGAGTGGTTAGCCCTGCCATGGTGCGCAGTTTGTGATCCGTGTTCCCCTATCTTGAGGATACTGCGCACCACAGTAGATGCCCAAAGCAGTTGGTCTGTACAACTCTTCCTGTATAGGGCACCATGTAGAGTCTGATTGAATACCTTTGTTTTATTTCTGCATGTATGCATTTGTTTGCTTATTAATTTGTTTAGCACAAATGATGAGCTGGACCGCAGGAGCTTTAGAGTCACAACCTAGTTGCACAATGAAAATACTGAAAAGTGTAATCTTTTAAGTACCATTACTAAACAAAACTTAGCTGCAGAGCTTACATAAGTACAAAGACCACTATAAGGCAGAAATTTGGTACAACTATTACAAGAAACGCTTAGTAGTGCTTAGGAAAATATGGTTTGGAGAATACCAACCTGCAAGTATTATATTTTATTCAATGTAAAAAAAAAAAAAAGTTAAGTATTTAATTAAGGTAATAAAGTAAAAAGCAGTTATTAAAGTTGTATTTTACAAATCGAGTGTGTCTGATGATTATTAGCTTGATTAGTGAGGGAAGTAAAGGTATAGGGAAGATGTAGGATGATTGGGAGAGAGTTCCAGCAGAGGTATCAGGATGACAGAAAGCTGTAACACCACAAACAAGGGAGAAACGCGGAATGGCAAGTGTAAGAGCAGATCATCTGCGAGACCTATGGATATGTCTGTTTATAAGGTCTTATATTGGTCCTTAAAGAGGAGCTTGTGTGAAAGTATGCTAATGATAAGAGCCTGCCTGCTTAACAGCATGACTGTGATGCAGCTTTCCAAGTAACAGATGATGATCCACGTTTTTTGAATTTTCTGAATATTTTAGCCAGAGGTGGTCACAGTACTGCGAAGGGTTTACACAAGGATGGGTAGAAGTACTTCAACATATATGCTCTCCTTTTCTGGGTTATTGCTTCTCAAGGACCCTCAGAATCTGTTTTCTCTGTGTTTTTGTCTGTCGTTTGCTTGTTTACTTTCCATTATTCTTGTAGATTAATTCTACGTATGTTTGTGCATATTTTACCATAAAGTAGATACTGACTTTCTATGGTTCTGACATCTGCTGGGTAGTTGTGCTATATTTTAAAATATTATAAATCTTAGTTTGCTGGGTCAAAAACTGTGCGTGTACTTTTTTCCCCAAGTTAAGATCTGATCTCTAGAGCAGTCAAGATTTCTGGCTTTGAATATGATAGCAATTAAACCAGGCTCAACTTTTTCTGCAGAGGGCAAGCATTCCACATTCTGGTGTCTAAAATTTGTTTTCCAGTAGTGCTTATGGGGGCTTGTGGTCCTTACCATCTCAGGGTAAGGCACAGCTAATGCAAGGTGGACAGTGAGGGTAGAGTTGACAGATCCAGGAAACTGGCAGCAACCTAAGTACAGGATGGCACCATTTCATCAGGTCATTAGCAGCATAGCATACCAGAGGGCACCAGTCCAGTAGAGGAGATGGGTCACTGATATGCTGCATAATTCCCAGATTATTGTTAAGTGATGAGGCTGTTCATGATGGTCAAACCCAGTTTGGAAAGCAAAGTCCAAAACATGTCCTTAAAAATATGGTGCATTGGAAAAGTTTGAGTAAACCCAGAGCTGTACGTTATGTGGTTTAATTCCTGTGATGGAGCAGTAAACTCATTTTTGATCCTGATGTTGGATTGTCCCACCTCGAAAAATCTAGGATTGTTCAGCAATGAGCCAAGGAGGAAATCTATAAACTCATGGTATGATCTACTTAATGCTGATAAGCAGATGGTAGATAGCAGGGTACTTGCAAGTTGCTCCTCTGCATGCCAAGGAATATATTAGAGAAGTTGATCTCTCCATCTGGATCATTACGTAAGCCATATGTGGATCTGGAGAAAATGGCTGTGCCCCTCCAAAAGTATTCAGCCAGGGGCATCCCTTAATGAGGCAGTCTGGAGGAATGGCATCAACTAGATGATGGCTGAAGGTAAGCCAACATTCCATTACAAATGCAAGATCAATATCAGGCAATAAGTCTAGGTAGAATGCCTGAATGGGTGGTCTTCACATTCACTAACATTACCCTAGATTAGAACAGATGGCCCATAGGGCGTTCCTCTTTACCTGAGAATGCTCAGCAGATTTCATGGAAATCAAATGGAGGCATAGTAGAACTTGCTTGTGTATGATTGGCAGCTGTAATATACACTAGTAAGGATTCATTCTGAACACACGTGAACACATCCCAGAAGAGAGCGTGACCCTATTCAGCCTAGTGTTTTTTTAAGGCTCCCCAGATATCTACTGCAGATGTAGACATTAGAAAGATCTGTGAAGGGTCGTAATGAAATTACTGTGAAAGAAAGTCCCAGAATAACTATTTGTTTAAAAATGGGGGGGATATTTCTAATAAAGAACTGTAGATGATTACAGTAAATGTTAGTCTGGTTTAAAATAGATTTAGAGTTCCTTAGCTATAGCACAGAAACTATTTTAACTTAAGAAAAGAAATGTTCAAACTCATTTAAATATTCTTGAATTTTATGAGTGTGCTGTTGCAAGAGACATCTCAAGGAAAGACAGAGCAATTTTCTAAGGTGCTTACCATAACATGGGGAAATTAAATGTTACTGTCATCTTTGATTGTGCAGTGTTAGAAAATGCACTATAGCATATTGAACTGATTCACATTGCTTAAGTTCATATTGAATAAAAGTATGCATTCACACTGATATAATCAAAGTATAGTGTTAAACTGGAATATATTGTGTATAATAATTTCTAGTGGAAGACCTGTAAACATGGAATGCTTGAGTAAAACTCTGTAGATAACAATTGAAGTGCATTGCAGTCAAACTTCTCAAAATCCATTATGTTGTAAGCTTGACATCCAAGCATATTACCAGTACTTAGAAGTTGCATCTGTCCATCTCCCTGATAACTCAGTCACAGAAATGAGTCTTTAGTTTGACAGGTCTGTTGTTTTAATCGAACAATAGCATCTTTTTTCCTGCTACTGAATTCAGTATTCTGTGTTCTTTTTCCTTGATGAACATGTATTCAGTTAAGATGGTCATGAACTGTGTGTGTTTTGCCTTAATGCCTCACACAACCATGCATCCTGCTTCATCTGTCAGGCCTTTGTACCTAAAACACTTCATAGTAGACTTTCTTCTTTGGTGCTGTATCTTGAAAACCAGCATCTTAAGCTTCTTGAGAAAGACTCAACAGAAGGAACTTCCTGATTTGAGGGACAGCCATCAGTGTAGAAGGCGGCAAAGAAGCTTAGGCTGGACTTTTCTGCTGTTCAGCCTCCATCGGATGTGTCCCCTGAGGCAAGTGAATGCCTGGAGGTTCGCCCAGCTTTATCGTTGGATTCCTCTGCCACAGCCGGTGGGGATCCAACTTTAAGCACGTCTGAAAAAGTATTGCAGACGTCCATTTTGGACATTCAGGGGGAACCATAGTTGATTATCTCTGAGGGGGTCATGGGATTTTCCTTAAATATTAGTCAGAGAAGTCTCTACTACCATTATTGAATGCTATCCTGGGTCAGAGCCTTCCAGATTTTACAAGGCAGATGTTCCACTGAAGGAAAAATCAAAAGACTAAACACATTACTCCTGCTCTTATGGATAAACAGAGTGAATGGCAGGCCTTTACTCAAAGCATGTTTAGTGCTTTGATGGCATTGAAACCTCCACAGGGAACTTCTGTTCCAGCTCCCCCTTGGTCCTCTACTCCCCTAAAAAGACCCAGGGAACAGGATTCCGCTGAGGAGGAGCTGGATTTGAATGAGGAATCCCTTGCTTACTCTTCTCAGATTCCCACATCTGTGGACTATGGATCAGAGGAAGAGAAATCTACCAGCCTGACTCCCTTTGAAGATATTTCCTTTGGGGACACAATCTCCAGGATGACTGAGTCCTTTAAATCGGATTATGAGTAAGTTTCTGAGGTACATAAAAGATAGTATGAGTTGCTGCAGATGTAGTCTCCTAAATCTTCTGCTGTCGCTCCTATTTTGACTACCATGTTGGATGCATTTTCCAGTGCTTCTAAGACTCCACAGACTCTCAATCCTCTGCTCCCAAGAAACCTGATAGATTCTATAGGGTGCCTAAGGACTGTAAATTTTTATGCAAGTGTTCTGCTGCTGATCCCTCGATGGTGTCTGTAGCTTTTGACAAGCCCTCTCAATTCCTTCCTTCTCCCAAGTTACTGCCTCAGATAAAGATAGGAGGACAATGGAAAGGCTAGGCAAGATGGTTTATATCTCTGCTACCTTGGCTTTTAGGGCTGTTGACTATCAGACCCATATCTCCAGGTATTTGTTTGCTCTCCTGTTCCAGGCATGTCACGTTATGTCTGATCTTCCAGACTCTGAGGATAAAACTTCTGCTCTTTCACTGTTAGGGACTTCCTCCCAGGTGACTCAGCATTCCTTCAAGTGTTGTGATGCAGCAGATGCTTCTTCTAGGGCTACTGCTTTTGGTTCAGTGATGAGACGTATTCTTGGCTTCAGCTTCAACCTTTTCCTGATGATATTAGGGATGCCTTCTTGATAATAAACACTTGCTTGGTGAAGCTGCTGCTTCTATGTTCAAGTCCCTTCAGGATAAAGCCAATGCTTTACATGATCTTAAATGTGTTTGTTTCTCCTGTGACTAAATTTCAGAGAAACTGCACCAGTAACCCAGCCTTTGTTCTCAGGCAGTCTTGCCCTCCGTCTAAGAGTAAAAATGGGGGCAAGTGGGCCACTCCTGCTAAGGCTACTCAGACTTCTGTGCCTCAGAAGTCTGCTTTTCCAGATAAACTAGGTGCTGTCTGTCGTATTCTTCCCAGCCACGTTCCTCATTCTGTTCATCTCTTTCTCTCTCTCTCCCTGTTTGGCTACAGATTACTCAGGATTTGTGGGTCCTGTCCATTATTCATCAAGGGTATTTCATGATGTGGATATCCCTTCCTCCTTTTTATGGATATTCCTAAGCCCCCCAGGAACAACTCTCCTCTTTTCCAGAGGTGTTTCTGGACCTTTTGACTCTACTATTCAAGAGGTTCCTGTGTCCCAAAAAAAGGGGGGGGGGTTACTCTAGGATGTTTCTAGTACCCAGAAAAGAGCGTACTTGTAGACCAATTCTAGACCTCTCTCATCTAAGCACTTTTCTGAAGGTGTCTTCCTTTTGAATGTTGTCCCTTCAGACTTTGTTCCCTCTTTTGCTTCCAAAGGCTTATATGGTGTCTCTGGATCTCAAGGATACTACATATCCCAATCCATCCCCTTTTCAGGGAGTTTTTACTTTTCTCTGTTGCTTATCAGCATTTTCACTTCTCTGTTTTGCCCTTTGGCCATTCTACTGCTCCAAGGGTATTCACCAAATGCCTCACTCCTGTGATTGTTTTTTGCAGGATACAGGGGATCCAAGTATTTCCTTACTTGGATGACCACCTTCAGGCATTTTCTCCAGAGATCCTGTTGCAAAATCTTCACTTTGCCATTTCTCTTCTGCAAAGCCCTAGGGTTCACAATAAACTTCAAAATGTCTTCTCTGATTCCTTCTCAGGACAATGTTTTTCTAGGATGCAAGATACAGACTAGGCCTTTATTGGCACCCCTGCAACCTCCCAAGGCCTTAACACTCATTTGCTTCTTTCAAACTCTTCTTCCTCTGGCCTCTATAACAGCCAGTGAATTTCTGAGAGCTCTAGGGTTCATGGCATCCACCATCCCTATGCTCCCTCTGGCCAAACGCTACATGAGAAAGTTTCAGTGGTTTCTGAAGTCAGTTTGGCTTCAACATGTGCATCCTGTAGAATTTGTAGTTTTTCGTCTACCTTGTCTAAAGAAGAAACTTCACTGGTGGATCCAGCAGTTGTCTCTAAACCCCATGGCCCCCTTTTCACCCCCCCTTCCCTCTTAGGAGTTGTTCACAGACTCTTCAGACATGGGATGGGGAGCAGCTTTTGGCTCCCTAAAGATGCAGGGGGTGTGGTCGCTTCCTTTTCAGAACACATCAGTGTCAGAGATGAGTGCTGTTCTGCTGGCACTTCAGGCTTTTCATTCTCTTTTCTCCCCAGGCCCTCTGAGTACTCAGACAATACCACAATGTTGTGGTATATCAGTAAATAAAGGGAGACAAGATCTTATCTTCTTTGCCATTTGGCACTCCTAGTGTGGGATCTTACTGTCCAGTATCAAGTGACTCTTCAGGCAGTTTACATTCCCTCAGATCAAAGCTTTGTGGCAGACACTCTGAGCAGATCCTTAACTCAATCCCACGAATGGATGCTTCACAGAGGTGTGTTTCTGGACATTGTACACCAGTGGGTTACTCCTCAAATAGATATTTTTCCCTCCCCTCTGAACAGACAACTTCCTCTGTTTTGTGCTGGAGTCCCAGGTCCTCTGGTTTGGAAGCTGGACCCCCTATCTATTACTTGGAAGGAGATGTTTCTTTACGCTTTCCCTCGCCTTCCCTAAGTCCTGATCAGAAGTCAACGGGATGCTCCCAAAATATTGTTGGTGACTTCCTTTTGGTAGGGGAAGCATTGGATGTTCTTCATGTTTCACTGTTGCAGTCATTACATTTGGGTAATCCTGCTGGCAGGTTGCCCTCAAGTCGGCCTGAATTCCAAAGTCCTGGGTCCTGCGTCGGCTGCTGTCGCCCCTTCCCTGACGTCAGGTCATCAGGGGTATAAAAGATGCTGCCGACGCCATTTTCTTTAGTCTTTCTTGCCGCGCGGTGCCCGAAGCAGAAGCAGTTCGCAAGTGCCAGTCGGTCGACTCCTGAGATATTCATGTTCGAGTTTCAGATCCGAAGTCTTCAATAAAGCTAAGTACCCCATTGGGGAAACTTTTTTCTTGCTCCAGACCGATGTCAGAAAAAGTTAATAATTGTATTTCTTGTGGAAAGCAAATACCTGATAAGGACTTTCATTCTTAACTGTATTCCTTGCCTCGGCCCTGATCATAATGTTGCTGGTTGTCTGATTTGTGCTAGATTTAACCAACGCACTATTAAGCATCGGTATGATTTTGCTTTAAACTATTTTCGACGCCAGTTTAATTATCCAGAAATGTCGTCGGATAGCCATCCGACTACCAGAGTTCACAAAAAATGCAAAGAAAAGGAGAGAGATAAACAACCGAGGCCCAAAACCGACGACGAAGCTTCTCCTAAGCCAGTCGCCGGTTCTCAGTGAGATGCTTTCGCAGCACCTGATGCCCACTAATTTAGAGTCGCAGGCCGCTACCAACTCCCACGTGGAGTCGGCCATGCCGCTAGAAACTCAAGGTATTGGAGCCTCGGATACTATTCCTTCAGATGGGTCCGGAGCCACTGAGCAGGCACCGCTCTCTGAGGGTGTATTCAGACCTAAAGATCTTTATATTAAACCTACCGCAGCTTCAAAGGCAAAGACCAAAGCACCTTCTAAAGCAAAGAAACACAAGAGCCACATGGACAGGCCTCAATGCCTAAAAAACAGATGCTCAAAATGGCCGAAGACTTGATTACCTTGATCAGGGGTTCCCATCCTCCTCCTGATAAGAGGCCTAGGCAAGAGACTGACTATGAATCTTCAGATCAGGTTTCTATTTCTTCTGATTCCTCTTCTGATCAGGAGATATTCTCTTCCCCCTTATGAGGATTCTGATGCTGAAGAATCTATACCTTCAGCTTCTCCTCCAGAGGACTATTCTTTTGGGGAAACCTTGCATACCATGAGGGAGCATTTCCACTGGGAGAGCCAAGATTTTTCAGAATCTAAAAAGAGGCTCAGGGATTTCCTTTTACTACCTCAACGCAGGCCACTTAGCCATTCCACCTGTGTTAGATATTGTAGATGAAGTGTTTTTGGAGTCTAGTCTTACCCCTGACTCCTTACCTCCAGCTCCTGTTAAGCCTGACAGATATTACAGGGTTCCTGACTCTCATAAATTCCTTTTTAAAAACCCCAGAAACTATTTCACAGGTTCCCAAGGGAGTTAAGGCTTCTGCTGCACAAAACTTTACCCCCCCTGACAGAGATTCTAGGACACTGGATAGATGGGGAAAAAGGTTTACACATCTGCTACCTTGGCTATAAGGGCCTTAAACTGTCAGTTTCATATGCTCGAATATTAGCAACATGTCATGGCATTGCTTAAACAGAAAATGTTATTAAACTCTGAATGTGCAGAAAACAAGGAAATGCAGGATTTATTGCATGCAGCTGAACAAGTTGGAAAGTAAACTTTGCAATGTAGTTTTGATTCTTTGGAGGCCTCCTGCAGGGCCGCAGTTACGGGTTCTGTAATTAGGAGGCATGCTTGGTTAAAGGAACAAAATCTGCCTGATCATGTCAAGGCTAAATTATTAGATGCACCTTTACAGCATGATACTTTGTTTGGTGTTAAGGCAGAGGAGGTGTTAAAGAAAATGGAGGACAAAGCTAAATCCATGCAAACTGTCAAAGATTTTTTTACAAGTACAACCCCCTAGGTTTAGTAGACACTGACCTACAAAGAAATTGGTCCTTTCCTGTGTCAGACTTCAAAGGGGCAGATCCCAGGCGCAAGGTTCCTACAGGTCAAAACCATGGGGTGCTTCTACCTCCAAAGTTGGAGAAGACAAATAACAGCCATACAGGAAACAGTCCCAATGACTTCCCCCTGCCTGCACCAAGCACTTATCTCCTGGCAGCACCCTTAGGGGGAAAATTAGCACTTTTTTCACAAAATTGGCACATTATAACCCAGGACAAGTGGGTTCTAAATATCGTGTCCCAAGGGTACAAGTTCCATTTCCATACCCTGCCAAAGGCAAACAGCTGGCCAGATCTGCCAAAAAATCAATGGGCAGAGGCACACAAAAACAAGTCTCATCCCTCATGGCCATGGGGGCCATTCAACAAGTACCAGAGCAAGAGCAGGGACAAGGATTTTACTCAAGACTGTTCTTGGTACCAAGAAAGGACAAGACCTGGAGACCAATACTGAACCTATCTATTCTGAACACATTCCTGGATATACCAAAAATCAAGATGATGACTTTGCAGCAGCTTCTGCCCATGCTGGGCAAGAACGCTTGGCTGGTGACTAGACCCAAAAGAGGCATACTTGCATGTCCCAATCAGACAATTATGCAGAAGATACCTCAGATTCAAGGCTGGCTCAATGCATTACCAATTCTCTGCACTACCCTTTGGCTTATCTACTGCGCCCAGGGTCTTTACAAAGTGCCTGGCACCAGTAATTGCATTCTGCAGACAAAGAGGAATACAAATATATCCTTACTTGGACGACTGTCTAATTCAGAGAACAAGGACATTCTTCTACAGCATCTGGCATTTGTGAAAAGACTTCTAACATGCCTAGGGTAACAAAGTATTATGCTGTAAAGGTGCATCTAATAATTTAACCTTGACATGATCTGGCAGATTTTGTTCCTTTAACCAAGTCAACGAAAAGAAATCAAAACTAGTACCCTTTTGAGATAATTTTCCTGGGTGCAAGCTTAAATACAACTGCCCAGATGGCTTATCTTACACCAGACAAACAAGGCAACTGACTACCTATTTCAAAATGTTGGCAAGAAAGGCCCAGTTATCTGCAAGAAAATTTCTGCAGGCTTTGGGCTTCATGGCATCCCGCATCCTACTAATTCCATATTCAAGACTGCATATGAGGAAACTTCAATGGTACCTAAAAAGTGTTTGGACTCAACATTGCCACAGCCTGGAAACAATGATTACTCTCATTCCCTGCCTACAACAGGATTTTCGATGGTGGGCAAAGGCTTGTCACCAAAACAAGGGACAGCCATTCACATTACCCCCAGCCAGGCAGACACTAACAACGGATGCATCAGATTATGCCTAGGTGGCCCACATGGCAGGAAGATGCATTCAGGGCACATGGTCCTCAACCCAAATGCATCTACATATCAATCAAAAAGAGATGCTAGTTGTTCAGAATGCCCTGACAGCCTTCAAAGACCTACTTCATCTGGGACAACTACTGATAAAGACAGACAACACCACGGTCATGTGGTATATAAACAAGCAGGGGGGCACACATTCTTACCCCCTTTGCAGACTAGCCATGACTTTGTGGGACACAGCATTAACTTACCAAGTACATCTGCAGGCGCAATTCCTGCCAGGAAGGAAAAATACTCTGGCAGGCAAACTAAGCAGAAACCTCATGGATCCCCACGAGTGGCAGCTGGATCCACAAGTCTTCAGCATGATAACAAGGAAATGGGGATGCCCGGACATAGATCTATTTGCCTCCCCTCACAACTACCAACTAAAAAGATTCTGCACAAGGACTTATCACAGACCTGCATGGAAAGTGGACGCCCTATCCTTCAGCTGGAAAAACCTATCAGTATATGCCTTTCCCCCACTGCCTCTCCTCCCAAAGGTACTCCTAAAGGTCAGACAGGAGAAGCCAAAAATGATACTGATTGTCCCAGACTGGCCCTGCCAGTACTTGTTTCCAATCCTAAAGAACTTGTCTCAATGCCCAGCTTGGACCTTACCTCAGATACCTCATCTACTGTCCCAGCAAAGCAATCAGATTCTGCACAGCCAACTCAGGACTTTAAACCTGGCAGCATGGCGGATAATGTAGTAATACAAAACACACCACTCAGTAAAGCTGTGATGGATGTCATTTTGGTGGCCAGAAGGCCTAGTACTAGAAAATCTTATGCTGGAAAATGGAAGAGATTCTGTGCTTGGAACCAGGCACAAGGATCTGATACAGCGGTGCCAAATATTCCTCAGATTTTGCAATATTTGGATGTTGGACAAAGGCCTATCTATCTTTTTCATCTATTAAAATTCATGCCTCTGCCATCACGTCTCACTACAATACGGAGCCACCAATCTTTTCTCATCCCTTATTAAAACAATACCTCAGAGGAGTCAAAAATTTAAGGCCTCCAAGGAGATCACCATTGCCTACATGGGACCGCAACTATGTTTTGGAAAAACTCACCCTGCCTCCTTTTGAGACAGCTGCTACTGCTGATATAAAGTTTTTATCTTGGAAAACAGCTCTGCTCCTGGCAATAACTTCTGCAAGACGAGTTTCAGAGCTACAGGCACTCATGGCTGTGGAACTTTTTATCATTTTTTTACCCAGACAGTGTTTCTCTGAGGACAAACCCAACATTTATGCCTAAGGTGGTGTCCAGTGTGACTCTTAACCAAACTATTCATCTGCCAACTTTTTATCCAAATCCACAGAACAAGGGGGAGATAATTCTGCACTCTTTGGACGTACACAGACAGCTTAGATTCTTCTTGGACAGAACCAAAGTTTTCAGAAACAGCAATTACTAGTGGCATATGCTGTAGGATCACAAGGAAAGGCTATCTCAAAGCAAGCTATTTCAAAGTGGATAGGCTACTGCATTCGTTTCTGCTACTTTAGCCATGGCAAGCCAGTGCCTAAGGGCATTAGGCCATATTCAACTAGAGCTGCAGCCACTTCAGCAGCCTTTCTCAGGGGTGTACCAACCAAGGACATTTTAGAGGCTACTACTGGGAGTTCAGTGCACACCTTTACAAAGCACGATCATCTGCCACTCTACTATAAATCCAGGGCAGGCTTTGCCACTGCAGTTCTACAGGGCCTTATAGCTGCTCCTAATGCTAATTAGCTCCAGCCTCCCATCCATAGCTTTGGGACTCTGCCCAAATGTAATGACTGCAACAGTGAAACATGAAGAACATAGTACAGTTGTGTACACTTACCATAAATATAGATGTTTGCGTGTATTCACTGTTGCAGTCCAGGTAACCCACCCGCCATCCCCCTTTCTTCTGATAGGAACCTATCCTTCCTTCTCCAATTTATACAACCTATGTGGTGTATTTGCTTGTAGATGAAGGTAAAGTGTATATTGGTGCATGTATTTATATATAAATTTTGACTACCCTTTTAGGGGGCTCCTGACATCTGGGGCAAGAAAAACTAAAGAAAATGGTGTCTGCCACATCTTTTATACCCCTGACGACCTGACGTCAGGGAAGGGACAACAGCAGCTGACGCAGGACCCAGGACGTTGGAATTCAGGCCGACTGGGGGCAACCTGCCAGCAGGATTACCCAAATGTAATGACTGCAACAGAAAATACACTTGAACTTCTAAATTTATGGTAAGTGTACACAACTGTACTTTCCCCCCTATTCTGCATTTAATCAAGGGCTGTCATCAGAAGTTACCACATAGGTTGGACCTACTCACATAAGACAAGGAATCACTCATCCATCCCCACCTGTCTACTCTTCAACTGACAATGTGGGTGATCAGATTTTGATTCTACATGACACCTTTTTTTTTTATGAGGACATGCTTAGGGTCCTGCAGGTGGCCAGGAAATCCAGTGCTAGGAAATCCTACTTATCCAATTGGAAGAGGTTTTCTGTTTGGTGTCTTTTCTGTAGATGTTTCTTTGGATGTTCATCGTGCATACAGCTGCAGTCATAACAGATGGGTTCTCCTGCCGTCAGGCGGGTCCTCGGTCGGCCGAATTCCAAAGTCTAGGTCCGGCGTCGGTTGTCGTCGCTTCTTCCCTGACATCAGTGCGACAGGGGTATAAAGGAACCAGCCGACGCCATTTTCTTCAGTCTTTCTTGCCGCGCGGTGCCCAAAGCAGAAGCAGTTCGCAAGTGCCAGTCGGCCAGCTCCTGAGATTACGAACATTTTGAAACCGAAGTCTTCTTGAAAGCTAAGTACCCCGTTGGGGAAACTTTTTTTGCCTCAGACCGATGTCAGACAAGGTTAATAATTGTATTTCTTGTGGGAAGCAAATACCGCATAAGGATTTCCGTTCCCTCTGTATACCTTCTTTAGGCCCAGACCACGATGTCTCGGTCTGTCGCTTTTGTGCTACATTCAACAAACGCACCATTAAGCGTCGGGCGGAGTTCGCCCAGCATTATTTTGGAAAAACATTTAACTATATTATGTCGTTGGATACTCCGACTCCAGTTTTGCCTAAAAAACGCAAAGATAAGGACCGACACATGAGGTCTGCGGCCTCTACCGACACCACGCCAAAGCCGACTACACGTGGTCCGGTTCTCAGCGAGGCGCGTACGCAGCCCATGACTACCGACAACACTTCTTTGGCGGTGCCTCCTGTGCCCGAGGTCGCAGGCTCCTCTGCCCTCACCCCGACTACAGATACCGAAGCCACTCTTGGCATTGAACCTCAAATTGTGGACAGGTCTACCTCCACTCAAGGTGTTTTCAGACCTTCCTCTTCTTTCTCCATCAAGGCTTTCACTAAGTCTAAAGCAGCCATGCACTCTGAGACAAGCTACACAGGGCCCATCTCCAGGCCCCATGCCTAAAAAAACAGATGCTTAAAATGGCTGAGGATTTAATTACTCTTATCAGGGGGTTCTCAACCCCCACCGGACAAAAGGCCCAGAGTGGAGGAAGAATCCCCCTCCTTTGATCAGGGCTCCATTATTTCAGAGCACTCTGATGATCAGGAACATTCTTACTCCCCTTTTGAAGACTCTGATGCGGAGGAGTCCATTCCTTCTGTATCCCCCCCAGAGGATTACTCATTTGGGGAAACTTTGCATACCTTAAGGGAACACTTCCACTGGGAAGGCCAAGATTATTCAGATTCCAAGAAAAGGCTTAGGGAATTTCTTTTACTACCTCAGCACAGGCCTCTGGCTATACCTCCTGTCTTGGACATCCTAGATGATGTTTACTCGGAGGCCTGCCTTAACCCGGACTCTCTGCCTCCAGCCCCAGTTAAGCCTGACAGGTACTACAGGGTTCCTGACTCACACCAATTTCTATACAAAAGCCATGCTGCTGACCCAGAAACCATCTCACAGGGCCCCAAGGGAATTAAGGCCTCCACTGCTAAGAATCCATTACCTTCCGAGAGAGATTCCAGATCCTTAGAAAGGTGGGGGGAAAAGGTATATACCTCGGCTACCTTAACCATGAGGGCCTTAAACTGTCAGTTCCATATGCTAAAATACCAACAGTTTTTGTTATCACAATTGAAAAGTAAAATGTCACAACCTGAACAACCAGACTTGAAGGAGTTGCAGGATTTGATGCATAGTGCAGAACAAGTGGGTAAGCATACCTTACAATGTGGTTTTGATGCTCTAGAGGCCTCATGTAGAGCTGCTGTTACAGGATCAGTCATACGTAGACATGCCTGGCTCAAGGAACAAACCTTGCCTGATTATGTCAAAGCTAAATTACTAGATGCCCCTCTTCAAAAGGATGTATTATTTGGTGCTAATGCTGAGGAGGTATTAAGGAAAATGGAGGAAAAGGCTAAATCAATGCAAACTGTGAAAGATTTTCTACAGGTACAACCCCCACGTTTCAGTAGAAATTGGCCTTCCAAAAATTGGTTCTTTCCAGCCACGGACAGACCCCAAAAAGGCAGATACAGGCACCCGAGGGGCAGAGGACAATCCCAAGGATCGTTTAGAGGCAGACAATGGCAAGCTCCTACACAAAGAGGTGGTGAGGATAACTCACAATCATTCAGAAAGCAAGCCCAATGACTTTCCCTTTTGCATGCCAAGCAAGACTCAAATGGCAACCCCCTTAGGAGGAAAGCTGGCATTATTTTCAAAGAATTGGCATATTGTCACAAAAGACAAATGGATCCTGGACATTATAAACAGAGGCTACAGATTCCATTTTCACACCCTTCCAAAAATGAGAGGCATGCCAAACCTGCCGCACAATCAAAGGACAGAGGCACAAAGGCAAATTACAGATCTCATAGACATGAAAGCTATTCAAGAGGTACCTACGCATGAACAAGGTCAAGGTTTTTATTCCAGGCTATTCCTGGTACCAAGGAAGGGAAAAGATTGGAGACCTATTTTGGACCTATCCATCCTAAACACATTTCTACTTGTACCAAAATTCAAGATGCTCACTCTACAGCAACTTTTTCCCATGCTGGGCAAGGAGTCTTGGCTGGTAACATTGGACCTCAAGGAGGCATACCTGCATGTCCCAATCAGACAAAATTGCAGAAGATACCTCAGATTTCTTGCAGGTTCAACCCATTATCAATTCTCTGCATTGCCCTTTGGCTTATCTACTGCGCCCAGAGTATTCACGAAATGCCTGGCATCAGTAATTGCCTACTGCAGACTTCAAGGGATGCAAATATACCCCTATTTGGACGACTGCCTGATCCAAGCGGACAGCAAGCACATTCTTCTGAAACATCTGGCTTATGTAATAATGTTGTTGAATTCTCTGGGATACACAGTCAACAAAAAGAAATCAAGGCTAATACCCTCTCGGAAGATAATTTTCCTGGGTGCCAACTTGGACACAAACACCCAGATGGCCTACCTCACGCCAGAGAAGCAGGGGCAACTAACTCAATACTTCAGAGCACTAGCAAATTGCACCAGGCTGACTGCAAGGAAAATCCTGCAGGCTCTGGGATTCATGGCATCTTGCATCTTACTAATCCCATGTGCAAAGCTGCATATGAGGAAACTTCAATGGTACCTGAAAAACATATGGTCTCAACACAGCCACAGTTTGGAAACAATAATACCACTAATTCCATGTCTGCAAAAGGAATTTCTGTGGTGGGCTCAAGCATGCCAAACAAACACAGGTCTTCCATTCAGCAAGCCTCAAGCAAATCAAGTCATCACAACAGACGCCTCGGACTACGCCTGGGGGGGCGCACATGACAGATCGGTGCATTCAGGGCAAATGGTCCCAAAAAGAAAAGCACCTTCACATCAATCAAAAGGAAATGCTAGCAGTAATAAATGCTATTATAGCTTTCAAGGACCTTCTGCAACCAGGTCAACTATTGATAAGAACGGGCAACACCACGGTTATGTGGTACATAAACAAACAGGGAGGAACACATTCATACCCACTATGCAGACTGGCCATGTACTTTGGAACATGGCCATGGACTTACAAATCGAACTACAAGCACAGTACTTGCCAGGCAAGGAAAACACGCTGGCAGACAACCTAAGCAGAAATATGACAGATCCACACGAATGGAAGTTGCATCCAAAAGTTTTTACAGAAATAATCCAAGCATGGGGAAGGCTAGACATAGATCTCTTTGCCTCCCACAAAAATCACCAATTGACAAAATTCTGCTCAAGGATTTTCCATCCAAAGGCCTGAAGAGTGGAAGCTCTCTTTCAGTTGGACATCAATGACAGTTTATGCTTTCCCACCTCTTCCTCTGCTGCCCAAAGTTTTATTGAAAACCAGAGCAGACAGACCAGAGATGATTCTCATTGCTCCGGACTGGCCAAGGCAACACTGGTACCCACTCCTGAGGAGCCTGACGCATTCCCCACCATGGACCCTGCCTCTAATGCCTCTTCTTCTGACTCAGCACAGCTTCAAAACTCTTCACAGCCAGCTAAAAACACTCAATCTAGCCGCATGGAAGATTCCTTAGCATCACAACAGATCCTACTCTCCAAGGAGGTGCAGGATGTCATTTTGGAGGCCAGAAGACCGTCAACTAGAAAAGCTTACTCCACAAAATGGAAATGGTTTTGTGTCTGGAATGAGAAAAAGGGCCAGGATCCTGGAAAACTGAATTTACCTCAAATACTACAGTATTTAGCTGAGCTGCTAAGCAGTGGACTTTCATTCTCCTCCATCAAAATCCATGCCTCAGCCATTTCTGCAGAATACAACACTGATCCACCCTTATTCTCTCACCCTCTCTTAAGACAGTTCCTCAGAGGGGCTAAGAATCTAAGACCCCCAAGGAAACAACCAATACCTGCTTGGGATCTTAATTTCATTCTGGAAAAACTGACCTTGCCTCCCTTTGAGCCAGCTGCCTCATCAGATTTGCCATATTTGTCCTGGAAAACAGCTTTCCTTCTGGCTATTACCTCAGCTCATAGAGTTTCAGAACTACAAGCTCTCATGGCTGTGCAGCCTTTTATCATCTTCCATCAGGACAGAGTTTCCTTACGAACCAACCTGTCCTTTATGCCTAAAGTGGTATCCAGGGTAGCTTTGAATCAGGCCATAAACTTACCTACCTTTTATCCTAATCCTCAAAACAAAGGGGAGAGATTACTACATTCCTTGGACATCCACAGACAACTCCGTTATTATCTGGACAGAACAAAACCTTTCAGAAAATCAGAACAGCTCTTTGTGTCCTATGCTGTAGGAGCTCAAGGAAAGCCAATTTCAAAACAGACAATCTCAAAATGGATAGCCCACTGCATACGCTTTTGCTATTCTTTTCATGGCAAAACTGTACCTACAGGCATCAGATCTCACTCCATAAGGGCCACAGCTACCTCTGCAGCTTTCCTCAGAGGAGTTCCTACCAAAGATATTTTGGAAGCAGCCACTTGGAGTTCTGTGCATACCTTCTCCAAGCACTACCACCTACCATTATACTCCAAAACTAGAGCAGGCTTTGCCACTGCAGTCTTGCAGGGCATCCTGGCTCCTCCTAGTTCCACCTAGTGCCTACCACCCCTTTCTTAGCTTTGGGATTCTACCCATCTGTTATGAATGTAGCTGTATGCATGATGAACATAGTACAGTTTTGTACCTACCATAAATGTAGATGTTCGAGTGCTAATACAGCTGCAGTCCAGGTTTCCCTCCCTCCTTCCCCTCTTGGGACAGGCCTATAGGCTAACATCCTCATACAACCTGATTGGGGTATTCATTTATGGTGTATTTGCTTGCAACTACTGTATTTTGATTATATTGCACTGCTTTATTACACAAATTTATGTATTGCCTTCCTTCTGGGGGCACCTGACATCTGGGGCAAGAAAAACTGAAGAAAATGGCTTCGGCTGGTTCCTTTATACCCCTGTCGCACTGACGTCAGGGAAGAAGCGATGACAACCGACGCCGGACCTAGACTTTGGAATTCGGCCGACCGAGGACCCGCCTGATGGCAGGAGAACCCATCTGTTATGACTGCAGCTGGATTAGCACTCGAACATCTACATTTATGGTAGGTACAAAACTGTACTTTCTTTTTTATCTCTGTGAAATGCTCAATACTTGGTTGCCTTATTCATCTTTTAAAGCCCACTTATCAGCTATCTCTGATCGTATGCCTTTATCTCCTCCTTTGGCATCTAGATTTGAAGCTAAACAATTCCTCAAAGTCGTCCTTCATATTAGGCTTCCCAGGAAGCCTGTTCCTCCTCCCTGGGATTCTAATTTTGTTTTGGAAAAATAGACTCAGGCTGCTTTTGAGCTTGCAGCTTCAGCTTCCTTGCAACATTGCCCTTTGAAGACTGTAGTTTTGTTAGCCCTTACTTCTGCCAGGTGGGTGTCTTGAGTTTCAAGACGTTATGCTTGTCTTCTTTTTTGGTATTTCATAAGGACAGGGTGTTCTTGCGTACTAATCCTTTTATGCCCAAGCTGGTGAATGGGTTGGCCTTGAATCAGTCTATTTGTTTGACTTTTTTTTTCCCTTCTCCTTAATGTGCCAGTGAGAAGGAGCTGCACACATTGGGTGTGCATAGACAACTCAAATTTTATTTGGATAAGACTATTAGGAAATCTGGTCAGCTTTTTGTCTCCTTTCATCCTTGGTCCTTAGGAGTAGCTGTGTCCAAGCAAATTATTTCTTCTTAGATTTCTAAAGCTATTTATTTTTGTTATTCCTTTCATGATAAGAGCCTTCCTTCTGTTAAGGCTTATTCTACTAGAGCTGTGGCTTCTTTTGGTGCTTTTTCAAGGGTTTGGATGCTAACTGTATTCTTGGGGCAGCTGCCTGGAGTTCTATGCATATATTTACCAAGCACTACAAGTTGGATGGAATTCACAGAGCTAGAGCTGGTTTTTCTAGGGCCATCCTTCATGGCTTCCTAGAGAGCTCTGCTGGTCCTTCCTCCTCCCTCTCTTCTTCCTGAGCTTTGGCACTCTCCCTTTTGTACAGAATAATGCAACATTGAAATGAAGGACATAGTACAGTTGTGTAAAATCTTACCATTGCAGTAGATGTTCTTCTCTTCACTGTTGCAGTATTCACTCCCTCCCTTCGCCCCTGGTCCATTTCTCTTCTGGATGTACTCATTACCTCTCTTTTCCTTGGAATGGCATTCCTACTGGGACTCACAGATGTTCTTCGTGTTTCACTGTTGCAGTCATCACATTTGGGTTATCCCTGCTGGGGTAGCCCTCGGCCGGCCTGAATACCAAGAGACTTAGTATTTCTGCGTCAGTTGCTGTCACTTGAAGACTGACATCAGGTCGTCAGTGGTATACAGGAAGGCAGGCGATGCCATTACATCAGTCTTTCTTGCCATGGAGCCCGAAGCAAAAGCAGTTCACACGAGTGGCAGTCGGCTGCTACCTGAGTTTCATTTCCGAATTGAAGTTGAAGTCTCTGAAAGGTAAGTGCACCAGTGGGAATCCTTTTTTCTTACACCAACCATCAGCTAAGCAAATTTTGCACCAGGTAGCATCACTGCATGGCATGGAAAGCAGATGGCCTGTCTTTCCTCTGGGTAAACCTCTTGGTCTATGCCTTTCCTCCCCTACCTCTCATTCCCAAGGTACTGATCAAAATAAGGGAGAAAATACCAAGGACCATTCTCATAACTCCAGACTGGCCCAGACAGCACTGGTACCCCTTGCTGCGTAGCCTGTCCCCACTGCCCCCATGGAATCTTCCTCAGATTCCCAACCTCCTAACCCAGAGGGAAGGGGAATTCATGCACCCCCAATTGCAGATACTCAATTTGGCAGCTTGGCTTATAACCTGACTAATCTGCCCTCCTCAATGAACAGGTTCTGGATGGTTATCCAAGAGGCCAGATGCCCTAGCACCAGAAAGTCTTATGCAGATAAATGAAAAAGGTTCTGCACCTGGATCCAAGCTAAGGGGTCCAATACGGCACAGCCCTCCAGCCCCCTCATCCTGGATTACTTATCTGACCTACTACATAGTGGTCTCTCTTTCTCCTGTATAAAAATTCATGCCTCTGCTATTTCCGCTCATTTTCACACAGAGCAGCCTCTTTTTCACACCCTCTGATCATACAGTTCCTCAGTGGGGCTAACCACTTGAGGCACCCCAGAAGGGCACCAACACCAGCTTGGGACCTTAACTTTGTCTTGGAAAAGCTTACCCTGCCTCCATTCAAACCAGTTTCTTCTGCAGATCTAAAATTTCTCTCCTGGATGGCAGCCTTCCTCCTGGCCATCACTTCATCCAGAAGAATCTCTGAGCTGCAAGCACTCATGGCAGTGGAACCCTTCATAATCTTCCATGCAGACAGGGTCTCCCTCAGAACTAATCCATCCTTCATCCCCAAGGTGGTGTCCAGTGTGGCTCTCAACCAATCCATCCATTTGACCACCTTTTTTCCTAACCCTTAAAACAAGGGAGAAAGGATTCTGCACTCTCTAGATGTGCACAGACAACTCAGATACTATCTGGACAGGACTAAACCCTTCAGAAAATCTGATTAACTGCTGGTTAGCCTTGCTTCAGGGGTAGTGAGCAAAG
This sequence comes from Protopterus annectens, assembly GCF_019279795.1. Taxonomy (NCBI): domain Eukaryota; kingdom Metazoa; phylum Chordata; order Ceratodontiformes; family Protopteridae; genus Protopterus; species Protopterus annectens. Next base: position 1,298,736,456 of record NC_056745.1, on the reverse strand, counting down.
CCATCTCCAAACAAACCATTTACAAATGGATAGCACATTGCATCCATTTCTGCTAGAAACAGCATGGCAAGCCTCCCCCTAAGGGGGTCAGGATCCACTCCACAAGAACAGCCTCCACCTCTGCAGCATTCCTCAGAGGAGTCCCCACCAGGGACATCCTGGAGGCTGACACCTGGACATCTGTTCACACCTTTACCAAACATTACCACCTGTCTCTCTTTTCTAAATCCAGGGCAGGTTTTGCCTCTGCAGTCTTGCAGGGCATGCTAACCAGCCCCTAGCTTCCTTGACTGCCTCCACCCATTTCCTCAGCTTTGGGAATCTACCTAAATGTGATGACTGCAACAGTCAAATACGAAGAACATAGTACAGTTGTGTACACTTACCATAAATGTAGATGTTCGAGTGCCTTCACTGTTGCAGTCCTGGTTTCCCCTCCCTCCTTCCCCCTTTTTCTTTTTGTTGCCTTTCTTCCTTGTTGTTCTCCTTTCCTTATAAGGGACATATTGGTATGTTTTTTCCACTGGTGGGGTCCTACCATCAGAGCCTGGCCTCCTACTTTGAGGGCTCCTGACCGGTTAGGGCAAGAAAAACTGATGTAATGGCGTCAGCTGCCTTCCTTTATACCACTGACGAGCTGATGTCGGTCTTCAAGTGATATCAACCGACGCAGAAATACTAAGTCTCTGGTATTCAGGCCAGCCAAGGGCTACCCAGCAGGGATAACCCAAATGTGATGACTGCAACAGCGAAGACACTCTTAACATCTACATTTATGGTAAGTGTACACAACTGTACTTTCTGAGGATGGTATATCTGGGAGTCACTTTTATGCCCTACACTACGCAAGGAGCATACATGTGATGTACAGGGTACCTTAAAATAACCTAAAGGCCTTGGTATACTGGCCAGACGTCCACTGATGCCCAGTATACTCCTGAAGATTCAAAAAGAATTACCAGGTGTCATTGTAGTTACTCCCCTTTTGGGCCAGACAAACTTGGCCAGTTCCATTAAAAGGGAGAACCAAGGACAATTGCCATGAGCTTTCTCTCACTCTGGATCTGTTCACAGTGTCACTGGTGACTGATGTACCCAAACTTACAGGAGTTACTACTGACAGCCTGGATGATTTTTATCTTTAACTTTTAGGCAGTTCTATGCAGATATGCAGCAGGTATTGAAGGAGGCATGAAAACCTGCAACTAGAAAATCTTACATTTATAAGTGGAAGAGGTTTTCTAGGTGGTGCCTAACCTATATCAGAGGGCCCAGCATGGTGTCTGTACTTCTGGTTTTGAATTATTTGGGTAAGCTACTCAGTAATGACTTAACTTATTCATCTCTCAAAGTGCATCTTGCAGCCATCTAAGCTTATATGTGCATGGATTGCCCTGTGTTATCTCTCTTTGTAGTCAGAGTTGATGAAAGGAGTGTTGCAATTGAGACCTCAAAAGCAAATTCCTTCTCCTTGGGATCTAATCTTTGTTCTTGAAAAATTGACTTGATCTCTTTTTGAACCTGCCTTGCAGGTTGTTTTGAAGTTCATTACTTGGAGAACTATTTTGCTTATTGCTCAGGCATCTGCAAGGTGAGTCTCTGAGCTGCAAATTCTCACGGTGGGCCAACCTGATCTGATTTTTCATAAGGGCAGGGTTGTTTTACGCACCAGTCCTTTCTTGCCAAAAAATGTTAATGAATTTATGATGATTCAAGCCATCAATCTCCCAGTTTTTTTCTGGAACCTAAAATCAAGGGAAGAAAAGATTCTTCATACCTTGGATGTGTACAGGCAGATCAGGTTCTACTCTGACAGAACTGAGCCCTTCAGGAAAGCTGAACAGCTGTTTATTTCCTGTTCTGAGGCTAGAAAAGGTCCTAAGTAAACAGTTGACAATTGGCTGCCTTCTGCTGCTGTTTTTTGTTGCTCCCACCATGGTAGAGCTATCCAGGCAAGGTTAAGACACGTTCCACCAGAGCCTTATCCTCTTCGGTGGTATATAGGAAAGGAGTGGACTATAGAAGAATTCTATAAGCAGCAACATGGTCGTCTGTTCATACCGACATACTGGATTCTTTCTCAAGTTCCAGAACAGGCTTCATGAGGATCATTCTCCAGGGGCTCCTGGATCCTTATCCTTCTTCCTCCCGGGTAGGGCAAGCTTTGGGAATGTACATAATGTCACTGAGGTAGTGGGAATAATGAACATAGTACAGTTGTGTAAGAACTACTTAATTGTAGCAGTAGATGTTCAAATTCCTCACTGCCTCAGTGGTAGGACCTACCTGCCATCACCCTTATTTTGTATGTAGTTTGTTAGTTTACAACCTTGTGTTGTTAGTTGACTTTCATTGTTTATGTTTGTATTTTCTCGCTATGAATTGATTGGTTTCAGGCAATTCTTGTTTCTAGTCCTTGGTTCTTTCTCCTTTGCATTAAAAGCCTAAACAACTGACTTTCTGTGACTGGGATTAGGCTTCCTTCTATGGTAGTAGGCTTGGCCAATCCCCTATCACACAGAGTCAGAGGAGGGGATTCTGAGCTCTGGGAAGCAGCCAGTGTGAGTTTATGCAGGCACAAAATGCGACTGAGGCAATGAGGAATTCAAACATCTACTCTTACAGGTAAGTAGGACTTGTGCAGCTGTACTTTTGGTTGTATTTGTGTATTCTTGTCAAACACTGGTTTGTGGAGTAATATACGATTTTGCATATTGTGAGGGCAGTGGTAGGGAAGCATGCAGTAATTATGTCTTCTGGCATCTATGTGATGTACTGTTCCTATAATGTTGTACAGTGCTTCTGCATATATTTGTTTGTTAACCGGATGAGTGGTTTGTTCCAGAGTGGATCTTTTCCATTCGTGACACAGGCCAAATATATTTTAAAAAAATGTTAAACTGTTCAGAAACTGACGAGCAAAACTATTAAATATGAACATGACCAAGTACGAGAGTACATAGACTAGTATTACACAAATCACTGGATATCTTAAAATGAGATGAGTTAAGTGTCATAACTAATCATGGTTATGAGTCACCCAAAGAGTTTGCAAAGGGAGAGAAAATAAATACTGATTTGTTGTTAGAGTTTGGTAAAGTACATACTTAGGTGACCATGCATAACACAGTAATTTAAACTGGTTTGAAGCCTAGTACTTTACTCATATTTGTTTGTCATAGTAGGACACTGATAACAGTGGACCAATTTCAGACCCAGCCTGAGTACAGTAGAGGGATGGTGTTTCTCTTTACTTTGTTGTAGCATTTTGTAATGAAGCCAAATGGTGCTTAAAAAATTAACTGGGAGGCAGACTCTGAGAAGAGTGACAGTGAGAGAATGAAGCCACTCCTGAACAAAATGGAGCAGTTGGTCAAAGAGAGTTGTTTTGGTGGGGATGAGCAGCTGACTAGTACATGCTTTGGCCCCTAAGATTCCTAATACAAATTTCTGCACAAGCTGTAAATGTTGAAGTGATTTGGCAAAGTACAGGCAACAGCTTCTTTTCAGGGAGAATATTACAATAGTAAGCTTACATTTTTACTGTCATCACTGTTGTGTCAGACTGTTTCTCCTAAAACCTAATACCAAAAGATTTCTGGAACTTGTCTGTTATCCCTGTATTTATTTATTTATTTAATTTAATTTAATTTAATTTTATTTTATATTTGTTAACTGGGACAGTCCGACTGGACCAGGTCCATTTACAGCAGAGGCCCTGGGAGAAAAGCTCCGCATATATTAACAGAAATACTAGAATTTAATACATAGTAGTAAAAACTGATAACACATTATAACAGCAAAAATCCAGCTGGTAAGACAGAAATATAAAACAGGATACAACTCAGCAGATGAATAGACTAAATACATTTAGCATTGAGCGTCATGACCTACATCATGTTAAAGTGAAGTATCTATATTAAATGGATAAAGAAAAATATTGGAAGTAAACAACTGTAGCATTTACACTAGGCAAATAATAAGCCTTTCAACTTTCCATAGAGCTGAGCAGTGTTTTTGGGTTATGCATGGGCAAAGCCAGGTGCTTATGAGATGTGATTTTACAGAGTTTTTGAAGTGTGAAGTGGTGGGGATAAGAGGTCAGTGATGGGGGGAGGTTGTTCCAGTTTTTAGCAACAGTGTGGGAGAATAGTGCTTTTCCAGCAGTGTTGTTAGCCCTAGAGATGCATAGAAGTGACTTGTCACTAGAGCGAAGTGTGCGATTTGTTGCCCAGTAGGCAAGTAGTTGACTTGGTGAAGGGGTTTTTATAGGGATACTTCAGTATGTTATAGGTAATAACCAGCTGGTGATAATTTAGTAGTTGAGGAAATTCTAACCACTTTAACTCCCTTAGAGTTAGACAATGATGGGATCTGAAGGTGGCATTGTTAGCAAACTTGGCAATATTATTGTAGCATGACTCAAGTTAGTCAAGGTCACGTTTTCTGATATAGGTAAGAATTAGTGCTGCATACATTAGTGTGGACAAAAGGTGAGTTTGGGTTAGGGTGATCCGTGCTTTATCTGAGAGGAAGTTTTTGTGTCTGTATAATGCGCCAAATTTTTTTTTGGGAACCTTTTTGATGGTTTGTAGCTTGTTAACAGTAAGCAGTGTAGGCTCGCATTGCTGTGAGCTGACTCAAGGGTGTAGCCAGACATATGCCATGTACTCTGTGACATACACACCTTAAAAATCATTTTATGCAGTGGTTGTGCTAGAATTTAAATCAAAAACGTTTCCCTAGCATATTTGTCATACATTATGGGTAAATCATTTTTCAGCATGCCTAATTATCTAAGCTTAATCCTGTCAGTTTAAGTTTTCCTACCTCGATAAGGAAAAGGTATGATTAGAAGCATGCTGTGGCAACAGTACTGGGTGGGGGGTGAGCTACAGTTTTGAGGGTGTGTTGCTTCTTGGAAATTTATATATTTTCAAAAGTTATGACTATAACCCTCTGCTGGCTGTGTCTTAGGTAGTCTGTTAATGTTATAGTCCGCTTAAAGGTCTGTAGTAAAGCGGGGCTTGGACCCCACTTGCATACAAGACATTCTGCAACACCATTTTTCCAGCTTTTGTACTTAAGCTCTTAGTGAGTGTTCAAACTATTTTTGTTAAAAGTGTAATAACTTTTCCTTCCAGGGAATTGCTCAGACCTATTAGAATGTTATGTATTTAAATGTGAGATCAGTGGTCTTGCTTAAAATGAAGAGACTTAGAAAATACCCTTTCATTACAAGTTTTAGTTTGCACAGCAGTTTTGTTCTCTTCTTGTTCTGATTGCTTGATAGACAACCTTTTTCTTAAGGTATTCCTATACCCAAGAAAGACTGTAATAGCACTTTGTATAAAATAAAATGCAAAATGACAATGAACTAAATCTGATTTGAGGAAATAATTATTTTATTGCTCATGAATTATTTAGGATGATGCCCGTGCTGATGCTGTGGACAGTGTAGTCCGTGATATTCATAACACACAGTGCCTGCTGAATGTGGAGCTCATGTCAGCTACCTGCCCTTACGTCACTTTGCAGTTTGCAGATTCAAAGGATGATGTTGGTCTCGGACTTGTCAAGGAAGGCCTAGTAATGGTGGACGTCCGTAAGGAGAAACAGTTCCAGAAAGTGGTAATGTTATAGCTTTCTGCTCCTTATGAATTTGTTTAGGAACAACACTAAAATTCTAGTACCTCATGCACTTTAATCAATGTTTCAATAAAGATTATTATTAGGTACCATATATCATTTTATAATTTTTCTTTAGACTTTGAATTATTATTAAAGTAAAAAGAAATTCTGCTTAACCTCCATCAACTTCAGCTAGATGTTCTTGCATCGGTCCTTAATAGAAATTTTATGGACCTAGTATGAATGTCATGTTTTTATAAGGTTCTGTATTTTGCTGGTGCATATGAAATGCAGCTGTTGGAATCTCTGGGAGTATTGCAATAATTTCAAACAGGAACTGTGTGCGTGTCTCCATGGTAACCAAGGGTGGCATACTGTACTAAGAGGAAGTATGTGTATCAGTTGTCTGTCATTCAGAGTACTGTCATGACTGGGGTTGCTCAATTTAATTGCTCACATACAAGGTATGAGGAGTGGGGGTGTAGAGTATTATCAATCCTGGTTTGCATTGCTTGCTACACCCACTGTCACCTATAATAATTCATATTTCAAATTTGTGCTTTGGTGTTTTAGAACTATATAACGTGGCAGAATTAGGGTCCACCTTGAAGGAAAATGGTCATCTGGTAATAAATAAATTGCAGTCATAAAAAGGCAGCATGATCAGTTTTGTACTTACTGTGTCTGCTGTATTGTGTTGTTGTGCACTAAAGTTTAGTCTTGTTTTTCTTTCCCATGCACCTTCATGGTGTTTCATTTACAGCTTTCATTATGACTAATTTTGTGACTCCACAGAACTGTGTTTGTTGCCTCTGTATCTAAAGTACTTGTCAATTCATTAATTTCCTGCCTCATCCAAAATGTATATTTATTACGGCATATATGGGGTTTGCTTGACCTTTTTAAGTTGCATCATTTTAATTTTGTTATCTTATGACCCATTGTCCTTTATCAAGTTGCAAACTACAAATAACATTACCTTTAGCTACTATAATGATGATATCAGTGTGCATACATTTCCATGCCCTTATTGTTTTTTATTCTAAAAAAGTAGCTTTGTTTGCTTTGTCTCATCCGATAAGTTTTCTGTGAGAAGGCAGATACCTATGCAAACTGTTTTATTTTTTTAATATAAAAGAGAGAAGTTGGGTCAAAACAAGAGAGAGGTTTTTGTGTGTAACAAGTGGAAGCAGAGAGTGGCTTCTACTTATATAGTTCATTCACTTTTGTATGACAGACTGGCATGTGAAAGCTGGAAAAATACTTAAACATTTGATACATTACTTATTTGGTAAAGAAGAGGCAAATTCTTGACAGTTACCCTTTCACTTTCAGGCTGAGCTAGAGTTACAACATTGGGAATACTTGCTGAGGACTTGAACCAGGACAACAGATGTAGATGAACTCTCAGAAATATTTTAGAAAGTGTTCATAAAGAAAGGCGATGAGTGAGCTTGTTGGATGGGGGATTTCAGACTCCTAACCCTCTGGTCAGATGCATGTTCACCCAAAACAAACAAAAAAAAGTATAGTCAGTTTGTTATCTAGACCACATTGACAAATGCTTGTGTTTGTGACTCTGATTGCCTTTAGCAAATCCTGTCTCATTGGCTTGACTGTGGAGCCAGTGTGAAAGAGACTTCCAGAAGCACTAAACAGACCAAGAGCAGAAGTGCTTAGGTTCAAAATACTTCTGCTGTTCACCTGTTTTAATAAACTCCAGGAAGTGACAGTATGAGCGTGGCAGTCTAGCCAGCGCTATCTTGTACTGCGGGGTGTTTCATTTATCAGACGATACATCATTATGCAAGGTGAGATTTGCTTGGTATACTAATAATAAAAGCAGTGTGTTTTAGTGTCAAATGATTTGCTCTTCTCTATATGATGATCATATCATACCAATGTATGAAATATATTCAGGAGTATGAGATACCTTTTGCTGCTTCATACTTTATTAAGTAGTGTTTCCTCATCCCAAGTTTCCTAGACTATGTCAGGCAGCTTATTAGATTAACCCACCTGATGGTTGTCGCAATTTTCTGATTGCAGATAGTAGGTAGGGTAACCATTGTTCCCAGTTTTCTCATCTTACATCATGTACTTTCCTTAATACAGGTTTTATTGTTTTATAAAACCAATATACTACCCCACCAATCTGCAGTTGGTAGATGGATGTCTTCAACTTTTGTCTTAAAAGCAGTGATTTTAAATGATGCATTACCCTTGACATAAAGTGAGTACCTTGGTCAGTAAACATCTCCTATGGAATGCCCACTCTGGAGAACAACACCAACAGTTCACTGGCAATACCCATTGCATTAGCTTTATCTAATGGCACTGCTTCAGGAAAATTGCTAGCATGGGCCATTGTGACTGAAACCTATTGCTGGATATTTGTCATGGTGCTCAGTGGTCCATAGCAGCATGTTAAAATGGCAGCTCTGTCGTGCACACTGAGATCAAGGAACTTATCCACAATGGCTGTTTTTGCATTCTGTACAAAACGTACAGGCATTTTGTGCTGTTTGATGTAGCCATTCAAAAAAAAAAGATATAGGACTGTCCAGACACTGTGCAAGGTAATTATTTTGTGTAATATATGCCTTATGCACATTATTTGTTCAGATTTTCTCTTTTTGAAATGTGTTAAGAAAGCAAAAACGTTTTATATATATATATATATATATATATATATATATATATATATATTAGATGCTTTGTGGCTTGTATGCGAGGATTTCAGCCTGTCAGCCTTTTCTTGCATTAACAGATCAGTGATTTAAAAAAAAATCCGAGATCTTTTCTGCAAAAATAAGCAATGAGATTTACTTGCAGAGAAAATAATTTTAGTTGATCAGATGTCTTTTAGTTTGGAGTACTGTATAATTCTACATATCCTTCCTTTGAGGGAATATCTCTTAGCTTAAGTCGAGGATTAAGCTGTGAGTTAACGAGCTTCATTGATGAAACTGACTTGTAGCAGGAATGTGTAACTTGTCTGCTTGGATCCTTTTTGAGAATACCAGCATGAATTTCTTCTATTACTATCTGCCACACTGTGGACATGCTCCCTCAGTAAGACAATAGCGTAAACTTTTGAGAGAAGTAGAATATTTAAAATTCTACACAGAAGCTAGAAGTTGGTAAAGTAGTCAAACTGGTGAAAGCACAATTCAGATTCAGAACATTAAATTGTAGTATATAAACAGTTGTATCTTATATTTGCTACAATTAGAGATTTCTAGAGTAGTGCAGTTTTACGTTAACGATGCATGCAAAGGTAAGTGTGCTAGTATGTGGATAATATTTGGTTTAGTAGTGTTTGCAAGAGGGTTCTGTATGAGTGGGCTCTGTTTTTATGGAAGTGGGAAGTAATGTGTGGATTGAGTACTTTTTGCACAAGTAATGGGGTGTTTTTAAGTGTCTGTTTTCTTTTCCATTTCCATTCTCAGTTGATCTTTAGAGACAATACACAGCATACCTCTCAGCTATATAGATTTTCGCAGAATGTCCAGATTTGTACCTCTTATTTTTGGTCTGTTTCTCATAAAATTGTGGTTTTCTGTCAAATCATTGAGGACTGAAGTCAGAAATGAAAGACACTTAAGATTCAGGCTTTCTACCTTTCTGAAAATTCATGCTAATGCAAAAACCTGTTCTATCAACTTTCTATGTTTGTAAGAGCAATATTTAAAGATTGCCCCTATTTTTGAGCCTTTGTTCCCCCATTATGTATGGCTTTGTCCAGATTTCCTGCTCTAAGAGGTTGAGAAGTATGATGCACAGATGTTTTGTGTTTCACTGTTGCAGTCATCACACTTGGGTTATTTTGCCAGGGGTAGCCTTCAGTCACCCCGAATACCAGAGGCTTAGTATTTCTGCGTCAGTTGCTGTTGCTCCAGGACTGACGTCAGGTTGTCAGCGATATAAAATTAGGCAGCTGACGCCATTACATCAGTCTTTCTTGGTGAGGAGCCCGAAGCAGAAGCAGTTTACACGAGTGCCAGTCAGCCACTGCCTAAGTTTTCATTTCCAAATTGAAGTTGAAGTCTTCTAAAGCTAAGTACCCTGTCGGGGATCCTTTTTTCTTGCTCTAACCGATGTTAGAAAAAGTTAACAATTGTCTCGCCTGTGGAAAGCAAATACCACACTGAGATTTCCATTCTTACTGCCTCACCTGTTTAGGCCAAGACCACGACGTCCCTCGCTGTCGGTTTTGTGCTTTTTTGAATGCCAGCAGTATACATCGTCAGGCCCTTATTGTAGCTAAATATTTTCACTCTCTATCTCCGTATTCTGAAATGGCTTTGGTAAGCCATCCAACTACCGATCTTCCAAAAAAACATAAGGATAAAGACAGAGACAAGACCGCACAGGTCCAAAACTGCCAACGATGCTTCCATTAAGCTAGTCGCCAGTTCGTTGATACTCAGTGAGGCATTTTCGCAGCTGCTGATGCTCGTTTCTGTGGATTTGCAGGCTGCTACCGAGACCCGTTCAGAGTCCGGTATGCCGCGAGACTCTTCTTTGACTATGGATCCTGCGGATGTCTCTACCTTGGATGGGTCCGGAGCCGCTGAGCAGGCACCGGCTTCTGAGGAAGTTCTTCACACTACCGATACTTGACACAAACCGATTCGCGTCTTCAGTTCTTTCTAAAACTACAGAGTTTCTAAGGCCCAGGGTACAAACTATGCCTAAAAAACAGACAACCCAAGCTCAAGCATCTGCTTCCATGCCTCAGTGTCTCAAGTGCTTAAAATGGCGGAAGACCTTGCTTATTAGGGGAAGCCAGCCCACCCCTTCCAAAAATAAGAGACTTGTCCCCAGCAGTTTTATCTGACCAGGAGTCCGATGACTCTGAGGTTTCTGAATATGAAGACATGCAACCCTTGTCTGCTTATGACGATTCAGATGCAGAAGAATCCATTCCTTCTGCCTCTCCTCCAGAGGATTTTTCATTTGGTGAAACCCTACATACTTTAAGGGAGCATTTCCAGTGGGAGTGTCAGGACTATCCTCAGTCCAAAAAGTGACTCCAGGAATTCTTAGATTTACCACAGCACAGACCTTAAGCCATTCCTCCTGTCCTGGATGTAGTGGATGGTGTTTTTATGGAATCCAGTTTAACTCCTGACACCCTTCCTCCTGCTCCCAGGAAGCCTGAGTGGTATTACAGACTCCCTGACTCTCTCAAATTTATTTTCAAGAATCCTACTGCTGACCCAGAGGTCATCTCCCAAGGACCTAAAGGAATAAAAGCAACCACAGCTAAGAATCCCACCCCTTTGGACAGGGATTCCCGAGCTTTAGACAGATGGGGTAAAAAAGTATACACTTTTGCAACTCTTGCCATTAGAGCACTAAATTTTCAGTTCCACATGCTGAAATACCAGCAACATACTATGGAACTCCTTAAACAAAACATATCTACCTTTCCAGCTTGTGCAGAAAATAAAGAATTACAGGAGCTTATGCATTCTGTAAGCCAAGTTACTAGACACATCTTGCAATGTGGCTTTGATGCCATAGAAGCATCCTGCAGGGCAGCAGTCACAGGTTCTGTACTTAGAAGACATGCTTGACTTAGGAACAGACTTTGCCAGACCATGTCAAATCAAAACTATTAGACATACCATTGAGCAAAGGCAATTTGTTTGGCACCAAGGCAGAAGAGGTCTTAAAAAAGATGGAAGAAAACGCTAAGTCTATGCAGACATTTAAAGACTTCTTGCAGGTCCAGCCTATGAGGCTCAGTAGGCATTGCCCCTCCAAGCACTGGTCTTTTCCAGCCACCTCAAGACCAGCTCAGACAAGACCTAGGGGAAGCAGACCCCCCCCCCCCCAGACAACAGTCCCAGGGAATGCAGAGATCTAAGCAATGGAGTTCCTCCACTTCAAAAACATAAGCCACCCCCCCTTATGGAAATAACTCACAATGATTTTACACTTCCACCCCTTACCTCTGCCCAGCTGCTTGTGCCCCTAGGAGGAAAACTCTCCTTCCATGCCAAAAACTGGGCCTCTATCACCAACGACCGATGGGTTTTCAACATAGTATCCCGGGGATCCAAATTTTATTTCCGCACTTTACCTATCCCAAAAGGGTTCCCAGACCTTCCTTCAAACCAGTGGGCTGAGTCACAAAACCAAGGCCATTCCCTGCTCTCCATGAGGGCAATACAGCCTGTTCCTGCAGACCAGATAGGCCAAGGTTTCTATTCCAGGCTTTTCCTGGTACCCAGAAAAGAGGGCACCTGGCGCCCAATCCTCAATCTATGCATTCTAAACATCTTCCAGGTGATCAAGAAAACGTAAAAAATATCCAAGAAGCACCAGATACCGCTGCAGAGACAAACAAATCACAGAAATGAAGGTAAAAAGAGTTCTGCTGAGGGTAGACTCCAGTATCCGAGTTGAACACGAATAAATGTATCAAAATTTGTTCCAAGCAGTACTGACTTTTATTGCAACACTAGCGCTTTCACACAATGCTTCTATGCCTGAAGAAGCATTGTATGAAAGCGCTAGTGTTGCAATAAAGTCAGTACTGCTTGGAACAAATTTTGGTACATTTATTCGTGTTCAACTGGGATACTGGAGCCTACCCTCAGCAGAACTCTTCTTACGTTCATCTTCCAGGTGATACCAAAATTCAGAATGTTCACCCTCCAGCAGCTTCTTCCTATGTTGTCCAAGGAAGCTTGGCTAGCCACCCTAGACCTAAAAGAGGTCTATATACACATCCCAGTCTAGGGATTCCTGCAGGAAATATCTACGTTTCAGAGCAGGATCTATGCACTTTCCGTTCTCTGCGCTTCCCTTTGGCTTATGCACTGCTCCCAGAGTTTTCACAAAATGCCTGGCTGTAGCCATTGCTTTTTGCAGACAAAGAAATATTCAAATTTACCTATACTTAGACTGCTTGATTCAGGCAGATAGTCAAGAAAAGCTGATACAGCACCTGACCTTTGTAAAGCACCTATTGACCTCCCCTGGGGTACACTATAAACGAAAAGAAATCCAAACTAGTACCTACTCAAAAAATTGTATTCCTGGGAGCAAGCCTGGACACAGCTTCCCAGATGGCATTCCTTACTTCAGAAAAACAAGCCTGTCTGACAGTCTACTTCTCTCAACTAGCCACCAGAACCCAGTTACCTGCAAGGAAAATCCTGCAAACTCTAGGGTTCATGGCATCCTGCATTCTACTCATTCCATATGCCAGACTGCATATGAGGAAACCTATGATACCCTGTCTAAGGAAAACATTTTCTTTGGTGGGCAGCAGCATGCAACCACAACAAGGGTCTTCCCTTCTCACAACCCCATGCCACCCAGACCCTAACCACAGACGCATCAGATTATGCTTGGGGTGCACACCTTTCGGCAGATGCATTCAGGGCCATTGGAGCCCAAATCAAATACATCTGCACATCAGCCAAAAAGAGATGCTCACTGTTCAGCAGGTTTTGACAGCTTTCAGACCCCTACTCTCCCTGTGGCCTCTACTGATCAAAACAGACACCACAGTGATGTGGTACATCAACAAGCAGGGAGGAACTCACTGTTATCCCCTCTGCAGGCTCGCCATGACCCTTTGGCACACGGCTTCAGCCATGCAAATTCACCTGCAAGCACAATTCATGCCAGGCTACCAAAACTCTCTGGCAGGCAACTTGAGCAGAAACCTCCTAGACCCACACGAGTGTCAGCTAGACCACAGCACCTTCAACCTTGTAACCCAGAAATGGGACACCCCGAAAGTGGACCTCTTTGCCTCCCACAACAATCACCAGCTCAGCAAATTCTGCACCAGGGAACCTCACAGCAAGGCCTGGAAAGTGGATGCCCTATCCTTCCAATGGGTAAACCTCTCTATCTATGAATTTCCCCTTCTACCTCTACTTTCAAAGGTACTACTCAAAATAAGAGAGGAAAAACCAAGAACAATCTTGATTGACCTAGACTGGCCACACCAGCACTGGTGTACCCACTGCTGTGCATTCTGTCACCCCTGCTACCATGGCACTTACCTCAGATCCCAACTCTCCTGACCCAGCAGAATGGAGAATTCATGCATCCACAATTGCAGACCATGAACCTGGTTGCCTGGCTTATTCCCTGACCTCTCCTCCAGTTGCCAGTCTAAGCCAGCAAGTCCTGGATGTTATACTTGAGGACAGATGCCCCAGCACTAGAAAATCTTATTCTGACAACTGGAAAAGATATAGCAGCCAGATCCAGGCTAAAGGAGCTGAAACAGCACAGCCCTCCCTACCTCTCATCCTGGATTACTTAGCAGAACTACTACACAGGGACCTGTCTTTCTCTTTATTAAAATTCATACCTCTGCCATCTCTGCTCGTTACACCACAGAGCCACCTCTCTTTTCTCACCCTCTCATCAAACAGCCCCTAAGAGGGGCTAACAATTTAAGGCCACCCAGAAGAGCTCCTACTCCAGCTTGGGACCTTAACTTTGTCTTGGAAAAGGTCACACTAGCCCCCTTTAAGCCTGCAGCTTCAGCAGAGTTAAATTTCCTCTCTTGGAAAACAGCCTTGCTTCTGGCCATTACTTCAGCTAGAAGAGTTTCAGAGCTACAAGCACTCATGGCAGTAGAGCCGTTCATCATTTTTCATGCTGACAGGGTCTCCCACAGGACTAACCCAACTTTCATGCCTAAAGTAGTGTCCACCTTTTTCCCTAACCCATAAAACACCCAGTGACTAAACACTTATGACTACTGGGTTAACCCATTTAACAAAGGAATCTGCATTCTCTAGATGTGCACAGAGAGCTCAGATTCTACATGGCTAGGACTAAATCTTTTAAGAAAACTGACCAATTGCTAGTCAGCTTTTCAGCAAGGGCAGAGGGCAAGGCCCATATCCAAACAATCTCCAAATGAAGAGCACACTGTATCCATTTCTGCTACAAATACCACGGGAAACTGCCCCCTAAGGGAGGTCAGGACACATTCCACCAGGGCAACCTTCGCCTCTGCAGCTTTTCTCAGAGGGGTCCCTACCAGGGACATCCTGGAGGCTGCAACATGGAGTTCTGTTCATAGCTTCACCAAGCATTACCATCTGCCTATCTTCTCCAAATCCAGGGCAGGCGTTGCAACCAGAGTCTTGCAGGGCATCCTATCCAGCCCCCAGTCTTCTTGACTGCCTCCACCCTTTTCTTCAGCTTTGGGAATCAACCCAAATGTGATGACTGCAGTAGTGAAACACGAAGAACATAGTACAGTTGTGTACACTTACCATAAATGTAGATGTTTGAGTGTATTCACTGTTGCAGTCTTGGTTTCTCACCCTCCATCCCCCTTGTCTCTCTCTCTTCCTCACTCATTACAGTGATTCTTGGTATTTACTTTCTACTGGTGGTGTTCTTCCACCATAACCTAGCTCCCTATTGGGGGGCTCGTTACATTTGGGGCAAGAAAAACTGATGTAATGGCGTCGGTTGCCTGATTTTATACCACTGACGACCTGATGTCAGTCCTGGAGCGACAGCAACTGGCACAGAAATACTAAGCCTCTGGTATTCAGGCCGACTGAGGGCTACCCTTGGCAGGATAACCCAAGTGTGATGACTGCAACAGTGAATACACTAGAACATCTACATTTATGGTAAGTGTACACAGCTGTAATTTCTGTAGACATTTTGTATCTGAAAGTTTGTTTTAGCTGTACTGTAAGAGATGGCTGTCGAGATTAGGCTTTCATTTATACATTCCATTAGTAAAGAAACCACCACTCCTTTTTAAGTTTTAAAGGTGGGAGAGGTTTAAGGGGTACCAACCCTCTAGTAATGAAATCCACAATAAATGGGTACTTGACCAACTTTGGTAACCTGCCACATGCAGTTCTGAACTTTGCCTAACTCTCACTTTTGCAGATCACTTTAAGTGAGACATCGTGTATCTGTCACCACTTCATCATATAGTCCTAGGTTTGATTTTTCTTGATGTCCACTGTACAAATCTGATCATGTCATTATCTAGACTTCGTGTTTTGATCTTTCCTGCCCCAAAAAAGACGCACTTATGACTACTGGGTTAACCCATTTAACAAAGATAAATGAAATATTTTTATTCTACAGGATAACTTAGTAGTAATGTATTGTATATTTGACCCCAAGTTAACTGTTCTTAAATTATCTTTATTATGCCACATTTCATGCACTTTGAAAGTCTGTAGAGGAAACAAGCACCGCAAGGAGGCTTGTGACAGCAAACATTTAATGCAAGAAGACAGACTTTTCAGTCCATATCACACCATTAAAAGAATACAGGAGTTTAAACTAAGTTAGTGTATGTAACAAGATGTAACCTTAGCGACTACTATGCCATAGAACTGAAATAGTACATTCTCAATACTGTCTGACTGCACTCTTTTATTTCATATGTAGGAATAGAAAGAGAAAATAAAACTTCAGAGATCAGTATTAAATATAATTAATTGTGTCATAGCATAGAAGAATGAGAAGCCAGGCTCATTCTTCTCCAGATTAATATCTGCTACTAAATCTTAGACCTCTCAAATAATCTGCTGTTTTACAGTTTAGCAAAATATTGATTTCTTTGTAAACTCCGTTCTGCTGTTGGCGCACAAAGCGGTAGAAAAATTCCTATTAATGTAACATTTTGGGGGGAAACATTTTTTTTTTTCCGCTGAACCACTATTTTGAATCATTTACTGAAGTTAGTGAACATCATTTCAGTTTGTCATCTCCCTATTATTGCACAGATGTGGACTGCGTTTGTAGCTGCTTGGGTCACTGTGTTGGAAAAGGGAAGTTGGACTTCAGTTTGAACAACTGGCTTTCTTGTTGAGGTACAGTTTTAACTTTAACAGTGGATTCTGCATGCTTGAATTTATTTGCTCTGACCACAAAATTTGTTTAGAGAGTAAAACTGATAATTTCAAGATTGGTGGTTTGACCACAAAATTCTGTTTGTGTATTCAGAAAATACTGTTCAAGGAAAGTGAGTACTCCTCAGTTGTAGTGAAAAATGTACTTTTATCTATAGAATGGATATAATATTGCTTTGCAGTAGTACTGCTAAAGTGTATTGCATTTTTTCTGTTTCCCCATCAATCTCTCTCATACTTTGTCATGGAAGTGTATGTAGTATTCAGCCTATCGTCATGGACCATGCCATCTGTAAACTGGTCACTGACAGATGTATGCTTCTGGATTACAAATGTCACTTTAGCTGAACTCTTCAGCCACGTGCCAGCCTCATAACAAGAAATTGATTCTCTAGCCAGTCCCAAGTGGACTTTATGGCCCTGTAATCTTGGCTGCCGCAGTAACTTTGAGGCACATAAGATCTTATTACATTATGAAATACTGCATCTGCCAGTACTTGGCTGCAGTGCGGAACCTCTGATTTATATGACTTAAGGGAGCAAGAGTACTGAAGAGGAACTGCATGCTGACGAAAACCATATGAGCTCTCCCTACCTCCCCCACCATGTTATAAAGTGAAGTGCCAATCTTGTTCATCTACAGGTAAAGGAAGATGTTTTCTACAAGTGGAAAGTAGCCAGTTAAACAGTGGAATGCTGTGACCAGGCTCTAGCATTTTCCTTAAAAAAAAAAAAACAAATTCTCTCTTCCTTTTAGCCTTGTAGCAGTTCTGTCATGCTTGATCCTTGATCTTTGGGTAATTTGAATTGTAGTGTACAGAGTATCTGTTCTGTGCATCTACCGCCATTCCATTCAAGGTATTTTCTAGGCTCTTCTTCATGCCATTTTCTGAAGGATGCTTATATGAAGGATATTTGAAGACACCTTCATATCCGTTATGTTAACCAAATGTACATCTTTTATTCACTGTGTATAGGAAATGCAGTATTTTTCCTTCCACCATCTGTATCTCTTTGCAAGATAAAGCATTTTGTTTTCTTCTCGGCTGTCCCTTACCCTTGCCATGTTTCAGCCTTCATTTCTTGCCTGTACTGAGTCTTACTGAACAATTCTTCCATCTTAACTCTTTTCACTTGACTCGTGAACCTCTTAATTGACATCATTCTTAGACCATTCAGGAATGTTTATCATTTTTACCTTTTGGACCCTGAAACCATAAAAAGGACTGTTTTTCCAAAAAGCAGTTACTACACAAATTCCCTCTATATCTGTGATGCAGACATTAGTTTAGGCCATGCCTCTCAACTGTCTAGATTTTCACAGAATGTCCAGATTTGTGCCTCGTATGTTTGGTCTGCTCCTCATAAAATTTGTAGTTTTCTGGTAAATCACTGAGACTTAAAGTCACTAAACAATGACATACCATAAAGTTTCAGACTTCATATCCTTCAGAAAATGCATGCTAATACAATTTCTGTTCTAGCAGCTTTCTAAATTTACAAGATCAATATTTAAAAGTCTGTCCCTATTTTATGGAGGTCTTTGTTCCCCCATTAGTTTAGGCTTTGTTCAGATTTCTTGCAGTAGAAGGTTGAGAGGTGTGGTTTAGGCAGTTAAACGCAATTTTTATCCTGTGCATGCCTTAATGTTTCTCAAAGCTACTTTGAAAAAAAAATGTACCAGAGTGTACCAAACTTGCCAGGCTACAGAACTGGCCCTTGCTGGATCTGTGCAGCTATCTCTGACTCGTTTGGTAGATGGGCCTCAGGATCTGCATTCTGCTGCCTGTCTTCCATATATAGTGCCTTTTTAGGCAGTGTTCCAAAGACCAAATTACCACCATAACCATGTAATCTGAGGGTCATGCTGCTCGACGCTAGAAGTCTAAATCTCAAAATGCACTCACTCGAAGCACTCCTTAAAATGGAGAACATTGGCATTTGTGCTGTAACAGAGACCTGGTTCAAGGCAGCAGAAAGCACCCCTGCACACTACCAGGCTATAATACGTTCCACACCTATTGGCTCTAGAACTTAGACCGAAGCTCCAAAGGTGGTGGTGTTTCCATATTCATAAAGGATGAGCACACCTCCAGACTGGTAGCCCAACATAATGCATCAGAGATACTTCAGGAGCAGCTAACATTGGGTAAGACAGTGATTCAGGTTGTAGCCTGTTATAGGTCCCCAACCATGTCCCAAGACACTCACTCCACATTCCTAAGCACCCTGGAGAATATTAGTGTCCAACCTAACACACTCATACTGGGCAACTTCAACTACCCCTCCATTAACTGGGAAAACTACTCATTTACCAATACACTTGCCCAATGTTTCCTGGAATTCATTAATTCCAATGCCCTGGACCAGCTCATTCTTACCTCCACTAGAGGTAGCAACATCTTTGACTTAGTCATTACTAACATGGACGACTGTTGCTCTACACCAATAGTCAACTCCTCCCTGGTTAGATCCGGCTACAAACTAATCACATTGGAAATCCACATTCGTTCCATCCCCCCACACACACACACACACACACACACACACACTACAAAGGTAACCACCATGAAAAACTTCTCCAAAGCTAACTCTGGGCTCCTAAAAACAGAGGTGGCTAACTTCACGGCACCCATGCAAATGGAGAATAGTTGCATCACCACTGAATCATACACCAATGTACTGTACGAACACATACACAATTGCATAGATCTCGCCATACCCAATAGAACCAAGATGCTCTCCTCCAAAAAAAAAGGAAGCCAATCTGGTGGTTCTCTGCTATAAACAAACTCTACAACCGAAGGAGGAAACTGATGCAAAATAAGGTGAAGTCCCAAGACTGGAAAAACTCCCTTATCAGCCTCAACAAAAAGTTGAGATCCCTCATCAAATCGTCTAAAGCTAGCTATGAAAACAGAATTGCAGCAGATAGTAAAGACAACCACAAGGCCTTCTATAGTTATGTAAAGAACCTCCACGGCAATACCCAGATTTGCTCTGAGCTACTGCACAATGGTACCTTCTATACCGAGCCAACAGATATTGCCAATATACTGGCTGACAAATTCAGTGCCACCCCCCAAGGACCAATCACAATACCAGTAGATTGCCAGGCACCCAGTATTACTGCTGCACGTGTTAAAACAGCACTGTCCAAGGCCAAGAATACAGCTTCTGTGGGACCTGACAATATCCCTGGCGGTGTTCTACATGAACTACAGAGTGAACTGGCATCTCACGTGTGTGCCCTGTTCAATCACAGCCTCACCTCAGGCTTTGCCCCTACCGAATGGAACACTGCTATAGTCATCAGTCTCCACAAAGGAGGAGCGAACTACAGACCCTGGGAACTATCGCCCCATTAGCTTGACAAGTCCAATATGCAAAGGTATGGAACGCATGGACCTAATAAACAAGGGATAATAGGGAATTTCCAAACTCTGGATCCCCCACAGTTTGGTTTTGTGAAGGGTAGATCATGCCTGCTCAATTTGGTTGACTTCTTTGAGTCAGTCACCAGAGCTGTGGATGAAGGCAAGGTGGTCCATACAGCCTACCTTGATCTGGCCAATGCCTTTGATACCATTCCCCACTCAGGAATCATAGAAAAACTCACTAATCTAGACATCAGCCCCTATTATCACTAGGTGGGTTGCAAACTGGCTCACAGATAGAACCCACAGTGTGAAAGTAGCTGACTCCAAGTCAGACTGCCGACCAGTCACGAGTGGAGTCCCACAGGGATCAGTCCTGGGTCCTGTCCTGTTTGGTATCTACTTCTCAGAAGTCCAGTCCAAAACGAAATGACTCTGGCTGACAAAGTTGGCAGACGATTGCATGTTGGGAGCCATTATTAACTTCCCAAGTGATGTTGACATCCTACAGAAAGGCCTCACTGAGATCAACGACTGGTGTCAAAAGCATGGCCTTAAGCTCAGTGCCCAAAAAAATGTGTCGTTATCCCCTTTGGGAAAACCCACTTCCCATGAACTACCTCATCGATGGTAGTCCACTGAACACAGAAGGCATTATAAGAGATCTGGGAACATAGGCTGAGAGCAACCTCTCTTTTGACCACCACATTGCCACTGTGGTCAGAAAGTCCTTCTGTGTGGCATATTTCATTACTAAGGGTTTTGCATCCAGGAAGAAAGAGGTCATTGTCTCCCTCTACTCTTCCCTCATTAGGCCAGTCGAGTACAGTGCCCCATTTGGCATGTACCTCATAGACACCTGCAACAACTGGAGAGGCCGCAAAAGTACCTCACAAAGAGGATCCTAGGCCTTAAACACTTGTCCTATATGGACAGACTCAAAAAACTCCAACTATTCTCTGTCTCATATCGCCTGCTTCGAGGCGATCTCTGCTTGACGTATAAAGCCATGCCTGACCCAGCTCTATTAGAAATGCTACATCTAAAGAAATCCCAATCCCTCACGCTCCAGAAACCTCAACCTCATTACCACAATCAACAGAACTTGCTGGAGGTACAGGTTCATAACCCAGAGACTGCCCATGCTATGTAGTAGACTTCCCATACATATCAAACAGAGCACCTCACTGGCCCTCTTCAAGAGAAATCTTGATGATTGGATGTGAAATAGAAAATTCATCCCGGGGACCACTCCAGTGGCTTTACTCAGTAGAGGCACTGGCAACTAAGGTCGGGTGGCACGATGCCAGGGTAATCCTATGAGCTAGGCTTCTAAAGGCTCCAGGGCCATTAGCTTAGTACACACCTATGAACCTATATTTAGTTGGAAAAGGAACAACTGCACACTTTTGTATTACCAGCATTGCCTGCACCTTTGAGGAGTAAAACTGATTTTGCCCCATTGTTAAAACTGCTTGTAGTAGATATATACTTCATTATACTCGCTGACATCTTTCTTGTCTTCACTTACTCCATATGTCATTGTATCATGGCATTATGATGATTTTTAACTTCTTTTCAAGTGTGCTGAGTTTGCTGTTTACAGTCTTATATTTTCTCCCAAATTCCCTGTTTTACACGAGAATCACTTCATGATCCCTTTTTCATTTTATTAGCTCTTTAATATCCAACTCCACTTGAAGGTCATTTTGTATTCCTGTTTATTTTCTTCTTGGTATTGACCATGCCATAGATTTTTTTGTCAGTTGCAGAAAGATGCATCTTACTGTGTTATCTGCACTGTCATTCTGTCATTGAAGAACTTATTTGCATGTAACAGTGATGGAAAAACTCAGGTAGACATGAATGTTTGTTTAAATAGCCTGAATTTAAGTCTAAAAATACTGACACTTAAGTTTTTTGACATTTTCCTGCTATGAACCAAATTAATGTGCAAATGTTTTGGATAGTTGCATCCAAACTGTATTTCTTTCTGTTATAAGTCTCGCATCACGGCTGAATTGAGTCTTTTATATGTTAAAAAGTGTTTAGTGAACTTTGCAGAGAATACCCTTTTCACTTGTGACCAAAGCCAGAAGCATAATACAGTAGCCACGTTAAGTGTATAACTTTTGTACATCACTATACAAGTAAAATCAAGTAACTATCACAGCGTAATAAAATACTTACCCAAGAAAGCATATAGAGAAATCTTTCTTGGAACTGTTCATAAATGCATTGTATTGCAAACTGTAGAAACTGGAAATATAAAATGTGAAAGTCGAGATGAGACTACCCAAACTGTATGTTATTTTTGCCTTGCAGGATAAGTTAGCATTGCAAAGAAACATTTATTTAAGTTCTCTTATCCATCGACCTGGTCTGTGATATCCTGAATTTTTCATATTTTTTTCAATTCCTCTAGTCTCCCAAACACTTCACCATAAAGAATTAGTTCTGTTTTGTCATGGTATAGGGATACGTGAGAGGTGGTCATCCAATTGTCTATAGATGTGAAGGATTCTAGGGTCCATTTCTACTTGGAATCAAGGTTGTTTGCTTAGCAGATACTAAGGTAGCATTCTTACTGGTCATTAAAAAGATGCTGAACAAGATGGGTCCCAGTATGGATCCTTGTGCAATTGGAAAAAAGGATGAGATATCAGTGAGCCATTTAACTTTCTGGAGTATGTTAGAGAGGTAACTAGAAAACCAGGAATTTGAAGAATTGTCAAGGCCTAGATTGGAGAGTTTTTCTAAGAGTATAGGGTGTGAGACAGTTTTGAAAACTTTGGATAGATCAAGAAAGAAAGCAGGTATGGTTTCTTTCTGCTAACAGTTTTAATGAAGTTAGAGGCCAGTGGAGGTACTGTGGTAAGGGAGAATACCTTACTGTGAAGCAGAGAGGGGTGCATTTTGTGTGACGTAGTATAGGAGCTGGGTCTGGATCCACTTCTCAAGTATTGTTGATAGTGGGCAGAGAATGGCGATGGGTCTGAAACTGGTGAATTCAGTTGAATGACCACCGTTATTGATGGGGAGGATGTAACATTTTTTTCCCCATAGTAAAAGGTGCACAAGATTCATTGATAAAGCAGTTTGCTAGGACTGAGACAGGGTAAGCTATGGCCTCTGCTGTCATTTTTAGATAATCACCAGAGAGATTGGTGCTGTAGAGAGGTGGGTTTTACTTTAAGTAGTAGTTTTTGAGAGTAGCAGTGGGGCCTGGCTGGAGAGATAGTGTATGGGGAGTTATTACAGTTTGCATTGTGTTCATGACATTGTTTTGTGTAGAGCTGTTGAGTAAGGAAGGGATTGATTAAATAAAGGTAGAGTTAAAATTAATTAGCAATGTCAGCTGAGTTATTAGATTTGAGTGTGGGTGAAGGCTGTGTTGAATGGCCAGGATTTTTAGGCTGATTTATGGAAAACCAGAATAATTTGGGGGTTCTGATGATTTTCATTTTGGAGGTTAGTGTAATATGTTTTTTGACTATTTTTTGACTATTTGGCTCTGTTTCTAAGCTCACTGAATTTATAATAGTTTAGCTGAGTTTTGTTTATGGCCCAGGTTTTCCAGGCAGCATCTCTACAGACATCTCATGAGGTGTTTGCATTTGTTACTGTTTTGTTTGTGGTTCCCTCTCATACATACTTTTCTTTCTTGGCACTTAAGTGCATCATTGGAAAAGCTGCCATTTTGACCCATAGTTGGCTCAACTAGCACCCGTTGCAAGTCCCTGATCTACCTACCTACCACTGCAGCACTTCAGGTAAAAAGAAAAAAGAACTACTACACTTTTAAACTGTAAGAAACTGTTTGCTACAGTTATATCACGCACAAAACACTGAAGTGCATTCAGAAATACAAGTAAAGAAATATGTAGGAACTACACATCTGGAGTAGGGACTTCATTTGTCAGCAACCTTTGGGTCTTGGATCCGATATGAGATCGAAGCCGCAACTACTATTATACAGCTAGGATCGCTCCTCCCTCTCTTCCCTCACCATAATCCCCCAAAATCCCTAAATGACCCAGATCTAGTTTGCTTTGCGGTGTGTGTGAGTGGTGAGGATATTGAGCTCCTGGCATTTTTAAGTTTTTTTTTTTGTTGGTCAAATTAGTGTAATTTTTCATTGCTTAAACAGTGTGTGTGTGTGTTAGGTTTTCCTTTTTTTGTTAATTCTTAAATTTTTAGAGTTAACCCTCCCCTCGCTGGTCGTTAGCGTGTGTGTGTGTGTTGCTTGCGTTTGGGGCTAGCGTGCTTGTGTAGTTTTATTTAGTTTGGGTTATCATGTCAGAGGGCCCAAAACCAATCTTCTCCAAGTGCACTGAGTGTGGCCATAAGCTCTCTCCGGCAGATGGCCACACTCGGTGTGTTCGGTGCCTTGGGGTTGAACACCTGTCCTCGGGATGTCCCATTTGTGCAGTGTTCAACCCCAGGGCACTGAAGGAGCGGAGGTCGAAGCTGATCTTGGCGGGACTTATGCCCCCAGATTCAGCTTCAGCCTCCGCTACTCCCGTGGCACCTCCTCAGCCTGTGGTGGTGGCCACTCCTGCCCCCTTCCCCCGGCCGGGATTCAAACTCCCGTTAAGGCGCCGGAGGACAGGGAGGCCAGGAGGGAGAAACGGAGGGAAAAGCACCCACAAGCGGCAGGCCGAGGCCTCCACTTTGGCCTCCCCAGCTAAGCGGGCTTCTCCCTCCACGGCTTCCAGGTCTCCTCCTCCTCGGCTCTGATCACCTTGCTTCTCCCCGGGACCTGAGGAGGAGGAGACCCGATCTCCGTTGAGGTCATCGAGGTGGCATTCCAGGCCTGCCTCGGTGGCCTCGTCAAGATCCACGTACAGCCTGTCTGATGCAGACTTGGACCAGATGATGAGAAGGTTCATCCAGGCCCAGCTGCAGATTGGGACTGCTCTTGCCCCCCCCCCCTTCGGGGGGAGGAGCTCGACACCCTTTTTTGCACCGATAGCTCCTTCTCCGACCCGCTTCCTGGGTTCGGAGCGCTCGGAGCCGGGCAGCGTTGGAGCCAGGGGTGGCTCGGCGCCAACAGTACTGGGTACTTCGGATCCGACCCTGCCCTCGAGTCTGTCTGTTCCATCGTCGGATCCGACCTCTCGGAGCCATGGGCCGAGTTTCGGATCCGAGGAAGTGCCTCACAAGCATAAGTGTAAGAGGAGGCACGTGGACTCCCCCGAGTCCTTAACAGAGGACACGGACTTTGATGAAGGGCAAGGCTCCCCAAGGTCACCCCCTGAGGATGTCTCCTTTGGAGACATCATGGAAATGGTCAGGATCGGGTGGGTGGTCTGCCCCCAAGGCTTCCACCGAGTTTGTGTTTCTGGAGGCATTCGAAGCAGGCCCGTCTACCTCTTGGGTGTCCCCTCCGGCCGACCCCCTGATGGGCCTTATTACCACCAGGGCGTGGAAGGAGCCGGACACTGTGGAGCCAGTCCCTAAATGCCCAGATAGGATTTTGAGCCCCCCCCCTGCAGACTGGTCCCACTGGAGTAAAGGTCCCCCCGTAGATGCTATGTTGATGGCGGCAGCCACTAAGAGGGAACTAGCTCAGGAGAGCCCCTCGGTCCATCCACTGAGCAAGGAGTCCCGCTCGATGGATCGCCTTGGGAAGAGGGTATTTAGTTCAGCGACCTTCTCAGTAAGGTCCCTGAACTACATGGCACATGTCATCAGGATGCAGCGAGATCTTATTAAAGAATACGCTGCTTCGCCCCCCCCAAGAGTCCATGTCGGCGGAGGACAAGCAGTTGTACTCCACTCATATGGCCACTCTAAGATCTATTTCCAATACCTCTATACCTCTATGTGGCTGTTGTCCCACGCTACCGAGGGAGCCGCTAGAGCTAGCGGAGCGGGCCTAGTTATGAGATGCCAGGCCTGGCTCCGACAGTGTGACTTCATGGAGCCCTTTAAGGCGTCCTTTGCGAATGCCCCCTTTGATGGTTCTGCCTTGTTTGGCAAGACCGTTCGCGAGACACTTGTCCAGAGTGAGAAGGACGGGAAGACGTTGTCTGCCATCGGAGTCTGTTTCTCTGCTCCCCAGAGGTCCTTCTCCAAGAACCAAAAGGGACAGAAGATGATGTGGTTCCGGAAATCGCAACATTCCCAACCTGCTCCGGACAACCAGTCCTTCAGTGGCAGAGGAGGACAGGGAGGATGCCGCCCTAGAGGCAGAGGGGCCTCGAGAAACTGTGGGTCCAGAGAATCTTTCCCTGATCGGCCCACGCAACAGCCCTGAAGGGTTGCCCAACTGCTCCACTCTGGAGGTAGTCGGGGGGGCGCTTCTCGAGGCATCTGGCGGCATGGGAGTCCATCACGTCAGACCGCTGGGTGCTTCGGATCATATCCAGAGGTTACAAAATCCCAATGCAACATGTCCCTAGACTCAGGAACCTCCCCGATGTACCACCCGGTCAGAGGGAGGCTGCAGCCGCAGAAATCCAGCAGCTGCTAGACAAAAGCGTCATCTAACCCATCCCCCCAGACCAGCTCGGATTAGGGTTTTACTCCAGGTTCTTTCTGGTGCCAAAAAAGACGGGGGACTTGAGACCAATTCTAGACCTTTCCCTCTTGAACCTGCCTGTAACCAAGGAAAAATTCCGAATGGTCACTCTTCAATCCATTCTCCCCCTCTTGTGGGAGAACGGCTGGATATACTCAATAGACCTCAAGGATGCATACTACCACATTTTAATGGACAGACGATCCAGGAGGTTTCTCTGCTTCCAGCTGGGAGCCAGCCACCATCAGTTCAGGGTCCTTCCCTTTGGCCTCACCACAGCCCCCAGGGTGTTCACCACAGTTTTAGCAGTGATAGCGGCCCACCTGAGACTCCAGGGAATGCAGGTCTTCCCGTACCTGGATGACTGGCTCCTGACCGCCCCAACAAGGCATCTGCTCTGCTCAGCCAGAGACTTTTTTCTCCGCCTAGCCCCCCAGTTAGGCATCACGATCAATACGGACAAATCCTCCCTTGCTCCGACACAAGTGATAGAGTTCATAGGGGCCAGATTGGATACGAGAAGTCTGCGAGCCTACCTCACTTTGGAACGACTACAGAATCTGAGACTTCATGTGCGGGCCATCCTCCAGTCAGAAACTCCACAGGCGGAATTGGTCCTGAGGGCACTGGGCTCCATGGCAGTGGCAATAACGCTTCTTCCATGTGCTCGTCTAAATATGAGGGTACTACAGTGGACCCTCCAAGTACAATGGTCCTTTCAGCTTCTTCCCCTCAATCACCCTATCTATATCAGCAAAGCTTGCAGGAGGGCCCTGTTATGGTGGCTCCAGTCCCCAGACCTCCATACAGGCCAACCCTTCTGCGCTCCACCTCCTCTCGTCACGGTGACCACGGACGCTTCTCGTCTTTGGTGGGGGGGGGCATTGCTCAGGCAGAACAGTCCAAGGCACGTGGAACGACACAGAGACCTCCTTGCATATCAGTGTTCTGGAGATGAGGGCTGTGTTGTTAGCGTTGAAAGCACTTCAGAACCTTCTCCCCGTAGGAACTATTGCGATACAGACGGACAACATGTCAGTTGTCTGGTACATCAACAAACAGGGGGGAACCAGGTCTTACCCTCTCTGCCAAGAAGCCATGAGGATGTGGAAATGGGCGATCTCCACCAACCACTTTCTGATCGCAACGCACATTCCGGGACAGGCCAACATTCTGGCAGACAAACTCAGCCGCATCATTCTTTCCCCTTACGAGTGGTCTCTCAACTCCCGAGTAGCGAAGTGGATATTTGCAAAATGGAGGCAACCCTGCTGCAATCCCTTTGCCTCTCCCTCAAATACGAAATGCGACAGCTTCTTCGCTCTGATTCCCCCACCAGAGGAAGCCCCGAGCGACGCTCTAGTACATGCTTGGCCGCCCGGGCTACTTTATGCCTATCCTCCTCTACCCCTGATGCTAAAACTCTTACAGAAAGCCTCTCGGTTGGGGAGCAGAATGATCCTCATTGCCCCATTCTGGCCTCGGCAAACTTGGTTTCCTTACCTGTGGTCTCACTTGGTGAATCCTCCCTGGATTCTGGATCCCAGCCCGGATCTAATATCCCATCCATCAGGCTTACCGACCCCGAATTTGGACAACTTGAAGCCGACAGCTTGGCTGCTCCAGTTCCACTCTTAGTCAGGACTCCCGGCATCTCTTCACCTGTCAAAGCCATCTTGGTGGCAGCGCATAAACCTTCCACCAGGAAAGTTTACTGCAGTAAATGGAGGCGCTTTCCCGTCTGGGCGGAACATCATAATTTGGACCCCTTCACTGCTCCGTTAACGTCCGTGTTGGACTTCCTCACTGTACTTTTTCAGCAAGGGGCTAGCTGTTCGACAGTCAAGGTACAATTGGCAGCCATGTCCCATTACCATGTAGGACATGACAGGTCCTTTGATGTCAGCTAAACTATGTAAAACCTTCCTCAAGGTTACTTTTCTGCGCAGGCCCCCTATCAAAGAAGCCTTGGGATCTATCACTAGTTCTTCAAGCCTTGACTGCTTCTCTCTTTGAACCAGCTGCCTTGGCCGAACTTAAATATCTGTCTTGGAAAACAGCATTCCTGGTAGCCATCACTTCAGCGAAAAGAGTTTCGGAACTTCAAGCTCTTTCCGTGAAACCCCCTTACTTGGTTTTTCATCAGGATAGAGTGTACCTCAGACCCAATCCCTCCTTCCTACCCAAGGTGGCCTCAGAAACCAATATCAATCAGTCCATCAACCTACCAGTTTTCTTTCCTAATTATCAAAATAAAGGAGAGTACAAGCTGCATTCTTTAGATGTGTGTTTCTATATTAATAGGACTGCTGGTCACAGACAATCCAATCAGCTGTTCATTTCCTTTGCCAAATTCAGTTTGGGTAAAGCCGTTTTGAAGGTCACCTTATCACGCTGGATTTCCCAATGTATTCTTCTAGCTTATGAAGCTTCTGGGAGGCCCGCACCTCAGGGAGTCCGTGCACATTCCACTCGCTCCATATCTACTTCTGCTGCCTTTAGATCTAGAGTTCCCTTGGATGATATTTGCTCGGCAGCCATTTGGGCCTCATCTCATACCTTTATCAACCACTACAAACTGGACGTCATTTCCAGAGGGAGAGCATCCTTTGGCGCCGCGGTGTTCCGGAACATCCTTCCATGATGGTCGCCCAGGATTCAGATAGCTGGGGACTCTGTTCCAAAGGTTGCTGACAAATGAAGTCCCTACTCCAGATTAAGAAGTCATGTACTCACCATAACGTTCCATCTGAGTAGGTGGCTTCATTTGTCTGCAACCACCACCCCCCCTTCCCCCTGGCCTTCAGAAGAGTTAGTTTTGTTTGTATTGTTCTGCCTTTTCCTGTTGGGATACCTTTCCAGGTATATGTAGGAGGACAAACTTGATCTGAGGTCATTTGGAGTTGGCAGGGGATTATGGGTGAGGGGAGGAGCTAGGAGCTCTGATCCATAGCTGTATAATAAGTTGCCGGCTCGGATCCGATATCGGATCCAAGACCCAAAGGTTGCAGACAAATGAAGCCACCTTCTCAGATGGAACGTTATGGTGAGTACATAACTTCTTATTCTTGGTCGTAACCCCTAACACCCTTCTCCTGCGGTGGCCCCCTTCGCCCCACTCTTGCAACACTTCTGGGTGCTGTTATGTTTATCCTACATAGATACTTCTCCAGTTTTTCTTAATTATTAGGAATGTCTATGAGTACCATTGAGCTGCCCTTCATTATGATGCCTCTGCAAGTCGTTTTATGATACATAGACATTCAGCTCATCTCTGGTGGTCCAGGTTTCTTCACTGGCTTCAGAAAATGAACCTGACCTCATCATTCAGGTTTATTTAGCACTAATTTATTTTATCATCTTTGCTGTGTTAAGATGGACTGCCTGTCCAGCTTGAAATTCAGCACACTTTTCTTTCCTTTGTTTAACTGCTTCAGCTTTTCTGAATTTGCCAGCTGTTATGCTTGGATAACTTTTCATGTGTAGATGACTGTACACTGGTGTGTCTTTCCTGTACAGAGAGGGATGTCTGCTACTTTGTTGAAGGGAGAGGGAATCATGATTTTATGCAAATAACAGTACTGTGAATTTAATGTTTGAAATTGTGTTTGAGTAGAAGTATATTTTGAGTGCAGGTGTATTTGATATAATGTGTGTATACGTGCTTGTGAAATTGAGGAAATTTTGTAAATGTGGAGTGAAGTCTTGTGTTTTGAAACCCTGGAAGTCTCCATTGCAGTGATTAATAGTCTGTCTGTGAAGAAATGTAATGGGGTAGAGGGTCTTTGACACCCCCCCCCCCCACCATTGAGCACTGGGCATTTTTACGTATTTGTGCTGTCAGTATGAGATGCCTCTATATGCCATGTTTGTTTGTGTGTGTGTCTTTCAGCTTTTCCCAGTTAGGGGTTGCCACAGCGGAACTCCGGTCCGCTAATGATTGGCGGTAGATTTTTACGTGCTGAGTTGCTGGCCCTGACGCACAACCTTCAACGAAGGTACGCCCATTCACACTTGTCTCCACACAGAAGATGCTCTAGCTGAGAATCGAACAGGACGTCTTACTGTGTGGTGACAACGCTACCGCAGCACCACCACCGCAGTGTATATGCCATGTTTGTATGTGTTAAAATTTTGTTTAACTTCTGTTTTTCCAGTGTTTGGTATCAAACATGTTGAATTTGTTAGCGTTCTGATTTGTGTCTTTGGGTGGATGCATTGCTTCACACCAAGTCGCTGAGCTCAGAAGGTGCTCTTTTTTTTTGGCTTTGTTAGAATCACAGTTACTGTATTCTGCATTAGCTTCTGATTGTAGCAGAAAGAGAAATTATATAAGATGTATTAGATAAAAAGTGAAGTTTGACTGAAAGAGGGGCCAAGCAGTGAGCAGGGGTGTGAGCCATGGAGAGAGAGATTTTTCTGTGCCCAGTTGAATCAGTGGATATGAGATTCCTGAGGACCACAACAGCAGAAAAAAAAATGACAATATTCAACACACTGATTTCATACTACTTTACCAAGTAGGTAGCCGAGTTCCAATTCATGAAAGCTGTTACTTCTAAACAAGTGAAAGTAGCAATATAAGGAAAAATGTTTGCATGGAAAAAGCACTGCATGTTGGCTGAAAAGTAGATATGAATTCTGTTGCCCACATTCTCATTCTTGGCAAATTATTTAGCTTTTTGCTTTGCTACTGCATTGCCCTTGAAAAGGAAAATAAGGTCTCTGTGGGCTCATCTACTCACCAAAATCTGTGAAGTAATTAGTGTCTCTTCTCAAACTGATGGAAGAATTGGGGGCAAGATCAAGATCAGAGGTAATAAGCAAGTGCACTGTTTTGTTAGGCAGTGCTTAGGACTGAGGAGTACAACTGTACTAGAAACGGGAAGCTTGAGATGTATTTTTTGAAACAGATGGAAGCTGTTTTTTCAAAGACTTAACAGTTATGTTCAAGTGCAATACAAGGCCACAGGCTGAGAAAAATTCTGTTCAGGTAAATGATGGATGGGTTTCTTAGCATACAAATATCATTGTGTTATGACTTTCTATGCCAGGTAACATTAATATTTCTAGGAAGATGCTACAGCCTCCCCTGTCTTCCATATATTCCTTCATTTCGTCTTCATGCAGTGGAAAATAGCTTTTAAAAAATGGAATTTATTGACTTTTTTGTATGCTGCATTGTATCAAATTGACATATGCGCGCGCACAGTTCTGTTCTGCTGTACTACTACACATTACTAAGCTTATTAAACTTCAGAGGCCTGTTCACACCTGAGATTTGACATGTTGCTGAGTGAAATGTCAGAAATAGACTTGTCAACTCTCTTAGAAAGCAAAAAATAAAAAAAAAGTTGCTGCAGTTTCTTTCATTATTGTTTATAGATGCACTTTAAAAAGTCAAATGGCAGGCTTCTTTGTAGATGCTAGTATTTAATTCAAAAATGTGTAATATAAATGCTATTTTGTGTAAGTGAGAGAGTGAAAACAATTACAAGTCTTACTGTTATCAAAACACAAGTAATACACGGAAATGTACATCACCACACTGTGCCATCATGTAAATAGCTACATAGATGCAGGTGTACCCTGTAGGATCCTGCAAGTGTAGGGCAAACCCCAGAAACAAACCCACATGGTGGAACCATAATCAACGAGCTTTGCGATAAAACGAAAAGATTTTTGACCAATAGTAAGAAGAGTAATCCGCACAATGTTGTAGCCCTTGTCAGTGATATAAACAAATAACTTGGTAGCTTAATAAATTCCATCAAAGCCAAATTTGAGGCTAAAATAGCTACTCAAGCCATAAACAAATCACAAGTTCTTTTTTAGTTATGTTCGTAATCTCAAAAGCACAAAGTAGCAATGTGCTGAGCTGATTGTGAATGATGTTGTCTACACCTAGGCTGAAGACATATTGAACCTACTGGCCAGTAAGTTTAGCTCTAACTTTACCCCTTTCATCACTACATCTGTCCCTCAAGATGTACCCAAAACTGGTTCACCTCCAGCTGTTACACAAGACCAAGTCCTAAAAGTGCTATCAGAAGATAAAACAACTGCATCGCTATCCCTGGATGCATGTTAAATAGCATGACCTATGATTTAGCCAAATCCCTAACAGCACTGCTCAGTCTCAGCCTTTGTAACAAGCAAATGGAGAAAAGCTACAGTCTTTCCCCTGCATATAAGGTAGGACCTTCCACAGACTCGAGCATTTACAGACCCAAAGTCTGACCATCCTTGCATCCAAAACCTTGGAAGGACTTCTAGAACTAATCATTCAGGACATGGGGAACCTCCAAACACTGGACCTGTCTCCATTTGGATTCATCATGGACAAGTCATGCTTCCTCAACTTGGACTTTTTTGAAAAGGTCACCAAAGCAATGGATGAAGGTAAAATGGTATATACCACATAACTCGACGTAGCCAAAATTTTGACTTGGTTCCCCTTTCAAGAGTAGTAGAAAAGCTAAATAAACTAGGAGTAAACACCTATGTCAACTGCTGGATTGCTAACTAGCTCACAGATAGGATGCAGGAAATCAAAATAGGAGAAGTTATCCTCCATAACGAGAACATTCACCAGTGGCATACCCTATTACTATTTTGAAGTAAAAGCGAATACCAAAGGGCTTTGGCTAATTTTGCAGATGAAATAGTCATTGAAATCCAAAGTGAATTGGACATCCTGCAGGAAGGTCTGTCTGAAATAACTAGTGTCAAAGTCATGGACTGAAACTAGATGCCAACAAAGTATTGTATCCTTTGGGAAGTCATATATACCAGGGAACATTGACAACATGCTTCTAAGAGCTGACCAAGTTCGGGATTTGGGAACCTATGCAGACAGTGGCCTAATTTTTGAACAACATGTGTCCATTGTTGTAAGAAAATCCTTCTATATTGCACAACTTATAAAGAAAGGGATTGTCTAGATCTAGGGATGTCATTGTCCTCATTTACTCAGCCCTCATTAGGCCAGTCATTGAGTGTAATGCCCCCTTTGGCATGTATCTGTCCAGACACACACAACTGGAACTCTGCAGAGATACCTTACTGAAAGGGCTATAAGGCCTAAACAACATGTCTTACATGGACTGACTCAAAGCCCTGTCACTCTACTCTGTATTTTACAGACTCTAAGAGGTGACCTGTGTCTGGTATACAGGCCATCCTCTGATCCACTACTGATGGATTTACGGCACATCAGTAAGCCATATGGCATCAAAAATACTCAGTCTAGGGGTCTAAACCTCTTCTGCAATATCAGCAGAATGGCTTGTAGGGACAGGCATATCTCTCTTAGAGGATACTGCTGCTCTGGAACAGACTCCCCATTCACAAAGAACAAAGTTCACTCCTGTCCATATTCAGCACAACTTGGATCTATGGATTAGAATTAGAAAATTTACCCTAGGACTGCCCCCTGTACTACTAATGGACAGAGGCAGCTCCTAAATGCACTATCTCATGCTTGGGTTCTCTTAAATTGTCTATAGAATTATCCCAGTTATTCTCACTATGGGTAATATACAGATGTTAAGTTGTCTATCTCGCCTTCGTTCTTGCTGGTTGGGATCGGAGCCAATCCTTGGCTCTGACTCTGCCATCTTCTATAGCTCGAGAGCTGTTTACTGGCTCGAGGCTACCCCTTATCCCATGATGCCTATCGATAGCTATCCAGATCTCGTTTGCCACTTCAGCTGCGAGGTGTTGCTTTTCTGGCTCAGGCTTGTATAACGTTTTTTTGTATAACTTTCTTACTCTAGAAATATATTTTTTCAGTGTTTTATTGTTAACATTTATTCTTGTTTTTTGTGATAGCTAGTGTTTAGTTGTAGTGCCCCTTCCCTTCTTGTAGAACTCATTTAACTTAGAGAGTTCTCCCCCCCATCCTTCTTGTCAGGTTAGCCATTTAGGTTAGAGGCTTTCCTTCTACCTTTCTTTCATAGGTTAGCCATTTAAGTTAGAGGCTTTTCCTATTAAAAAAAAAATCCTTTAGCTATACTTAGTAAAGTGTGTTTTTTGTGTAGACTGTATTTTACTTTGGTAGCTGTTTTGGTATTTGTTGTTTCCTTTCAGGATGTCAAAGGAATCCAAAGTGTCTGGATTCAAGAAGTGTTGACTTATGCTGTCAGAAAATGTCTCTGACAGATGGGCAAACTTCTTGCGTTTATTGTTTAGGCGCTGCGCACCTGCAGGACTCTTGTTCTATCTGCCATGCATTTAGTCCAAGAGTCCTGCAGGAGCGTAAGAATAAGCTTATTCTTAGGAGTCTTTTAAAGCCCCATGATTCACCGGCCAAGACCTCTCAGCCTGTGAAATCCCCTAAATCTACCAAGCCGGCTCCAAGTTCGGAGCCGTCCTCAGTTCAGACTCTACCTTCTGCTTCGGTTCCGGCTGGCACCGATAAGACCATCTCCCCATCGCGGCTCCATCAGAAACTTCGGAGCCTTCGCGGAGCCACAAGAAGCTGAGGTCCCCTTCATTGGAATCGGTATATTTGGCTCCTTGATCTCCCTTGCTTCAGAACGAGTGCAGTCACAGATCCTCTCACTCCTCTCGATCCTCTAGGCTGTCTGATCACAATGTGGAGAGAGTGGTCAGTAGGTTGCTAAAGTTGCAGGCACTTGCCAAGATGTTGTCCAGCCCTCCTCAACAGGTGTCTGCTCCGTCCACGTTTATCAATATTCCTCCTCCGACTCCAAGGAGTTCGGAGCCGGAGTTCGTTGGGGTTAGAGTAGTGGAACAGTCGGCTCTGATAACTCTATCTCCTTCGGTTCCGTCGGCTCCAATCCCCTCGGTGCTGCTGTCCGTCGAGGGATCTGGGTGCCGGGGCTCCCTCGTTGGCTCCGAGGGGGCAAGTGGCATCAGACCCTTGTCCGACCCCGTTCTCCCTCTCGGAGCTTCGGCGCAGGTGAGCTCAGCTCCTACATTGGCCTCGGAGCTGTCTCCCTCGGTGCAGAGAAGGATTCCGATTTCCTTGGAACTGGAGCTTTCTCTGCATCGTGGCAGGGACGCCTTCGATGTCATGAGGAGTGTGCTGGCCACTGAGTCAGCTCCACTATCGGAACCACCGGCTCCATCCCCTGTAGTGCCTGTGCCAACCTCTGCTCCTCCTCCAGACCCCAAGCGTAGGGAACTGGTGTTCCAGGGCATCCCATTGGGTGTTTCCTCTTCTTCCAAGGCCTCCCCTGATCATTCAGAGGAGCCCCCTTGTAAGAAGTGCAAGAGGAAGCACATTGACTCCCCTGAGTCTGTCACTTCTGATACAGACTTAGATGAATCGGAAGGGTCCCCGAGATCCCCCTCTGAAGATGTTTCCTTCTCGGACATCCTAGAAATGCTTAAGCAGAGGGGGAACTGGAATCCCCTAGCCCCTACCGAGGATGAGTCTGTATTTCTGGATGCGTTCAGTTCCTGACCTTCCACCTCCTGGGTTTCTCCGCCTTTCGATCCACTTATGGCAGTGGTGGCTCGAAAGGCTTGGTCAGATCCGGCTACAGTGGAACCAACTCCGAGGAGACCTGGCAAATTCATCACAGCACCCCAAGATAAGCAGTTCCTTACCAAAGGTGTTCCTGTTGATGCCATGATGGTAGCAGCAGCCACCAAAAAAGAGTTAGCAGAGACCTCGTTGTCTGTCCATCCTGATAACAAGGAGTCTAGGACCATGGACAGATACGGGAAGCGAATGTTCGCTTCAGCAACCTTTTCTATGAGGTCACTGAACTACTTATGTCATTTTACTCGGCTTCAGAGGGATCTCCTTAAAGAGCTCGGAGATGCCCTTCAAGATCCATCAGCTGAGGGTGCTCAAGCTAAAGTAGCCTCCCAGCTGGCGACGCTTAATTCTGTAGTTAATTCCTCCATGAGGCTCATTTCCTATGCAGCCAATGGTGCGAGTAGAGCTGCAGGTACAGGTGTGGCCCTTAGGAGGCATGCATGGATGTGGCTGTGTAATTTTGCGGGACCCTTTCGAGCGTCATTCACCAACACCCCTTTGATGGTTGCTTTCTTTTTGGACCACAGGTGAAAGACACTTTGACTATGTGTGAGCAAGAAGTCAAGACTCTGTCTGCTGTGGGAGTCCGTTTTTCCACTCCTTCTAGACCGTACCCCAAAGGTCAGAAGAGTGGCAAAACGTGGTTCCGAAAATCCCAGGGAGCCTTGCTTGACACATGTAGCGATTTTTCCTCCAGGGGCAGAGGAGGAAACAATAACAGACACCACCCTCGTGGCAGATGGGGGTCGCAGAGCCAGGGCAACAGAGAATTTTCTCTGATAAGCCGTTTCAGCATCCCTGAAGGGTTGCCCGGCTGCTCACCTCTGGAGGCAGTCGGGGGAAGACTTTCACTGTACCCAAAAGCCTGGCAAGATTTAACGCAAGACAGATGCGTATGGTCCAGTATATCCGGAGGTTACAAAATTCCCTTCTGTCAACCCCCCTTACCGTCAAGGAAATCCCTTCCAGATGTTCCACCCAATCTGAAGGACCAAGCAGTAATAGAAGTTTCAAAACTGCTAAAAAAAAAAAAAAGAGTCATCCAGGAAGTCCCGGCAGGCCAGCCCGGATCCAGAACTTACTCAAGGTTCTTTTTGGTACCAAAAAAGACAGGGGACTGGAGACCGATTCTGGATCTCAGCAGACTAAACAGGTCTGTACAAAGAACAAAGTTTCGGATGGTCACGCTACAGTCCATTCTACCCTTTCTGGGTCAGGACAATTGGATGTGCCCGATAGATCTTCAGGACGCGTACTACCATATCAAGATGGACAGGTGCTCCAGGAGATTTCTTCGCTTCCGGCTGGGAGCCAGTCATTACCAGTTCAGAGCTCTGCCCTTTGTTCTCACCACAGCCCCAAGGGTGTTCACCAAATGTATGGCAGTGGTCACGGCTCACCTGAGATGTCGAAGATTCCAGGTGTTTCCATATCTAGACGACTGGCTCCTCACTGCTACTGCCAGGCATCAACTTCTTCAAGCCAGGGACTACACAATCACAATCTGCTCCCAGTTAGGCATTACAATAAACTTCGAAAAGTCTGCCTTGCTGCCCTGTCTATCACCTACATAGGTGCAGACTTAGACACAAGGAACATGTCCGCAAGGCTACCGCCAGAAAGGGTGTCTACAATTCATCAGCAATTACAAATTCTGATGAAGAGTAGTAGAATCCAAGTTAGGTTCGTCCTTCAAACTCTGGGTTCCATGGCAGCAGCCATTCTTCTAATCCCACTTGCCCGCTTTCACATGTGGATCCTTCAGTGGCTTCTGTTCACACAGTGGTTTTTCCAACAGCTGCCCATGTCTCTCACGATCATGATTACAGACGCATGCAAAAAGCACCTTTCCTGGTGGATGGTCTCCCCACTAGTGACTCAGGGCAGACCCTTCATTCAGCCCTCTCCGTTAGCCACAGTGACCACAGACGGCTCCCTGATATGGGGGGGGGGGCATTATCAGGGCAGGACAGTCCAAGGCACTTGGCAGCCTCACGAGTACCATCTGCACATAAGCGTCCTAGAAATGAGAGCCGTGCTCCTAGCGTTGCAAGCCCTTCAGGACTCTCTTCCTTCTGGGACCATTGCAATTCAAACAGACATGTCAGTGGTGTGGTACATCAACAAGCAGGGCAGAACCAGGTCTTACCCCCCTGTGTCGAGAAGCACTCAGACTGCGCCAGTGGGCAATTTCCTCACAACGTTTTCTGATTGCGACACACATCCCTGGGAGGTCCGTCATAGCGGACAGGCTCAGCAGAGCTATCCTCATGCCTCACAAGTAGTCTCTGAATCAGGAAGTTGCAGATCTTATCTTCCGCAAATGAGGACAGCCTTGCTGTGATCTTTTTGCCACCCCCTTCAACAGCAAATGCAGCAACTACTTCTCCCTTCTTCCGCTTCCAGGTCACTCACCCAGAGACACTCTAGTCCACGATTGGCCTCAGGGACTTCTTTGTGCCTTTCCTTCGTTTCCCCTGATTCCAAAGCTCATACAGAAAGCAATATCGTTGGGTTGCAAAATGATCCTCATTGCCCCCTACTGGCCTCAACAAATATGGTTCCCGTTCCTGCACCATTACCTTCTCGATCAGCCCTGGACTCTGGACCCGATTCTAGACCTACCGATTCATCAATCAGGCGGGTTGCATCAATCCCTTCAAATACTCCAGCTCACAGCTTGGTTGCTCCACTTCCAACCTTAGCCAGGCTTCCCAGCATTTCCCCGGCTGTATGTGAGATTATTGTCTCCTCTCACAAGTCCACAACCAGAAATACTTATGCTAGTAAATGGAAACGTTCTTCTTGTTGGGCAGAGGCTAGGAACGAAGATCCCTTTTCAGCCCCAGTCCATGAAATTCTGGAGTTCCTAGCACAACTTTTTCATTCTGGGTCCGCTTCTGCTACAATCCGGGTTCAATTAGCGGCCATTTCTAACTTTCATGTTGGTTTGTCAAGTTCAAACATTGTCTCATAAGCTCTGTAAAGCTTTTCTTGAGAGAGACTACTCTCCTTAGGCCTCCAGTGAGAGATCCCCCCCTCCTTGGGACCTTAATTTGGTACTAACTTCTTAACTTTGCCCCACTTTGAACCAGCAGTGTCCTGCTCCTTTAGTTTCTATCTTGGAAGACACTCTTTCTGGAAGCTATTACTTAAGCCAGACGCGTCTCGGAACTTCAGGCACTATGTGTTCGTCCTCCATACTTGGTTTTTCCTAAGGACAGGGTTGCTCTGAGGACTAATCCTTCGTTTCTTCCGAAAGTCTGCTCAAAAAATAATTTAAACCAATCTATAGACCTTCCTGTGTTTTTCCCTAACCACACCAACAAGGCAGAGTACAAATTACACCAATTGGACTTTCATAGACAATTGCGTTTTTATCTGCACAGGACTAAGGAAACAAAGAAGTCTGACCAACTATTCCTTTCCTATGCTCTAGGCAAACAAGGTCTCCCAGTTTCCAAGGTGACCTTATCCAGGTGGTTGTCTCACACTATTACCTTCATCTATCAATTAAGGAACAAAGAGTTACCTATTAAACCGAAAGGTCATTCTAGTAGGGCCTTGGCCACCTCTGTAGCCTTTCAGTCTAGGTTGCCCATGGAGTCTATCTGTGCAGCTGCTACGTGGGCAAATCCTCATACCTTTATTTCTCATTACAAGCTAGATATGGTCTCCAAGAGCAGAGCTGACTTTGGTTCCACTGTTCTGAAGAGTCTGTTCCAATGAGTCACCCAGGATTGTAGGTGCTAGGGACACTGTCCCAACCAGCAAGAACGAAGGCGTGATAGACAACTTAACATAAAGAAGTTATGTACCTACCATAATGTTCCATGTTAGTTGTCTTCATCTTGCCTTCTTTCTTGCGTCCCATCCTCCGTCCCCCTGTCCTATTGGGCCGAGAGGAGTTCTGGTTTCACTGGCTGAGTGTTCTCTGGTTTGTTTCCTCTACTGACTTAGAGAGTATGACAGGTATACTCAACCTATTTGTTTGGACAGGTTTATTCTCTGGCTATGTCTGGGGTTAGCTATTTCAAACGAGGTTTGGGTAGCTATTGCTAGGCATCATGGGATAAAGGGTAGCCTCGAGCCAGTAAACAGCTCTCGAGCTATAGAAGATGGCCGAGTGGGAGCCGAGGATTGGCTCTGATCCCAACCAGCAAGAAAGCAGGTGAGATGAAGACAACTAACATGGAACGTTATGGTAGGCACATAACTTCTTTTTATTGATTATAGGATGAGTAAGGCCAATCTTTAATCACATGGGATAGGTTAATTTGAGCACAAAAGGGGAAATTAGCTAGGCTTAAAATGGCTTGCAAGGGCAGCTAACTTAGTACTTACCAATGAACGCATACGAAAGCTCTAAAGCTTTTGTTGCTCTAACTGCTTTGTATATGGAGCTCTGAGCGAGCACCTGAAGTTAAGCGTGTGTGGAAGTCTCTCCTTTAGCTATGATAAGCTGGCCAATTGGTTTATATCCTTGTGGGATTAGGCTCCTGTAGAATGTCTGTTGTGTTTACTTATGCAGCTGTATTTTTTTTCTTTCATTACTGTGTTGTACACCTCTGGAGTTAATATATATAAGTTTGGTGTGTGTGAGCTGCAGAAACCCTTATTTCAGTCCTTGTAAGTGGGTTGTAGTGAAAACGTGTTTCTAGTGAGTCATCATCTGATAATGGGTTTACAAATAAGGAGATGCCACTCACTCATAGGGGAAGAGAGCGAGTGCCATGTGTGTGAATTTCTCTGCCTTTCACCCAGTGAGTGCCATTATAGGATTTGGTTCCCACCACTGTCTGCCAATGGGATAAAGTTGTTAATCGAAGACTAATTCAAAATACATGCAAAACGCATTCATACTAATGATTTTTCCTGTGACTTGATTTTTGCAAAATGTCATGACACTTTATATACTTAGAAACAAAAGATCAGTTTTTCAGAGGGGACAGTACACATGCTCAAAGGACTGCCTTGAATTAAGTTGCAGTGTTATTTAACTGAATGCAGGTAGACTGGCTGGGGAGCACTGAACCGAGGACTTTAAGGATTCTGGAATCTGGACTCCTTTTGCTTACATAAGTTGATTGTATTAAATGGGTCCCTTATTTTAATGACAGATGGGTACAATCAATACATTCAACCCATTCTACACTGTTCCTTACTGTAACAACCTCAGAGCATCTAAATGTGTTTAAATTTTTAACCTTTGGAGACCTGCTGTCATATGAGAAGTTTTGATAATATCCCCTTGACACTGAAATTGCTGGCTGTCCATTTTCAAATAGTGTTCTGTTTTTCTGTTTTCTTAATTAAGCTGTATGTTAGCAGAATGATTTTCCCTGTTAAGTAATAGTAATACAGGTGAGTATGGGATCATAGGCAGTTACTAAGCTAATGGCCTGAGGAGCCCTTACAAGCCTAGCCAAAATTACCATTGTTACCACGATCAGCACCTATTGCCCCTGTCCAAGCGTGACATAGGTGGAACCCCCAGGGTGATTTTACAGTTATCCATCCAGTCGTCCAGACTGTATTTGAAGAAAGCTAATGCAGTACTTTGATGTGAAGTAGGAGTCTAGTCTAAAGATGTGGTAACCTTTTGGAGACAAATCTGTCCCTCCATCTGGTTCTGTTGATGTCACATACCAGGTTTAGGTCTTTAGAGCGAGTAACCCGTATGCCATTTGACTTGCAGATGTGCAGCATTTCTAATAAAACAGGGTCAGAGATCACCTTATTTGCAAGGCAGAGTGTGCCCCTGAGTAGTCTGTATGAAACCGAATAAAGTGATAGTGATTTCAGCTGATCCAAATAGGATAGCTGCTGAAGAGCTTGAATTTTTCTTGTGAGGACTTTTTGTGGTCTCCCCAATTGCTGCAGGTGCTTTGAAAGGTACATGCCACAAGGGGCAGTGTACTCAATTATTGGCCTAATGAATGAAAGTACAGGGAGGTGATAGCTTCTCCTTTTCTCGAGGCAGTGTCCTTTCTTATGAGATGAGCCATATAGAATGCCTTTCTTACCACTGTGGAAACGTAGTGATCAAAGGCAAGGTTGTTGTCAACCTGAGTGCTCAGATCTTTCTCCACTGAGTATGTACGTAAGATATTGCCATTGATGTGGTAATTTGCAAGAACATTGCTTTTACCAAAAGGGATAATACATTTTTTTTGCATTGAGTTTGAGGCCATGACTTTGGCACCGGTCATTTGCTTGCATAAGACCGTCTTGAAGGATGTTGACATCGTTTGGAGATTCTGTGACTGCACCCAGTGTGCAGTTGTCAGCAAACTTTGTCATCCATAGTCCTTTAGTTTTAGTTTGTACTTCGGAGGAATAGATTCTGAACAGCAGAGGTCCCAGGACAGATCCCTGTGGAATGCCACTAGTTATGGGTCTGCTGTTGGAGGTGGAGTGTCCTAGTTTGACGATATGGGTTCTATCAGTGAGCCAGTTCACAACCCACCTTACGATAGTAAGGGTTGATATCTAGTTGTGATGTCAAATGCCTTGGCTAGGTCTAGGTAGGCTGTATGCACAGACTTCCTCTCGTCCAGGGCCGTGATGACTGTCTCGAAGTCCACCAGGTTTAACAGGCATGATCTCCCCTTGACAAATCCAGACTGGGTGGGAGCTAGTGTCGGGAGATTACCTATATCTTTGTTAATAAGGTCCTTGATGATTCTCTTCATGGCTTTGCAAATAAGGCTTGTCAGGCTAATAGTTCTGTAGTTCCTGGGGTCAATAGAAACACCACCTTTGTGCAAGGGGATAAAAGTGGCTATTTTCTATTCAGCTGGTTTGAAGCTGGTGCTTTAGACTGTGATTGAAGAGAGTACCCAGTGGTGTGATGTTAATTCATGTTTGAGCCCATGTAGGATGGAGCCTGGGATGTTAGGTTCCATTGATGCTGTGTTTTTGGCCTTAGAGAGGGCATTTATGACTTGATCTTTAGAGATACCAAGTAGAGGACAGGTGGCAGGGATGTCACGAGGTACGTGCGGCTGGAACGGGGAATGACGTTTTCACCAAACCTATCTGCTAACAGCTTAGCTGTGTCCACTAGCTCAGTATATGTGTTACCATTAACTACCAGTTTGGCGCAAATCTGGGCCTTAAGTTTTAGGTTACATATGTAACTAAAGAACACCTTATGGTTGTCCTTTGTTGAAAACTCTAACTTGGATTCGATGTTTGCCTTGGAGGACTTCACAAGAAATCTTATTTGCTTTTTTAAGCTGAGGAGGGAGTGTCTCCACTTTAAAGCCCACT
This sequence comes from Protopterus annectens, assembly GCF_019279795.1. Lineage (NCBI taxonomy): Eukaryota > Metazoa > Chordata > Ceratodontiformes > Protopteridae > Protopterus > Protopterus annectens. The sequence goes on along the minus strand of NC_056745.1, from coordinate 1,298,693,250 downwards.
CCTTACTCTCAGACAACAATTTCTGCCTTTTGTTATAAAGCTTATTAATGGTGGTTATCCACCACACAGGTGTGCCCTGCCTTGAAGAGCTTGTTTTAGTCCTAACTGGTACTGCTGAGTCAATGCAGTTACACAGGTGCTTGTACAGGGCATTGGTGCAGAGCTCGATTGGTCTCCCATATTTTTAAGCACCAGATTCAAGATGTCGGTGCCCCTAGTGGGGCTGTCAACCAGCTGGTCCAGCGCATTGGAGATGACAAAGTTGAGGAATCTTTGAGCAGGTGAGTTTGAGCATGAGTAATTCACCCAGTCAATGCTGGGGTAAAGTCACCCAAAACAATGGTGCTTGGATGTATCTTGATAGACTCAAGTTGATCCAAATAGTCCGAGTGGGTGTCCTGATTCATAGAGGGGGTTCTGTAGCTGGCAATGACTTGAATAGGTGTCCTACCTACAGTTAATTGCACCTGAAGTATCTCTAGGGCAATCTGGAGGTGTATTTATCTTTGATGAATATTGATACACCACCTCCTTTAGTTTTCTTGCCTTCTGTTTGTGATCTGAACGTGTGGAAGGAGGTGTAACCCTGTATGGCTGGGGTGCTCACCACAGCCTTGAACCAGGTCTCCGTGACTGCAAAAATGTCCACATCCTCCAGGGAGAGGACTGCTTCCAGTGAGTACAGTTTCATGTTAAGACTAATAGCATTTAGCAGCTTGACCTTGACTTTGCTTTTGGATGGTATTTTTACATCAGGAGTTTTGTCCTTGTGACACTGCCCTAAAAAAAGGCACTATGGGGGTGGTAAGAGCCTTAGCCAGTAGCCAAAATCCCAGGGGTGACAGATGAAGACCATCTTTGGCAAAGCATCAAGGTCTGTCAATCATGTCATCCCAGGCTGACAGATACTGAATCCCATTAGAAAGACAACAAAAACTTAAGCCAGTTATTGAAGTCAATCATTTTCTGTTTGTATTGCGGCATTATTCTAGGTGAAGGTAAAATGCTACTTAAGACTAGGGACATACCTGCCTGAGACACACAGTCCAAGAGCTCAGTCATGTCTATCTTCGTATAGTGTATAGAGGTACTTCTCAAGTCGTGCACACCAATATGGACTATGGTGGAGCCATAATAGTATTTGCTGTTGAGAGAATTGAGTGCATGTGTGACATGGCAGAACCTGGTACCTGACAGACAGCTAACCTTGACCTTTTCCTAATCCAGCCTGGTGAGAGGGACATCTGTGCGTCTCAAGATGGGAGTCATCTATAACTAATATGTTAGGTTTAGTGTTTAACCTTATGGGCTTGACAGGTGAGACGCTGATGCATGAGCTATTGTGTGTATTGTGTTCTGCAGAGGAAGTGTTGTGTGTAGCATGCTTATATTTGTGTTTGGGAGGTCTTTGGTGTTTAAGTAAGTTTCTGGCAAGGACCTTCACATATGTAGGTATATGTGATGTGGTTTTGGGTGGAGTAGGTGGTGAGGTATGCATGCTGACAAATCGCTCAGTGTCAGATGGTACTGACTGGCATGTGAGAGAACATGGATTCAAGGTTTTTAATATAGTTGCATCTCTCACATGTTGAGTTTGTGGAGACTAGAAATAGGGGGGCTGTCTGTGTACATGAGGCAGTTGCTACACTACCTCAGGATGTCCATGTCTACCAAGCTGGCTGTTGAAGTTGTGGAAGTTGACCATCCATAGTGCTAGGTAAATTTATATGGTCAGAAACAGGAATAAGACAGGAAAAGGTGTCGCACACAGGAATAACTAGTGAGCGAGGTGTGTTAGTACCTCAGAGACTAGACTTAGTGCTACACTAGTCAGTAGAACAGGGCCTCAGAAAAACTCTTCAGGCTGTTATCACAATGGGTGCTTACATAACTTCACTAGTAATGCATCTTTGCCCAAAAACGTGCTAAAAATGAGGACCACACTAATGGGGTACAGCTGTATTTAAGGGAAAAATTGTTGGAATTAATCTGTCTGGCTATGGCGTACAATTGTGGGGTAGTGCACAGTACTGAGCGATGTGCGGGCAAGCAAAAACCCACTCAGAGGTAGGACTTAAATACCAGAAGGTTAAAACCTAAAAAAAAAAAAAAAAAAAAACTTTTAAAAAAGCTCAAAAGAGCCAATGAGGTGCTTACTCCAAGCCCTAGACCAGCCAGTGCCAGGTACTAATCAGCACAATCCTGTCATTAGAGCACAGAAAGGCCCTTTCCAATCCAAGATGGCCTGGAAAATGTGCTCAGAACAAACGGCCACTACAAACAAGCAGGCCTAGATGCAGCAAGCCAATATCTGGACTATGCTACAGCTCCTAGCTACACTATTTTAGGCTGAAAACACTAAATAAATGTTTACCACAGCAGAAAAACAGCAGTGAGACACTAAAATGTTTTAAACAGCAAAAAGAGCAAGAAGACTGTAAAGAATGCTTTTAACCGCACACAATCCAGTTATATAACACACTCCTTGGGGGGAAAATCAGAACAAACAGATGCTTTGCAAACAGAAAATTTCCAGTAAATACTTTACAAACAGTGAAAGTAGCAAAAAGTTTTGAAAACAGTAACAAAAAGTGATTTAACAGACCCAGTAAAGGCAGACCAAAGATGCAGATTGATTTATAGTAATAAAGTACAGCAAAAAAAGTAGGCAGACAAAAAGTGCAATAAATAGTAAGAATAATCAAGAAGACAGGCAACTTATGGTTTTTAGGAAGCTCAAATGCGTCTAGTCGTGTGGTATCTCAGCACAGAGTTGTGGCTGGTAGCTCTTTTCAGTCATTGTTAGGTCAAATTTACTGAAAAAAAAGAAGGAAGTAGTTTTGTGTTTTCCTCAACAAAATTGGGGTTGTTTTACTGTGCTTTTTACTGTTTGTCATTGATTCACACAAAGGTTAAGATGGTTGTTTTTGAAGCATTCCAGTATGCAGTTGGTAGTATATAGTAGGTCTTGCTGAAATCCTTAAGTATTGAACATGCAACTGAAGAAAGCATAAGGTGATTTTTTTTTAAATTTGTTTCTTGATGCTGTCCTGACGGGTGAGCTGAGCCAGTCCTTATGACCATACCCTAATTTATATGGTTGGTTTGTTTACCTTATCAGGTGCGTGCCTGTTGTTCAGCTATATAATCTGATTGAAAAGTTTTTGTTTACTTTTATTTCAATGGGACCATGAGCTATTTCTGGAAGTAATATAAGTAGCTTTTTTTTTTTTTTTTTTTAAATCATTTATCATTGAGCCATGTTAGAGAACATTCTAACAAATGTGCCACCAGGATGTTTTATTAATAGCAGATTGCAGTCTGCTGTGATTTTTTTTTAATTTGATGCAGGTTGTTATGAATTTTTTGTCCTTAATTTGTCAGTTGTGACTTGCCTGTTACTGCAGTAATGTAATTAATTAGGAAGCGGTATCAATATGTATCCTGGGCTGTTACCTCCAGAGGAAGGGAGTTCCAGAATCATTTAAGCTGTGTGTTAGTTTTATAACTATATCTGCAGTTCATTTTGGATGTCTTAATCTGGAAGCAAACCTAGTTTTGAATGCACTTCATTGCATTTTTATGATCAATCCCTTGTATTCTTTGTTGTAGGTTTGGGCTGGCTGATGTTATTCTTATTTCCGGAGCATAGATTTCTTGGTGATGTAACTGCCCTCTGGTATGTGCATATGTGGTGTAGTACAACTGAGTAAGATGAGTCAGTAAAAGAGCTGTTTCTGCTTGACCTAAAAGCACTGCTACATTAAAAGAGTAAAAATGAAGGTCAGAGAGATTGGAAGTGCTGGAACTAAGCATAGCAGTAACCGCTGTTTTGGAAGGAGCTAGACACAGCTGCTTTCTTGTAAGGTGCTGTACAGGACATCAGTTGAGGCAAATATAATAGTTTTAATACATATTAGTATTTACTTGCCATCTTGTTGCTGTTGAAAATGGTAATATGAGGAAACCATAAATTTTAAATGCAGAACTAATACATTTTTCTTGTTGGAAAATATATTGGAATTGAGAAGTTTAATGTCCATGATCCCCTCAAGGGTTGATTTTACAGGTTTTGAAAGAATGTGTTCCACAGGACTGGATAACAGATTAGCTCTTCTTTCTAACCAACTACAGACCTATAGCTATACTCTCACCCCTGGCCAAAATTATGGAAGTGTGTCCACAAACAACTGATGGAACACCTGACCAAAAATAAAATTCTAGCCAACTCCCAACATGGCTTCAGGCCAAATCACAGTACCACATCAGCCCTACTATCCTTTTCTAATACCATCAATAACTTCAGAAACAATAATAAACTATCATCTGCTCTTTTCTTAGACCTCTCCAAGGCCTTTGATATGGTGAACCACATTCAACTCCTCCATACATTAAAAAAACTGTCACTCAGCAATTCCACGCTGAAATGGTTCCAATCCTACCTGTCCAATAGGCAACAGGCTGTTCTATGGCAGGACAAATTATCCACATGCCTACCTGTTACACTTGGAGTTCCCCAAGGATCTATTCTTGGCCCTCTTCTCTTCACCATATTTGTTAATGACCTGCCCACAATCACCCCCCCCATGCCACATGCATTCAATATGCAGATGATTCGACTATCATCAGCACTGCCTCCAACCTGGCAGACCTCACTGCTTCAACCCAAGGCACCTTCAACCTAATAGAAAAATGGTTCTCAAGTCGTCAACTAGTTCTCAACCCCAACAAAACAAAACTACTTACTTTCTCACCCACTAACAAGACTCTTCCCCCACCTTCTCTGTTACATCCTCCAATGGAATCACTATATCACCAGAAGCTCACACAAAGCTATTAGGTGTTACCATTGATAACTCCCTTAAATTTGACACCCATTTCAATCTAACCATCAAAACCGCCAACAAAAAGCTTGGCTCTCTCTATAAAGTAAAACACTTTCTCACTCCTCACGCTAAAATTACAATTGCCAGCACACACCTACTATCAACTCTTTTCTATGCCTCCCCCCTTTTTACAAACCTAAACAAGACAACCCTTAACAAACTTGCTTCTTGTTACAATCACATAGCTATATTTGCCACAAATTCCACCTTTAGAACGCACCACTGCACTAATTTGAAACAAATAGGGTGGTTAGAGATGTCCTTCAAGAATGCAACTGCAGTCATAACATAGGGGTTGTCCTGCCTCAGGCAGCCCTCGGTCGGCCGGATTCCAAAGTCTGGGTCCGACGTCGGCTGATGTCGCATTTCTCTCCGACGTCAGAGCGGCTGGAGTACATAAGCATCAGCCGACGCCATCTTCTTCAGTCTTTCTTGCCGCGCGGTGCCCGAAGCAGAAGCAGTTCGCAAGTGCCGGTCGGTCAGCTCCTGTATTCTTCGATTCCGAAGTCATCTAAAAAGCTAAGTACCCCGTTGGGGACCTTTTCTTGCCTCAGCCGATGTCAGAAATTACTGAAAAAGTTAACAATTGTCTTTCTTGTGGTAAACAAATACCTCATAAGGATTTCCACTCTTACTGTCTTCCTTGCCTTGGCCCAGACCACGACGTCTCGGCCTGTGTAGCCTGTGCTCGCTTCAACAAGTGCACTCTCAGGCGCCAGGCGGAGTTCGCTGAAGATTTTTTTCGGCGAAAAATTCGCTTACACAATGCTGTCGGAACTTCCGACATCACAAACTCCCAAGAAACGAAAAGACCGGGACCGACAGCCTCGGCCCGCGTCTACCACCGACTCCACGCCAAAACCTATCGCGAGTGCTCCGGTTCCCTCTGAGACGGTCTCTCCACCACTCCGAACCGAAGACACCGCATTACCGAAGACTCCGATTCCGGATATCACTCCGACGCCAGTTATTGATTTTCCTCCGGATACTGAAACCGAGGAAATGCCCGAGACCATTGCTGTAGACAAGGTCACTCCTGCAAGTGGAGCTGCCAGGCCTCCTATGGCCATGTCTATTAAGGCCTACACCAGGGCTAAGGCAGCCAGCAAAACAAAACATCTTACTACTAAAACCTTACCTCAGCCTACTCCAGAGACACAAATTATGTCTATGGCTGCTGACTTAATTTCTATGATTAGAGGTTCACAGGCCCATCCTGAGAGAGGATCCCAGCCTCCTTCTGATAAAAGGCCCCGGGTTGAACCCTCTGACCCTATTCCGTCAGATGAAGACTCTGGGGGCTCTGTCCACTCTGATAGCCAGGAAGAGCTCTTCCAGACCTATGAGGACTCGGATGCAGAGGATTCCATCCCCTCGGCCTCCCCTCCTGAGGATATTTCTTTTGGGGAAGTTCTGCATACCATGAGGGAACATTTCAAGTTGGAAGGCCAGGAATATTCTGATTCCAGAAAACGCCTTAGAACTTTCCTTAAGAAGCCCCAGCACAGGCCCTTAGCTATTCCTCCTGTACTTGATGTTTTGGATGATTTATATTCTGACTCTAGTGTTACCCCTGACTCTCTTCCTCCTGCTCCAGCCAAGCCAGACAGGTATTACAGGGTCCCAGAAACTCATTCCCATTTATTCAGGGCCCATACTGCTGATTTGGAAACTATTTCTCAGGGGCCTAAAGGAGTTTCAGCTTCCACCTCTAAAAATCCATTACCCTCCAACAGGGAAGCGAGGTCATTAGAGAGATGGGGCAAAAAGGTTTACACATCCACTACCTTATCTATGAGAGCTTTGAATTGCCTTTTTCATATGTTACAATATCAGGATTTCTTGTTAGAAGATTTACAAAAAACATTGGCCACTCTTGATCCTTTAGACAGGAAGGCTTTGCAGGAAGCTGTACATAACACTCAGCAAGTAAGCAATCACTTCCTGCAGTGTGGATATGTTGCACTGGAAGCTTCATGTAGGGCAGCTATGACAGGGGCAGTCATTCGTAGACATGCATGGTTAAAAGATCAACCCATACCAGATCATTTAAAGGCAAAACTTCTGGATGCACCTTTGGAAAAGAACAAGCTTTTTGGTGCTAATGCTAAGGATGTGTTAAAGACCATCGAGGAAAAAGCAAAATCAGTTCAGACGGTGAAAGATTTCCTCCAGGTTCAACCCCCCCCCCCAGATTCGGTAGGAATTGGCCTTCAAAAAACTGGTCCTTTCCTAATCCAGAAAAGTTTCAAAGGGGTAAAAACAGACGTGGCCGAGGAAGAGGCCAATACAGAGGTCCTTACAGGGGACCACAATGGCAGCCAGGAAACCAAAGAAGTGTCGCAGGGGTTTCACCTGCCCCACAGCAACAATCTCAATGACTTTCCTCTACTTCCGCTTACCAGGGAACAAATAGAAGCTCCTTGGGCGGAAATTATCTCTGTTTGCAGAAAATTGGCACAGACTGACAAAGGACAAATGGATTTTGGACATTATAGACCGAGGCTACAGGTTCCATTTTCATACCTTGCCAAGAAAACAAGGCATGCCAAACCTACCACAAAACCAGAGGGCAGAGGCTATCAAGCAAATCTCTCTGCTGACTTGGATGAAAGCAATAGAAAGAGTTCCACAACAAGAACAAGGCCAGGGGTTTTACTCAAGACTGTTCCTTGTTCCAAGAAAAGAATCTCAATGGAGACCAATACTGGATTTGTCCGCATTAAACACCTACCTCATAGTACCAAAGTTCAAAATGCTGACTCTACAGCAACTCCTTTCCATGCTGGGCAAGGGGTCTTGGCTGATTACTCTGGACCTCAAGGAGGCATACCTGCATGTCCCTATCAGACACAGCTGCAGAAGATACCTCAGATTTCTTGCAGGACCAGAGCATTATCAATTCTCAGCATTGCCATTTGGCTTATCTACTGCGCCCAGAGTATTCACAAAATGCCTGGCTTCAGTAATTGCTCATTGCAGGCTCCAGGGGATACAAATTTACCCGTACCTGAACGACTGCCTCATACAAGCGGACGACAAATTGATGTTGACAAAAAACTTGGACTATGTCATATGATTACTTCAAGCTCTGGGATACACAGTCAACTTCCAAAAGTCAAGACTGCAGCCATCCCAGCAAATAATCTTCTTAGGAGCCAAATTAGACACAGCCTCTCAAATGGCTTACCTGACAGAAGACAAGCAAGAGAAGTTAACTCATTACTTCAAAGGTTTAGCAAAACTCACCCAGATGACTGCAAGGAGATTCCTACAGGCCCTGGGTTACATGGCATCCTGCATTCTCCTGGTTCCATTAGCAAGACTACACATGAGAAAGCTTCAATGGTACCTAAAAAGCATTTGGTCTCAGCACAGCAACAACTTGGAGACAACCATACCGCTCATTCCTTGCCTACAAAAGGAATTCCTATGGTGGGCCTCGGTGAGCCAGGCAAACACAGGTATGTCATTCAAAAAACCACAGATAACACAGACCATGACCACAGACGCCTCAGACCTTGGATGGGGGGCGCACATGGAAGGCAGGTGTATACAAGGACAATGGTCTCAAAAGGAAATGCTGGCAGTAATGCATGCCATCGAGGCCTTTCAACACCATCTTCAGCAAGGCCATTTACTAATACGGACAGACAACACCACTGTGATGTGGTATGTAAACAAGCAAGGGGGCACCCACTCTTACCCCCTTTGCAGACTGACAATGCATCTTTGGGAAAAATCACTGAGCCTAAATATCCAGCTACAATCCCAGTTTGTTCCAGCAAAGACAATGTGTTGGCGGACAGCCTAAGCAGGAATTTCACAGATCCACATGAGTGGAGGTTACATCCGAAGATCTTCACACAACTCACTTCGACATGGGGCAGGCCAGAAGTAGACCTATTTGCCTCTCACCTCAACCATCATCTGCAAAAATTCTGCACAAGGACATACCATCCAAAAGCTTGGAAAATAGATGCTCTCTCATTCAACTGGAACTTCCTAACAATCTATGCATTCCCACCTCTGCCACTGATGACCTCAGTATTACTAAAGATCAAAGCAGAGAGACCCAAGGGAATCATAATAGCTCCGGACTGGCCAAGACAACACTGGTACCCTCTACTACAGAGCATATGTCACACCAGGAGGTGGGCCCTTCCCCAATGGCCTCTACTTTTGACTCAACACAATTTCAAAACAGTGCATCCAAACCTTCAGACACTGCAGCTAACAGCCTGGGAGATACCATAAATAACCTCAACCTATCTCTCTCCAAGGAAGTTCAGCGGATACTAACAGAGGCTCGAAGATCATCCACCAGAAAGGTTTACTTAGCAAAATGGAAGAGATTCAGCAATTGGAATACCAGCAAGGGACATGATGCTTCATTGTTGAACATCCCACTCATCTTGGAATATTTGGCGGATATGCTAAAGAACGGCCTCTCATATTCTTCCATAAAGATACATGCATCAGCTATTTCAGCTAGATATAACACTGATCCTCCTGTCTTTTCACACCCTTTGCTAAGGCAATTCCTCAGGGGAATCAAGAACATCAAGCCACCAAGAAAGGCCCCAGTGCCAGCCTGGGACCTCAATTTTGTCCTAGAAAAACTGACTCTACCTCCATTTGAGCCAGCAGCTTCAGTTGACTTGCAATTTCTCTCATGGAAGACGGCTTTCCTGTTGGCAATTACCTCAGCAAGAAGGGTTTGAACTACAGGCCCTAATGGCAATACCACCGTTCATAATTTTTCACAGAGACAGGGTTTCATTAAGGACCAACCCTACTTTTATGCCAAAGGTGGTATCTAGGGTTTCTTTAAATCAAGCTATTCATCTGCCTGCTTTCTTCCCCAATCCTGAGAATAAGGGGGAAAGACTGTTACATACCTTGGACACTCACAGACAACTTCGATACTACCTGGACAGAACCAAGGCCAGTAGGAAGTCTGAACAACTTTTGTAGCTTACGCCCCTGCAGTCCAAGGAAAAGCAATTTCAAAACAGACTATTTCAAAATGGATTGGACATTGCATCAGATTTTGTTATTCCTTTCATGGAAAGACTGTTCCAGCCAATGTCAGACCACATTCCACAAGAGCTACAGCCACCTCTACAGCATTCTTAAGAGGGGTGCCTACTAAGGACATTCTAGAAGCTGCTACATGGAGCTCTGTGCATACATTCTCCAAACACTACAATCTCCCTCTATACTCCAGATCCAGAGCAGGCTTTGCTTCGGCAGTCCTGCAGGGTTTGATTGCCACACCATCTTTTTCCTAGAGCATTCCTCCTCCCCCAGCTAAGCTATGGTATTCTACCCATATGTTATGACTGCAGTTGCATTCTTGAAGGACATAGTACAGTTTTGTACCTACCATAAATGTAGATGTCCGATAGACATGCAACTGCAGTCTGATTCTCCCTCCCTCCGTACCCCTCTATGCCTAGGATCCACTCCTATCCCTGTTTCTCTTAGCTGGGGATATCTGTTATGGTGTATTTGTTTTATTGCTCATTTATTTCTCTGGAATCCTGTTTTTGTCTTCCAGTTTGATTACAGCCTTCCTTGGAGGGCACCTGGCATATGGGGCAAGAAACACTGAAGAAGATGGCGTCGGCTGATGCTTATGTACTCCAGCCGCTCTGACGTCGGAGAGAAATGCAACATCAGCCGACGTCGGACCCAGACTTTGGAATCTGGCCGACCGAGGGCTGCCTGAGGCAGGACAACCCATATGTTATGACTGCAGTTGCATGTCTATCGGACATCTACATTTATGGTAGGTACAAAACTGTACTTTTTCCAGCCAACTCCATTTCAACCAACTCAAAACGGCTCACCAGATACTGCATCACCCAGAGAAAACACCAGCTCTGAAAAACATCATTCACCCCTATATTAACCTGCAATCTTTACGCTCCTCCAATAAGATCTTAGCTCAAACTACCAAAGCCAATAATTCTGCTAGGGATTTTCTATTCTCAAACTTTGTAGGTAAAATGTGGAACTCCCTACCGACCATGCTCACCTCAGAACCTTCACTCCTACAATTCAAAAAAAAGCTTAAACCCCATCTCAATACTCTCTGGTAATGTCCCTGTTCCAAACCTGATTAACCACTATCATTTACCCTTCTCTTACCTCACTATCCTTAACCGCTTTTTAACAAGGCGCCTTTGTAACTGACCTATGTTTTTTTTTTTATATGCTGCTATTTTTTTCCCAAGATGTGATGTATCTTTATATTGTATTTAGAACTCAACTATCTTCCTTTTTTGCATTAACAATGTTCATATGTCTGTTATGTACCTGGAGCTTTTCTTCCCGGACCTCCGCTGAAAATGGACATGTATCCAGTCGGACTCTCCCGGTTAACAAATGTAAAATAAATAAATAAAATCTGCAGTAAAAAACTGACTAGGCTAGAAATGCTACAGAGGGAAATAAATTGGCAAGCTTTTCTTTTTTTTAATATATGAAAGTATGGGGACCATTTCTGTAGGGAGAAAATACACTCTGAGAAATGGAAATGTGCTTAGAGCATAATTGTTGTTTAAATGGTACTAGGATAATGACCTGAAATGTTACTTTGATTTAACTATACTTGTTAATCAGAAATAGAATTTCTACAGTGTGCATAAAAGACTGCACTGAGCTGCATTCATCTTTGCCATAATCAGTAGAAACCTTTTTTACAAGTATAGTGATAGTGTGTTAGCACTGGTTCTCCATGTAAATGTTATGGTGCTTCTAGGACCTTGGCCTCCTCTTTTAGCAACTGGTGAACTATGTTATGTCAGAAAATAAGCACTCGCAAAGCACACAGCACCTTTCCTAAGAGCACAGAAATAGTTTATCCAAGTATAAGTCTTTCATGTGATCTACTTGTGTACTTCCATGTACAACAGATGTAATCAAACCCACACCCAATATATCCCCGTGCCTTTTATCTGTTGGTTTAAAAGTAAGGTTTTACAGAGCAAATGTTGACCACTTTTTGGATGAGATGCAAATGATGGCTTGCTTCCTGAATCATCAGATATGAGGGCTCTAGCTGGGCTTGCTGTGCCATAGTTCATATATTTACAGGTCAATACAAGGCAGTCATTCTGCAAGCCATATCAAGCCTAACCATATTCAGATGTTCCCTTCAACCTCATGGAGGGCAATACAAGATAGTCTGGGGGAGAATCTGAGGCTTAATCATTCAGTTATGTAGATTTACCTTGAAGGGTGGTAAGGGTTCTATTTTGCATGACATTTAGTGGAAGTTTGTTCCAGAGGTGGGGATGCATTAGGATATGAATCTATCACACCATTTCTTTTAGGTTTAGCTTCTTAAATGTTGTATTTAAGGAAAAAATGTCCTCAGAAGGAATATGAGGTCAAAGAGGGTCGGATTTTTCATGGCTTGAAAGGCTAGACACAGATTCCCATGGAGAAGTGTTTGAGTACTTAGAGATGGTTGCCAGTCTGGTCTGATAACTAAGATTTTTGAGACCACTGATCTTTTAATTAGTCTCTGAATCAAGTAAAGTGATATGATTGTCCAGTACATGCCAGAAGGATGTTTTTTTATTCAGTAATTGGTCTGATGAAATATAAGTAAAGGGAAAATGACATTTCTTTGGAACTTGTGCAAATGTCTTTGCAAATTAGATGAACCAGATAGATTTTCTGAGCTACTGCAAAGGTATGATGGTCAAATGATAAGGAATTTATAAACAAGAGTGTGAGATCCCTTACAACAGTGTCTGATTGGGAGAGGTGTGTCGCCTGTGTGGTATGGGCAAATGTCTTGTTTACCAAAATGTTCTAATCTACATTTTCAGATGTAATTTAAAACCGTTGTCCTTGTACCATTCATTCGCATAATTTGACCAACATTGAAGTAATTGTGTATTAGTGGAAGATCAAGTACAGCACCCAATTTACACTCCTCTTCAAATCAGATAATCTTAGGCCAGGAGTATTGGCCTGAAGGTTTTATGATATAAATGTCAAATAGAAGATAAGGCCTACTGTTGATCCCTGTGGTACATCAGTAGCAGTTTTTTTGCCTGTAGAAGTGGCACCTGTAACTAATCAAGTAACTATCCACTTTACTATATAAGGATTTACGTTCAGTTTTACAAATGTCAGTAATGCCTGCATGGCGAATAGTGTCAAAGGCCTTGGCCAGGTCCAGGTATGCTGTCTGTACTGCATAACTGCTATCCTTTGCTTCTGTGACTTTTTCAAAGAAATTAATGCGATTAAAACGACAGGGCCTACTGCATTAGAGGGTCCAGGGTTAAGAGACTTTCAATGTCCAGACTAATGAGGTCTGAGGTAATATGTTCTATTGGTGTACACATGAGGCTAGTGAGACTAATGGGTTTGTTGTCACAAGAGTCTGTGGTTGGACATTATAATGGCTGCTTTCCAGGCTTCAGGAATGTAAATAGTGGTGAAGTTAAGGTTATGTAGAGGTTCAAACATTCCACGTTTGGTAATTAGGCAAACTGGAATGCTATCTGGGCCTATGGATGAGGTATCAAAGTAAGCTTTGTCATTCAGAATCACACAAGTGCAAAAACTGAATGAAGTTCCGTATCTCCTGACTCAAATGTGCAGATGTCACATAGACTTAATACGACAAGACATTAATACATAAATAACTACTTACGCTATACCATAATGTTATAGCTAGATAATCCTAATCATCTTCTCCTTTTGGCTGTTCCTGTTGGGAGTCGCCACAGCGGATCATCTGTTTCCATTTCTTCCTGTCCTCTGCATCTTGCTCTGTCAAACCAACCACCTGCATGTCCTCTCTCACCACATCCATAAACCTTATCTTAGGCCTTCCTCTTTTCCTGTTCCCTGGTAGCTTCATCCTTAGCATCTTTTTCCCAATATACTCAGCATCCCTCCTCAGCACATGTCCAAACCAAAGTAATCTTGCCTCTCTGGCTTTGTCTCCAAACCTTCCAACCTGGGATCACCCTCTAATATACTTATTCCTAATCCTGTCCACCTTCGTCACACCCAGTGCAAATCTTAACACCTTTAACTCTGCCACATCCAGCTCTAACTCTTGTTTGTCAATGCCACTGTCTCCAACCCATGTAACATAGCTGGTCTCACTACCCTCCTGTAGACCTTCACTTTCACTCTTACTAGTACTCGTCTGTCACAAATCACTCCTGACACTCTTCTCCATCCACTTCATCCTGCCTGTACTCTCTTCTTCACCTCTCTTCCACACTCACCATTACTCTGAACAATTGATCACAAGTATTTAAACTCATCCACCTTCGCCACCTCTACTCCTTGCATCCTCACCATTCCTCTATCCTCCCTCTCATTCACACACATGTATTCTGTCTTAGTCCTGCTGACCTTCATTCCTCTTCTCTCTAGAGCATATCTCCATCTCTCCAGGTTCTCCTCCACCTGTTCCCTACTCTCACTACAGATTACAATGTCATCTGCAAACATCATAGTCCACGGGGACTCCTGTCTGATCTCGTCTGTCAATCTGTCCATCACCATTGCAAATAAGGGCTCAGAGCTGATCCTTGATATAATCCTACCTCCACTTTAAACACATCCGTCACTCCCACCGCAGACCTCACCGCTGTCACACTACCATCGTAAATATCCTGTATCACTCTTACATACTTCTCTGACACTCCCGACTTCCTCATACAATACCACAACTCCTCTCTAGGCACCCTGTCATATACTTTCTCTAAGTCTACAAAAACACAATGCAACTCTTCCTTACCTTCTCTGTACTTCTCCATCAACACTCTCAGAGAAAACATCGCATCTGTAGTGCTCTTTCCCGGCATGAAACCATACTACTGATCACTAATCATCATGTCCCTTCTTAACCTAGCTTCCACTACTCTTTCCCATAACTTCATGCTGTGACTGATCAATTTAATCCCTGTGTAGTTACTACAGCTCTGCACATCACCCTTATTCTTAAAAATCTGTACCAAAACACTTTTTCTCCATTCCTTAGGCATCCTCTCACTTTCCAAAATTTCATTAAACAATCTGGTTAAAAACTCCACTGCCATTTCACCTAAACACCTCCATGCTTCCACAGGTATGTCATCTAGACCAACAGCCTTTCCATTCTTCATCTTCTTCATAGCTATCCTTACTTCCTCCTTGTTAATCCGTTGCACTTCATGATTCACTATCCCCACATCATCCAACCTTCTGTCCCTCTCATTCTCTTCATTCATCAGCCCCTCAAGGTACTCTTTCCATCTGCTCAACACACTCACCTCGCTTGTGAGTATGTTTCCCATATTATCCTTTATCACCTTTACCTGCTGCACATCTTTCCTAGCTCGGTCCCTCTGTCTAGCCAATCGGTACAGGTCCTTTTCTCCCTCCTTAGTGTCCAACCTTTCATACAACTCTTCATATGCCTTATCCTTAGCCTTCGCCACCTCTGTCTTTGCCTTGCACCTCATCTCCTTCTACTCCTGTTTACTTTCTTCATCTCTCTGACAATTCCCACTTCTTTGCCAACCTCTTTCTCTGTATACTCTCCTGTACTTCCTCATTCCACCACCATGTCTCCTTGTCGTCCTTCCTCTGTCCAGATGTCATACCAAGCACCTTTCTAGCCGTCTCTCTTACTAGTTGCTGTAGTTATCCAGCTATTTGATAACTCTTCACTGCCACCCAGTGCCTGTCTTAACTCTTCCCTAATATTGCACATAAATTAAACTCACTTTAACATTTATTATACAGTGGATCTCTGTTGGCTTGAGTATTGCACAATAATGAGATAAGACATTGCATTAAAGACTTACATTGAGTATTGCCCAGAATGAGACATTGAGTATTGCACTGACAACTGAGTTACAGACTAGTATTAGATATTAGGTGGTGGTAGCATCTGAGTGGGCTGAGAGAACTTGTTCCATGGTAGTTAAAGAACTAGCTGGAATTGTGGAGTCTGCAAATAGTATGCTAATAGTTGTAATTGTACATGGAGTAAAATTTACACTGCATTTGTCAGCAAGGATATTAGCTGATGTCCTTCGTGTTTTACTGTTGCAGTCATCACATTTGGGTTATCCTGCCAGGGGTAGTCCTTATTCGGCCCAAATACCAGAGGCTTAGTATTTCTGCGTCGGGTGCTGTTGCTCCAGGACTGACATAAGGTCGTCTGTGGTATAAAATCAGGCAGCAGACGCCATTACATCAGTCTGTCTTGCCGAAGAGCCCGAAGCAGAAGCAGTTTGCACGAGTGCCGGACTGCCACTACCTGAGTTTTCGTTTCCAAATTGAAATTGAAGTCTTCTAATGCTAAGTACCCCGTTGGGGATCCTTTTTTTTTCTTGCTCTAACCAGTTTCAGAAAAAGTTAATTGTCTCGCCTGTGGAAAGCAAATACCACAATGAGACTTCCATTCTTACTGCATAACCTGTTTAGGCCCAGACCACAACGTCCCCCGCTGTCGCTTTTGTGCTTTGTTCAACACCAGAACTATATGTCGTTGGGCCTTTATTGTAGCTAGATATTTTCACACTCAGTCCTTGAATTCCGATATGGCTTCGGTAAGCCATCCAACTACTGATCTTCCGAAAAAGCATAAGGATAAAGACAGAGACAGACCACACAAGTCCAAAACTGCTGACGACGCTTCCGTTAAGCTAGTCGTCAGTTCTTCGGTCCTCAGTGAGGTGCTTTTGCACCCCCTGATGCCCGCTTCTGTAGATATGCAGGCCGCTACCGAGACACTTTCGGAGTCCGGTATGCCGTGAGAGACTTCGACTAAGGATCCTGCGAATGTCTCTACCTTGGAAGGGTCCGGAGCCGCTGAGCAGGCACCGGCTTCTGAGGAAGTACTTTGCACTACCGATACTCGACACAGATCGACGACTTCTTTCACGTCTTCAGTTCTTTCTAAAACTACCAAGTTTCTAAGGCCCAGGGTACGAACCACACCCAAAAAAACGATGACCCAAGCTCAGGCACCTGCTTTCTTGCCTCAGTCTCAAATGCTTAAAATGGTGGAAGACCTTATTATGCTTATTAGGGGAAGCCAGGCTACCCCTTCCAAAAGAAAAAGAGCCTTGTCCCCAGTAGTTTTATCTGAACAGGAGTCCGATGACTGATGCATCTGAATATGAACATACGCAACCCCTCTCTGCTTATGAGGATTCTGATGCAGAGGAATCCATTCCTTCTGCCTCTCCACCCGAGGATTTTTCATTTGGGGAAATCCTACATACTTTAAGGGAGCATTTCCAATGGGAATGTCAGGACTACCCTCAGTCAAAAAAGCGACTCAGGGAATTCTTAGATCTACCACAGCACAGACCTTTGGCCATTCCTTCTGTCCTGCATGTTGTGGATGATGTTTTTATGGAATCCAGTCTGATGCCTGACACCCTTCCTGCTGCTCCCAAGAAAACTGACAGGTATTACAGAGTCCCTGACTCTCACAAATTTCTTTTCAAAAGTCCTACTGCTGACCCCGAGATCATTTCTCAAGGACCTAAAGGAATCAAATCAGTTTCAGCTAAGAATCCCACCCCCTCAGATAGGGATTCCCCGTGCATTAGACAGATGGGCTAAAAAAGTATACACCTCTGCTACTCTTGCTATTAGAGCATTAAATTGTCAGTTCCACATGCTGAAGTATCAGCAACATACCATGGAACTCCTCGAACAAAAAATATCTTCTTTTCCTGCTTGTGCAGAAAACAAAGAATTACAGGAGTTAATGCAGTCTGCAAGTCAAGTAACTAAGCACACCTTACAGTGTGGTTTTGACGCCCTAGAAGCATCTTTCAGGGCAGCAGTCACTGGTTCTGTCCTTAGAAGACATGCTTGGCTTAAGGAACAGACCTTGCCAGACCATGTCAAATCCAAATTACTGAACACACCCTTGAACAAAGACAACTTATTTGGCACCAAAGCAGGAGAGGTCTTAAAAAAGATGGAAGAAAAAGCTAAATCTATGCAGACAGTTGAAATCTTACAGATCCAGCCACCGAGGTTCAATAGGCATTGACCCTTCAAGCACTGGTCCTTTCCTGCCCCCTCCAGGCCAGCTCAGCCCAGACCCAGGGGAAGCAGACCCCCGGACAACAGCCCCAGGGAATGCAGAGATCTAAGCAATGGAGTTCCTCCACTTCAAAACCATGGAGTGCTTATGGTAAGAACTCACAATGACTTTACACATCCACCCCGTACCTCTGCCCACTTGCTTGTGCCCCAGGAGGAAAATTCTCCTTCCACACAAGCAACTGGGCCACCATTACCACTGACAGATGGGTCCTCAACATAGTGTCCCAGAGATACAAATTTTATTTCCACACTCCACCAACCCCAAAAGGGTTCCCAGATCTTACTCCAAACCAGTGGGCAAAGGCCAAAAAGCATGTCCTTTCCCTGCTCTCCATAAGGGCAATACAGCATGTTCCTGCAGAACAGATAGGTCAAAGTTTTCTACTCCAGACTCTATCTGGTACCCAGAAAAGAGGGCACATGGCACCCCATCCTCGCTTTATCCATCCTAAATACCTTCCTGGTGATACCAAAATTCAAAATGCTTGCCCTGCAGCAGCTTTAACCAATGTTTTCCAAGGATGCTTGGTTAGCCACTCTAGACCTAAAAGAGGCCTACCTACACATCCCAGTCAGGGAATCACGAAGGAAATACCTATGTTTCAGGGCAGGATCTATGCACTTTCAGTTCTCTGCACTTCCCTTTGGCTTATCCACTGCTCCCAGAGTTTTCACAAAATGTCTGGCTCCCACCATTGCCTTTTACAGACAAAGAAATATTCAAATTTACCCATACTTAAGACGACTGCCCAATTCAGGCAGACAGGAAAAGCTGCTACAGTACCTGGCTTTTGTAAAGGACCTACTGAACTCCCTGGAGTATTCTGTCAACGAAAAGAAATCAAAACTAGTCTCTACACAAAAAATTGTATTCCTGGGAGCAAGCCTGGACACACACCATCCCATATGGCATTCCTTACTCCAGAAAAACAAGCCTACCTGACAGGCTATTTCTCTCAACGAGCCACCAGAACCCAGTTATCCGCAAGGAAAATCCTGCAAGCTCTGGGTTCATGGTCTCCTGCATTCTACTCATTCCATATGCCAGACTGCATATGAGGAAACTACAGTGGTACCTAAAAAGCCTTTGGTGTCAACACTGTCAAGACCTGGAAACTCTTATACCAATGATACCTTGTCTAAGGAAAGATTTTCTTTGGTGGGCAGCAGCATGCAACCACAACAAGGGACTTCCCTTCTCACAACCCCACTCCGCCCAGACCCTCACCACATACTCATCAGACTATGCCTGGGGTGCCCACCGGGACGGCAGGTGCATTCAGGGCCATTGGAGCCCAAATGAAATACATCTGCACATCACCCAAAAAGAGAGGCTAGCTGTTCAGCATGCCTTGACAGCTTTCAGATCCCAACTCTCCCTGGAGCCTCTACTGATCAAAACAGACAACACCACAGTGATGTGGTATATCAACAAGCAGGGAGGGACTCACTGTTATCCTCTCTGCAGGCTCGCCATGACCCTTTGGCACACGGCCTCAGCCATGCAACTACACCTGCAAGCACAATTCCAGCCAGACTCCCTAAACTCTCTGGCAGACAACTTAAGCAGAAACCTGCTAGACCCACACAAGTGGCAGCTAGACCACAGAACCTTCACCCTTGTAACTCAGAAATGGGGCATATCGAAGGTGGACCTCTTCGCCTCCCACAACAATCATCAGCTCAGCAAATTCTGCACCAGGGAACCTCACAACAAGGCCTGGAAAGTGGATGCCCTATCCTTCCAATGGGTAAACCTCTCGATCTATGAATTTCCCCCTCTACCTCTACTTTCAAGGGTACTCCTCAGTAAATGCTGCACCAGGGAACCTCACAGCAAGGCCTAGAAAGTGGATGATCCATCCTTCCAGTGGGTGAAACTCTCGGTCTATGCATTTCCCCCTCTACCACTCTTTTCAAGGGTACTGCTCAAAATAAGGGAGGAAAAACTGAGGGCAATCCTGATTGCCCTGACTGGCCATGCCAGCACTGGTACCCACTGCTGCGCAGCCTTTCACACCTACATCAGATCCCAACACTCCTGACCCAGAGGAATGGAGAATTCATGCATCCCCAATTGCAGACCCTCAACCTGGCAGCCTGGCTTATTCCCTGACCTCTCCTCACGCTGCCAGCCTAAGCAAACAAGTCCTAGATGTTATACTTGAGGCCAGATGCCCCAGCACTGGAAAATCCTATGCTGACAAGTGGAAAAGGTTTTGGAAACTGGATCCAGGCTAAGGGAGCCTGAATGGCACAGCCCTCCCTACCGCTCATCCTGGATTACCTTAGCGGACCTACTACACAATGGTCTATCCTTCTCTTCTGTTAAAATTCATGCCTCTGCCATCTCTGCTCATTACAGCACAGAGCCACCTCTCTTCTCGTACCCTCTCATCAAACAGTTCCTAAGAGGGGCTAACAACTTAAGGCCACCCAGAAGAGCTCCTGCCCCAGCTTGGGACTTTAACTTTACATTGGAAAATTTCATCCTTACTCCCCTTTGAACCTGCAGCTTCAGCAGGGTTAAAATTCCTCTCTTGGAAGACAGCCTTGCTTCTGGCCATCACTTCAGCTAGAAGAGTATCAGAGCTACAAGCACTCATGGCTGTAGAGCCCTTCATCATTTTCCATGCTGACAGGATCTCCCTCAGGACTAACCCATCATTCATGCTTAAAGTGGTGTCCAGTGTGGCTCTCAACCAATCCATTTATTTGCCCACCTTTTTCCTTAACCCACAAAACAAGGGAGAAAGGATTCTGCACTCTCTAGATGTGCACAGACAGCTCAGATTCTATGTGGACAGGACTAAATCTTTCAGAAAAAAATGATCAATTGCTTGTCAGCTTAGCAGCAGGGACAGAGAGCAAGGCCATATCCATGCCAACAATTTCCAAATGGATAGCACACTGCATCCATTTCTGCTACAAACAGCATGGGAAACCACCCCCAAAGGGAGTCAGGACACATTCCATCAGGGCAACCTCCACCTCTGCAGCTTTTCTCAGAGGGGTCCCCACTAGGGACATCCTGGAGGCTGCAACATGGACATCTGTTCATACCTTCACCAAGGATTACCACCTGCCTATCTTCTCCAAATCCAGGGCAGGCTTTGCCACCGCAGTCTTGCAGGGCATCCTAGCCAGCCCCCAGTCTTCTTGACTGCCTCCACCCTTTTCTTCAGCTTTGGGAATCATCCCAAATGTGATGACTGCAACAATGAAACTTGACGAACATAGTACAGTTGTATACACTTACTATAAATGTAGATGTTCGAGTTTATTCACTGTTGCAGTCCTGGTTTCCATCCCCCTTGTCTCTCTCTCTCTCTCTTCCTCTCTCCTTACAGGGAATTTTTGGGATTTACTTTCTACTGGTGGTGTTTTTCCACCATAACCTAGCTCCCTATTTGGGGGCTCCTGACAGGGCAAGAAAAACTGATGTAATGGCATTGGCTGCCTGATTTTATACCATGGACAACCTGACATCAGTCCTGGAGCAAAAGCAGCAGACACAGAAATACTAAGCCTCTGGTTTTCAGGCCGACTGAGGGCTACACCTAGCAGGATAACCCAAATGTGATGACTGCAACAGTGAATACATTCTAACATCTGCATTTATGGTAAGTGTACACAACTGTACTTTTCCTTTGACTGAGTGGACAAAATTATTGTAGACTAGCTCGTAACATTGTTGGGTAACTAATTTATTTCCTGGCTAAAGATCTGTAATTATTTTGATTGTATTGGCTATTTTAAAGTTAATGCTCAGCTTTGTGCTTCCTAATGGTTCCTTTAAGCTAATTACTAGTTAGTATAAGTGTGATGTCATTGTAGGAAGAATGAGGCTTGTTATAAGCATTGTCATTTCTTCTCTTGTTATATAATTGGATTCCATTTGCAGCTTCTACACCCAAAACTCTGGAATTGATTGATAGGCTAAACATCACAATGGACTACAAGCTTTTAGAGGGTAGGAAGATGGAAAACTCCAGCAATAAATATTGGCCGCTGAGGAGTAGTGTTGCTTCAAGTGCATGAAAGATCTTAACAGCAAGTAAAGGTACTAAAAACTATTTTAGATATGGATGGCTAATGGCATCTTTTTGTTTTTACGCACCTTTATTAAATAATCACTTAAGACGTAGACACACTTTTATTAATGGAAAAGGAAACAAGCCACATTAACATTTTCCATATTCATGCATTGTACATTAAATTGCTCAGTTCATGCCTTCCTTTAAACGTCACTCTTCCATTTGCACGTTGATCTGCATATATTGTTCGCACAAATTCCATTTATTGGTAGTTAATTTGCTCTTTCCGTTTTCTAAAGACCCTACCTCTAGTTCTTTTGTCTTATTTACAATAGTAAGTACTTCAATTATGGTTAGTTTAGATTTTGATTTTGTAGTACATTTTTTTTTTTTTTTGGGGCAGCCAGTAGTATTAAACTTTAGTAAGGCCTTACTATGGCTAGGCAATTCAGATACTATATCCCAGCTCAAAAGAATAATTTCCATAGTTGCAGCCTTTTGCTACTTAAAAATTTCTGACAATGTGTTCTGTAGGGAATTTTTTTAAATCTGCCAATTCGTTACCCCCCCCCCCCCAAAGAAATGTTAGCTCTCTTCCATCACACCTCCACCATTTGTGGTCTCCCTGAGGAAAAAAATTCTGATGTCTGCTTTGGGGTATAAAAATCCTACACAAATATTTCCAAGCAAAAATCCTAAACCACCTGGATTTTGTTGCATAGTTTTGAACCATACAGATGTACTCCCATTTGTTTATTTGTAAATTGCCTTTCCAGTCTCTCTTCCCAATCTTGTCTAACCTCCTCTGATTGTATAGTTATCATGCAATGTTTTATGTGCCCTATTAAGTATCCTTTAACAGCAGCTTCTCTACTAGACTCTTCTAAAACTCTATGAGAGTTGATCTTTCACTTAGCACTCCCCTATCCTTTTCTCTCTGCCAATACTCTTATCAATCCCTGGTAGGGAAGGTGGTCTGTAACCTACAGTCTATGCTTCTGCTTGACTCATACCAGTCTGTTATGTTTCCCCCTCTAGTTAGTTGCTAAAGGCATCTTTTTGATCTATGCTACATTCTAACAGGAGGGCCAATCCAAGGATTTTTTTTCAGCTAAATCTGTTAGGGATGGGAGTCTTTTGCCACTTGGTCCAAAAGTAACGGCCAGTTTTCAGGGAGGAAAACAGCATAAGGGCAGCAATAGCAACTGTATACTTACATACTTGTCTGGAGCGATCTTTTTTTTTTTTTGGCAAAGGCATGGATAATGCAAACAAGCATAGAAGACACTTCTCTGCATTTATATATTTGCATTATATAGTTTATACAAGTTTATAATGGCAGGATTTAGTATTTACAGAGACCAAAAATTGGCTATTCCTTTCCACTAGTAATTAGTGTGCATTCCCTGCATCCTGGTTGATAGCTGAGGTCACGACCTGTGTTCCTTTTTATAATATGAATGCACTTTATGCCTGAAAAGGGCACACAAAAGGTCAGTTCACTTTACTTAGTTAAGTAAATACATGTACATAATTTCCTGCTGAATGGATTGTTCTTATTTACACTGAATAAACATAGTAGAATTAGTGACAGAATGAATTCCCTTAATCTAAACAACTGGATTCATCTGATTCGATAATTAATTAATTGGGGTTCTGCACCATTTCAGTGGCAGTTTATAAAGTTTGGAACACCCTGTCCAGATGGCTGAGACACTGTCCAACTTAATTTGGCAGCTTTTTTCAGTTGAAAAAGTACTTGTTTGTCCAAGCTTTTAGAGAGAGCATGACTTTTTATTTAATATAGTCACAAATATTTGATTAATTTTACTTTATGCTTTATATACATTTGTCATAATATTTTGTTTTTAGTTAGATAAATATAGATAGATGGATTGATATCAGGCTATTGTTTAACCCTCTTCACCAAAAGAGACAAGCAAAGATTGAGAATATTAACACAACTCACAGCTCTTGCCCATTTTTAATAATCTTGCTGCCCACATAGATAACCCAGTTAGTGAGGAAAAGACGCTGCTGCTATGTTCTTTTTCTTGAAAAACAGCAAATGCAAAATAAATCCATAAGAATCCATTTACACACACATACATTACCCTGCTATATTATATATCTTTTTTATTTTGCTCTGAACTTCTTGTCAAAGTATCTTATGGTTACTGAAATACATCCATGTCTGTATTGTAACTGAAACTTGGTTCCTTTGTAAAGGTAGCATTTTCACCTTACTTGGATTTTGAGCTTACCATGTATTGTGGCCTGAGGGGAAACTGCAGGGGTAATTCATAGGTGTGTACTAGGCTAATGGCCATGGAACCTTTACAAACCTAGCCCATAGGATTATCCTGGCATTTTGCCACCCAACCTTAGTTCCCAGTGCCTCTGTCGAGTAAAGCCACTGGAGTGATCCCTGGGGTGAATTTTCTATTTCCCATCCACTCAAGATTTCTCTTGAAGAGGACCAGTGAGGTGCTCTGCTTGACATGTATGGGAAGTCTGTTCCATAGCATGGGCAGTCTCTGAGTTATGAACCTGTCCCTCCAGCATGTTCTGTTGATTGTGGTAATGAGGTTAAGGTCTCTGGAGCATGTGGTGCAGAGGGATTGGGATTTCTTCAGATGTAGCATTTCTAACAGAGCTGGGTCAGACATGGCTTTGTAAGTCAAGCAGAGATCGCATCTAAGTAGGCTATTGGCTATTATTGGTTAGAAACCAGTTACCTCAAGGCTGGTTTCCCGAGGCCCATAAACTGAACTCCATGAACACAAACTCACTCTAAATCAAACTAATTATTAGTTTATAGCCTGCGATAGGACACTTTTCATGTCCTAAGGTGACCATGGGAGATTCCTAAATGTACTGACTGAATTACCCATAATAAAATGGGTGATTTTAACTATCAGTTGACTTGAGCACCTGTACCTGAAAAGATGGCTTTGCCCAAAGGTTCCTGGACTTGTTTCCTAGATTAGGTAATGAAGCAGCCCAACTAGATCTCATCCACACCAGCAATGCCCACATACATGCCACTCTTATAGTATCCCTGGTTGACTGATCACATATTAGTGACTTTCTCTATTTAATTTTCAACTATTCCTGCAGTCAACAATTTAGAGTTTGGAATTTTTTAAATGTTTAAAACTGCTTATGCTCTATGATGAGCTTTGAAAATATACTTGTAATATTTCTAGTTCCCTTGCTGTTTATACATGGGAGTTTTACACTCACCTACAAAAGTGTACAGATCAAGGAGTCCCTGCTAGAACCAAATATAGTAGAAAATTTAAAAATAAATCACCTTGGTGGTTCACCATCATAATTAAATTTTGTATCAGAAGAAAAAAAAGCTTCTAAAGTCCCAAAACATAACAGTATCCTCCTCCACTACTATTAAAAAGATAAACAAAGAGCTAAACATGACTGTAAGGAATATCAAATCAAAAAAATAAATTTAAACTAGCATCTGAGGCAGTGGGCAACTAAATATTCTTGTAATTACATCAGAAAACTTAAAAAGTAACATCAATAACATTCTGAACTTATCCAAAATGGCATCACCAACTCTGACAAAAAAGTAGTAGTTGGTGTACTTGCAGACAAATTTGGTGTCAGCTTTACCCCAGAAACAGTCATTGAAGCTCCATAGATCCAAGTGTCTCATACCCCATCCCTCAAAAAACTAACTATACTTTTGTTTAGAAACTGCAACCACCACTTCTATGAAGTCTGAACAATTTACCCAGGTTTAGTGGAGCTCCTCAACTTGTTTAACATAAGCTTAGCCATTGGTTATTTCCCAGAAGGATGGAGAATGTCTGGTGTAATGCCCCTTCATAACGGAAGGACCTACCCACAGTCTTCCAAATCTATAGACCTATTAGCCTAACTAGTCTACTTTACAGTGCCATGGAACATATTCAGCTAGGCCATCAGCAATTTGGCTTTGTTGAAGGGTAGTTATGTTTACTTCATTTAGTTAACTTTTTCAAGATGGTCATAGAAGCATTGAAGAGTGGTCACTCAGTCCACGTAGCCTGTCTGGATCTGGTAAAGGTATTCATTCAATGCCACCCCATAGCAATCCTGTGTGGTAAGGTGATTAGCAAACTGGTTGAAATAACATATCCAATCAAGGTGGCAGGAGCCAACCTAAGAAAGTAAGTAATTAGTAACATACTTCAGGGCTCAGTGCTGGGACACCTCCTTTTTGACATATATTTCTTGGCTCTCTCAAGCCATGGATAACTTAGTTTACCAATAACTGTATGTTGGGCATTCTTGTCCAAGCCCTCCAGTATATGAAATTCCTTCAGCAAGAACTAATTTCTTCAAACCAGTGCTGTGCTGAAAAGGACTAAAAGTAAATTTCAAAAATTACTGTATTCCCTTTTGGTAAACAACTGTGATCTACAACGTGTGGCACAGCCTGCACCCTACTTCAAACAAATCATTTTCAGGGGTCTTGGCACTCTGGTTGACATATCTCTCTCTCTTTTAGCCACCATGTAGCATCAGTAATTAGGAAATCCTGTCTAGCACAGCTTATTTGTAGAAGCATATTAACCAATTCAAAAGAAAATTATCCCTCTGTACTCAGCAGTGGTCAGGCAAGATGTAGAATGTAGTGATCTATATGGCATGTATTTACTGAAACACATCACTCAACTAGAAATATTCCAGAGGTTCTTAACAAAAAGCATAAATGGTCCAAAGTCTCTTGGCTACCAAGGTAGATGGGAAGCCTTGTTCCTGTACTCTGCATCTTGTAGACTCCTTTGTGGAGATCTGTTTCTTGCATTCTGTGCCATGAAAGGCCCCACCCTCCTTGATCTATTGCATCTCTCCTAGACAAAAACCTCCAAAATTACTTGCACAAAGATCAGATGTGTACTAATTGGGGGGGGGGGGGGTGATGGAGGGTGCTGTCCACCCAGGTTGCGTACAGACAGTATTTTTAATGGTAATGTGATCCCAGAAGGCTGTACCCTCCATCACCCCCCATTAGTACACAGTTTGTTCTTTTTGTTAGGAACCTCTGGGATATTTCCAGTTGAGTGATATATTTCATTAATTATGTACCAAAGGGATTACTGCATTCTACATCTGGCCTGATCATTGCTGAGTACAGAAGGATAAAACTTCTTTTGAACTGATTGAGATGCTTCTAGAAATAAGCTGTGCTAGACAGAAATACCTGACTACTTATGCTACATGGTGGCTAAAAGAGAGAGATTTGTCAACATAGTGCCAAGACCCCTTGAAAATGGTTTGTTTGAAGTAGGGTGCAGGCTATGCTATAAGTTGTAGATTACAGTGGTTAACCAAAAGTGAATACTGTAATTTTTGGAAATGTTTTGAAATTGGGTATTTATGTTCTTTGTTTTCCATTGTAATCTTCATTCTCTTTGTTTTGATGGGAGTTGAGGATAGTGAGATGGGCTATGGATTAAAGTTATTTGCCCTTTCACTTGCTCAATTTACATTCTGTCATTAAGGCTGGCTAGTGAGTATTTCTGTTAATAAATTGGATTTTTTTTTTTTGTTAGAGGTGATGGCTTTTTCATATGATTTTAAAGGCTGACTAGTGTGCATCAGTGAGAATTTTTTTTGGGGGGGTGGATTGCTGTGCTATGGGAGCGTAGCTGTCCAGACATATGCAACAACTTGAATGCCCACAGAGGTACCTTACTAAAGGGATACAAGATCTAAACAACATATTATATGTGTACTGACTCAAAACCCTGTCACTGTACTCTGTATCCCATAGACTGCTAAGGGGTGGCCTGTGTCTGGCATGCAAGGCATCTTCTGAATAAATAATGATGGATTTACTACACATCAAGAAATCAGATGACCTTCTTAATATTCAATCTAGGGATCTAAACCTCTTCTGCAACATAAACAGAACTGTTTGGATGGACAGATGCATGCGGATATCACTACTCTGTAACGGACTCCCACAACATAAAACAAAGTTTATTCCTGTCCATATTTAAGAGCAGCTTGTATCCATGGATGGTAAAAAGAAACTCTATCCCAGGACTACCCACTGTACTACTAATGGAGAGAGGCAACTGCTAAATGCTTTATCCCTTGGATGTGTCCCCTCAAATTATCTATGGTACGATCCCAGTTATTCTCATTATGGGCTGTAATTAATTATTGACCATGAGATGGGTAAAGCCAATCTCTAACCAATTTGGATAGGTTAATTTGAGTACAGAAAGGGAAAATGGCTAGAATTAAATGGCCCGTATGACCAGCTAGCCCAGTACTTACTACGAACATATAGATGTTAGCAAGAGTCAACGTCAGCAGGATAAAAAATAATGAAGAAGAAAGAAACACTAGTAAAGATCAAGACCAAGAACACTAGGAATATTTGGATTTATTCTGATGTTACTGCTTGGCCAGTACTGGTTCCAAATAATTTAAGAGTTAATTTGTTTAAGTGGGGAAATGACCCACTTCAGAATAAAGATGCACCTTTCTCTTCTGTTCAGCAAGAAGGAGAATAGACCAAAGGAGGCAGTTGACATTTGACATAGTTGTGGTTTTTTATAAATCTTTACCAAATGGCGAATAAAATTTTGAGAACTTGGATGGCTTATTCAGAATAAAAAAAAATGTTCACAGATAATGAGACAAAAGCTGAAACATCCAGCGTTATAACTGGCTTTAAAACCTGGTGGAAATTGTATCCTAAAGCCTCTGAACATGGGAAATCTGAAGCACATCTCTTCTGCATAGAAAAATGGAAGACCTTTGCAACAGGACTGGAATACCAAAGATCTATTGATAAACTCCATGATGTGGAAATGTATAAGGAGAGGAAACAAAAGAGACATTTTACATCATCTTTTTGACATAGTTATGTTTTTGGTCAAAGAAAACCATCCTTTCCATGGTCATACAGAGGATATCTCATCAGCAAACACAGGACATTTTTTTGGAGTTGGTAGAATTACTCTTAAAATATGATCCTATTTTGAGGGAACATTTTGTAAAAATTAAACATGCTGTTGCTTCTGAAATGAGATCAATTTCCTACTTATCTCCCAAAATTCATAATTAATTCATTTATCATGTGGGAAATCATGTCAAGTGAAAAAATGTAAGATACCAGAAGAGCAAAATACTTTGAAATTTCTTTTGATAGCACTCCTGATATTTCACACACTGATCACATGTGAAAGTGCTAAATTTAGTTTGTATATTTTTGGTCCCATCTTATCTGTGTATTTTGTATAAGTTCATATTGAAAATGGAAATAAAGGAGTCATTCTTAGGCTTATTTACTCTTTCTGGGAAGACTGCTACTGTAAGTGTGGCAAAAAAATCAAATAAATGAATCCAAAGTCCTTATTTTTTACCATGTGCAAATTATCTTTTGAACCTCTGTAAAGGTCATTCTTTTGGGAGTATTTCATCCATGTATGATATTTTTTTTTTGAACTTTGGAAAGAATGTATTCATTCTTTTCAGTTTCACCTCATTGATGGAAAATATTGCAGAATGTTGATATAAAAGTGAAAACACTTTCCTAGACAAGATGAAGTGCTCATTAAGAAGTTGTGTGGGCAGTAAAGACATATTTTGATAAGGTAATGTCAACCTTTGAAGGTGCTGTGTGATCCAAAAGACAATGTGGACACAAGAGGGTCAGCTCAGATTTTGTTGTATACTGTATGTGATATTTCTTTTGCGTGATCTTTTTTTTTTGGCGTAAAGTTTTACAAAAGTTTAATGAGAGAGAACAGCATTTGCAAATAGCTAGAATCTGCCTTGAACTATATATAGTAAAGCTCCAGGCTTTATAGTTTTTCCTTTAAGATCAGTGCTGAGAAATTGTGGAGAATACCATTAACTATGCAGTAGCAAAATGCAAGGAAATGGGCATCTGCATAGGAAAAAGAAACATTTTGAAGAATTCTAGGAGAAAGAACAAAAGATGCAGGTCTGACATTGCCAGAAGAATTCAAAAAGGCAATGCTTGAATTCTCTGATCATTTTCACCAAGAACTGCACACACTGTCAAAAACAATGGATCAAGTAATGTCAGTGTTTGCTGCTATTCAGCCATTTTTTTCTAATTTTTTTGCAGAACAACAACTTCAGAAACTTCTAGCAAGTATAATAGAAATTTATGATGATTTTCCAGGTGAAGATCATTTAGTCAAAATTTTTGACTGCAAAGACATTTGAAAGCTGCTGAATTACATGCTGAAAAAACAGACATGGACAGCTTTGCAATGTGTGGAATTTATTGTAAGATGAGACTTCTATGAATCTCTTACAAACTTGCCTTTATGTTTTAAAATTTTTCCTGTTTGTGTATTTGTTGCATTATGTAAAAGTTTTTTAAAATTAAATGAATTAAAGGTTTTCTTCGATCAACAATGAGCAAAGCTAGATTAACAAATCTGGCTATCCTGTCTGTTGAGTATGAATATGCAAATAAGATACATTTTGACATTGATATTTGCAGAAGTCTTTTCAAACAAAACAGTGTTCACATGCATCTTTATGGTTGCAAATACTTTTTTCTTGTGTTTAAAACGAAAGTACAATTTGAAGCCTGTAAAAAATATAAAGTTTTAAATATTCTTTCCGAATGTGAAAGACTAAATATAGTAAGCCATGTTTATGACATCAATATTCATAGGAGGGCAGGGAGCAGTCTCATCATTCCAGCTTCCAGCTCTAATACTGCTGGATTATCATAGATAAGTAATTGTAAATTAGTGATGTAATTATCAAACCGTTAAATTAACAGTTTGGCAGAAAACTGTATCATTAGTGGGGTTAAAAAAAATTTCAGTTCCGGGTGTCAAATATGCTAGGTATTCCACTGCTAAAGATTTAAATCTCCACTAACGGCTAACAGTCTCGAGGGGCAAGTGTATTTCCCAACTTCATTCAAGAAGAACCTGGATGACTGCATGGTCATCCATAAAGTCATTCTGAGCCTGACATGCTTTACTGTTTTGGAAGTGGGAGGTGCTTCATGAAAGGTGGGTTTTCCCAAGGCTCATATGATCTCATGACTTACTTGCCTTATGAATCCTATGATCCTACAAGAAAGGTAAGTTGCAAAATGTGACAGCTGCATTGAGATTTTATTTTCATAACAGGAATGTGCTTGAGATCTTAGAATGATGTCAGTATTTTTGAAACAAATGAATGCCTGGATTATTTACTCTTCCCGTATACATATTCCCATCATGCAGAGCCCTTCAGATATTTGAAATGTCACCAGTAGTGATCCAGTGACATTCTGTCTTGGGGTAAGAAGCTTTTTTTTTGCAACTGGTCTTAAAGTATTGGTATATCAACACTGGATGTATATTACTTTATTTAATTTTACTTTCCCTTTCTCTGTTGCAGTGCAATAAAAAAGACACATGCACCAACAAAAATAGGGGGGAAGGTACTCTAACCATCCACAATAGCAATGAAATGTGTTTATGGTTTGAGTTATGTTTCATTTACTCTATCCATTCTGTTTGGTCACATTTTAAATCCTTCTTTACAATCCACAGAATACAACAGAGATCCTTTATAACTGTTGGTATTCCATTGCAGAAAATGGGAATGAACCTTGCTATACTTCAATAATCAGTGGTTTGTCATACAGTAAAAAATGTGACTACCTTGCATATGCAAGTTTACACACATACATATGTATATGCAGTGGATATAAAAAGTGTACACACCCCTGTTAAAATCCCAGGTTTTTGTGATATAAAATAATGAGACCAAAATATAAATCATTTCAAAACTTTCCCCCACCTTTAATGTGACCTATAACCTATAAAATTCAATTGAAAAACAAATCTGTTGGGGAAAAAAATATAAAAAATATAAAACGTGCAATAAGCTGGTTGCATAAATGCGCACACCCTTAAATTAATATTGTTGAAGCACCTTTTGATTTAATTACAGCATTCAGTCTTCTTGAGTACACACCTGCCATCAGTTAGAGAGACTCTGATTAACCCCAAATAAAGTTCAGATGTCCTACTAGGATTTTCCTGACATTTATTCATTTGTCTGCAAAAGCAAAAGCCATGGTTCGCAGAGAGGTTACAAGGCATCAAAGGGATCTCATTGTTGAAAGGTATCAGTCAGGAGAAGTGTGCAAAAAAATGTCCGCAGCATTGGCTATAGTAAGACGCTGTCTGGTTCGATTCTCAGCTAGAGCGTCTTCTGCGTGGAGACATGCGTGAATGGGCGTACCTTCGTTGAAGGTTGTGCTTCAGGCTTGGCAAGCCGGTACATAAAAATCAGCTGGCAATCATTGGCAGACTGGAGTTCCGCTGTGGCGACCCCTAACCGGGAAAAGCCGAAAGACACAAACAAATTGGCTATACCATGGAACACAGTGAAGACAGTCATCAAAAACTGGAGAAAATATAGGACAACAGTGACGTTCCCAAGAACTGGACGTCCCTCCAAAACTGATGAAAAGAAAAGGTGAAAACTGGTCAGGGAAGCTGCCAAGAGACCTACAGCAACACTGAAGGAGTTGCATGAATTTCTGGCAAGTACTGCTGGTTGTGTACTACGTGTGACAACAATCTCCCGTGTTCTCCATATATCTGGACTATGGGGTAGGGTTGTAAGACAGAAGCCTTTTCTTACACATAAAAACATCCAGGCCTGGCTAAAATTTGCAAAACAATACATCAGGTCTCCCAAAAGCATGTGGGAAAATGTGTTATGGTCTGATGAGACCAAGGTTGAACTTTTTGGCCACAATTCCAAAAGGTACATTTGTCGCAAAAACAACACTTCGCATCACCCAAAAGAACATCATCCCCACGGTGAAGCATGGTGGTGGCAGTATCATGCTTTGGGGTTGCTTTTCTTCAACTGGAACTGGTGCTTTAGTCAAGGTGGAGGGAATTATGAACAGTTCCAAATACCAGTCACTTTTGGCCCAAAACCTTCAGGTGTCTGCTAGAAAGCTGAAGATGAAGAGGAATTTCACCTTTCAACACGACATTGACCCCAAGCGTACATACAAATCAACAAAAGAATGGCTTCACCAGAAGAAAATTAAAGTTTTGGAATGCTTTATTGCGGTCTCATTTTTTTATATTACAAAAACCTGGCATTTTAACAGGGGTGTATACACTATTTATATCCAGTGTGTGTGTGTGTGTGTGTGTGTGTGTGTGTGTGTGTGTGTGTGTGTGTGTGTGTGTGTGTGTGTATGGTTCCCCTTCACAATATCGAATGAATGGATGCTCGAAATGCATAAGCTTGAGACGAAAATCTTGAACTTCCATTCACTCGAAATTGTGAATGGGAAGTTTAGGGTTAGAGAAAAAGGGGTTCACTTACCTTTCTGCAGGGGGCCAGGTCCCCCTGCACCCTTGCAGGTTAAACCCACATGCTACGTGACCGAAATATAGTGGAGGACTAGAAAGTCTTCCGTTTTGCTCTTACGCATATAGTGCGGAACGGGAGATTTCCCTTTCCTTCTCTGTAGTGCGATCTCGAAGTAGGAATATTTAAGTAGGGGGGTGTGGGGGGTGAAGTCCCCCCTGCAAAAACATTAGAATGGTGTACATTTTTTTGTTTTATGTCCCCTTCATATTTTTGAGTTTCTTTAAACTCAAGATTCTGGCTTTGGGCTTATGAATTTCGAGTTTAGGGAAAGTCGATCATATGAAGGGGAACCATATATATATATATATATATATATATATATGTGTGTGTGTGTGTGTGTGTGTTTGTGCATGTATGTATATATGGGTCTACTTAATTTCACTGAAACTCAGTTGCCAGCGCGCAATTGACTGAAAGCTCATTTCATTGAAACTCATTTCGTTGAAAGTCATATATGGCCTTTTCCCCACTGTAGTGCTATCCTGGAATTAGTATATAAAGTAATGGGGAGCGCCGGGGCTCACAGCCCCCCACCTATTTTAAGTGTTTAAAACCGTAGATATAGATACTTACAATTCCAATGAATAACTCTTTCCAGAAGACCATATATAACCAAACTATGTGGGAGGCTAAGCCCCCCACACCCCCCTTACTTAACTCCAGGATTGTACTACAGTGGGGAAAAGGCCATATATAACTTTCAACGAAATGAGTTTGTCAAATGAGTTTTCAGTCAAATGAGCTTTCAATGAATTTTGTGCAGGCAACTGAGTTTTAGTGAAATGAAATAGACCCATATGCATATATACATATACACACGCACACACACACACACACACACACACACATATATATATATATATATATATATATATATATATATATATATATATAAGCAGCTGCACAGTAACAGATTAATGGTACAAAAGTGAGCCTGCATATGTAGTAGGCATCGTGTTTGAGTTTCAGGAGACTAAAACTTCATGATGCTGTAATGTATGGAGTGTGATGCCCCCAATTTTTGTGACCTTGAAATATCATTGCAGAGTATGTGTGCAGTAAGTGTAAAAGATGACACCATCTCTTTAGTTTATTTTTAAAGCAGAAATAACTAGGTCTGTGAAAAATAGTGCTGTCTTGGATTACAGTTAACTAACAGCGGTAAATCATCCAGCAGCTACATTTAGACATGCACTTGTTGTTAGATGAGGTTGTAATTAGTTTTTGTATGACAGAAAGATAAGACAAGTCATATTGCGTTCCTTCTGCTGCTGTAAGATTCCTCCGTTTATACTCTAATTGTTGTAAGTTACCTCAGGAAGCCTTGGCAATAGCTGGCAGCAGTAGTAGTTGCAGGACAGCCATAAGCATAAATGTCTACTCTGAACTTCCTTATTGGCTTAAAATGTAAAGCTAAACCCTGAAGGCTTGTGAATGTGAAAAAGACATGGTTTGTAATTCTGCTACTGGCTTTTACCCATTGGCATACAGAAGCAGGCTGCCTTTCTGCTAGACTTGTCAAGTCCCTAGATTTTGAAGAGAGTGGGGGTGGATTGAGTCGGATTGCAGGAGTTGTAAATAAGAGGCCTGGAATATTAATAAACGGTTAAATCATTCCCTCCACCACAATTAAGGGAAAAACTTTGCCAGCTAATTAAAAAGGCTTGATATCTCTCTCTGGCAGCATCTGATAAATTGCTTTCTTTTTCTTAATGAAGAAACAGCATGAGCCAATGCTATGCCAGTTAACATCCTTGACGCCCCTCTATTTGTGCACTCTGTAAATATTAATTATTTCATTTTCAGGAAATGGTCATTTAGTAATCAGATGATGAGTTAATTTTATTTGTTTATCTGTAGTGCTCCATTATTAAAGTTGGGGGGGGGGGTGTCATAGGCATTTAGCTGTTAATCTTTAATAATTACTGATGCTAAAGAGAAAGAGCTGTTCCAGTCAGGTTGAAGAAGGGACAGAGAGCCGTGAGCTGAGATTTTGTACTGAGGCCATCATTTGTTTAGGTTTGATTTTATATAGTTTACTGGTTGTACATTTGTCTTTCTTGCTATAACCTCTCTTAATTATCATCTTTTAACAGGTAAGCCCATGAGAGACATTTGCATGCAATGGTAACAAGACATGCTCTGAATCATGCAGTAAAAAAGTTGAGGTTTTGGTATCCTACCTAGATGTGATAAATACTCTTATCTAACTCATATGCTATCAATTCATTCCGTTTGCTGTATATGAGGTGGTGATCAACACATTATCCAGACCCATCTCATTCATTCATTATCAATGTACCAGTTTATTCTATTTCAGGGACACGGGGAAGTCTGAACAACTTCTAGTACATAATGGAGGGGCGGTTAAAACTAGGTATGGGTGGGATGTCAGCCCATTGCATATACAGTGGCGTATTCACTGTTGCACAGCATGTACACCTACAAGCAGTGTGGCGAACTGCTGGTTCACCTGTCAATAACCATTATGTATCTTACTCCCTGTGTTGCTTACTGATGAGCAAGTATACAGCAGATGTCCCACTGTGCTCTTCTTGTAGTGGAGAGAAGTTGAAGTGTGGGCTTCTGCCTGTACTCTACCACTTTTACACAGCTGGCCCATTTATTCCACCTTAGACAAGAGCTGATCTGAAGCGATTATCATGTAGGCAGCTATCAAGGATTTAACATTCACTAAGTCCTTGTGCAGCAACCATGACATAGATGGGGTGCCTCAAAGCACTGGCCCTTAGATACGAGTGCTTCTATGTATCCCCTTAACACTTCCTTCATATCTGACATGTTGCTTAGTATGCCATATAAAATGGAAGAAGTATCTGTAATAAAACACAAGAGCAGCACATGTGGACAGAGCACCGTAAACCTGACATTTTAACCATTACAGAAACACGGACTATATAGCACAGTTATATTAGGAGAGGTTAACATTGACTGGAATAAAATCTCCTCACTTTAAACTCCAAATAAGAAAGTGTCTCCTGTAAAACTCTTTAGGAACCTAATCCACGAAGAAAAATTGCCATGGACTCCCAAATATAAACCACAAGGCATTCTTTAGCTATGTCAAATCAAAGTGGCAATTCATCTCAGATCTGCTCAGTTAGTGCAGAACAAAATACACTGAACTGACCCCGATAGCCAACCAACATCTTGGCAGACAGGTTCAATACTTCACAAGTTTTAAGCTTTTTCATTTAATTAATAGAGTATTAGTTACTATAGTGATGTTTGTTTTTAAGCTGTATAATTGATGCATAAGTGATAATTATTTAATTATTTTTTAATTATTTAGTATGCTTGAGTATGCTATTTTTTTATATTTTGTAACGCTCACTGTGTTCCTGTTTAACAAATGCATTGGTTAAAACTCCCAACAGTGTGTAAAGGTAACAGATCAGAGCCATACATAGCATTTTAAATAACTTGTATTAAGCAGTAAGCAGTTTTATATTTGTAGGTACCATCTACCTAGAATTCTTTGCAAAATATTTTTTATTTAGATTTTGAGATCAAAGTTTAACAATCACTGTGGAGCTTCTTCAGTTGGCTATTCATAGCTAAAAATCCAGAACTCCTCTACCTCAAAATTCACAAATGTAAATAGCTAAAAATGTTTACCTATAAGCTAAAAACAGATCTATTTACTATATGGAACTAGTCATTCTTGAGAACCACTTCACTACTTCTCTCCTGTTGTCAGGCTGTTGATATAAATACTTCAGGTAACTTAGTCTATAGCCACTACAGTCTTTAACCCACCCACTCCTTATATGTTAGCTGATTACACATTACTTCAAATCTAATCCTTCTAATGCTACACTGTGATTCTTAATGGTGAAATCTGGCATGGAGAAAGTGGAGATACTGGCGTCCTCTCCCTTCCTTAGAGGTCCCTTTTAAGAAGTTATCTAAGCCTCATAGGAGGGGCCAGGAGCTGTGAGAGAATTGCTCGGTCATCTCTGAGTGAGCTCCATCCAGTGTTGTAATAAATGCAGACTTGTCTGCTGAAAGACTTTGAGATGTGGAGTTATGATAAGTAGCTGAGTAAAAATGTATTCATTTGATGGACTGATAAGTGAACTGATCGCCACAGACTCACTACAACCCTGACATTGGGGAAAGATGTTAAAAAGAGGAAATTAAATTACAATAGTCCAACAGACATGGTATGTATGGAAAGCGTAGTCATTTATAAGTATGTGAAGTAATATAGCAATAACCCACGCCTGGGTGTGGGTAATGCTGGATTTACCCACGGTCGATGTGGTTTGGTCATGAGGGTGAAGCCCGAATGGCCAAACAAAGACAACCGTGGGTAAATCCAGCTTACCCACACCCAGAAGTGGGTTATGGCTATTATACAATGACATTATTTAAGAAAAAAATAATTACTTTTTTTAAATAATGGCATTGTATAATGCCTCCTTGCTGCCCTTCCGCAGCCGTCTGGTATTCTGCGGCAGTTCTGATGTACTGCACATGCATATGCTTACGCAGTAAATCAGAGCTGTGGGTGGAAGCAACAGAGAAAGCAAGATCTCCGTTGCTTTTTACAAAGTGTCTTGCTATGTTAAAGGAGTTAAACATAGCGAGACTGCTTTAAAAAAGCAACGGGGAATCTCTGTTGCTTTTTTTAAAGCTGTCTCGCTATGTTAAACCCATTTAACATAGCGAGGCAGTTTGTAAAAAGCAACGGAGATCTTGATTCCTCTGTTGCTTTTTTTAAAGCTGTCTCGCTATGTTAAATGGGTTTAACATAGCAAGACGGCTTTAAAAAAAGCAATGGAGATTCTCCATTGCTTTTTTTAAAGCTGTATCGCTATGTTAAACTCCTTTAACATAGCGAGACAGTGTGTAAAAAAAAAAAGACATACTAATGGAAAAAGTCCGGGCGACCAGACCTTTTTCCATTAGTATAAGTCTGTGTTACAATGTGCACGCTGACCAATCAGCATGCACGTTTGTAATATTAATGGGGGGTCGTTGTATAATAGGACTTTTTAGTGCAATAGAAGCAGTAGTGTACATCTAATCATAGTAATTGAGGAACTAAAGCATTCTATGTGGGTGAGTTTAGGACAGGTATGGTTTAGTCAATAAGCTTCAAGTATATCAGTTCCAGAGAAGAATTTTAAAAAAGTGGTTGCTCCTTAGATTGCCAGGATGCTGTTTCAGATTTTGGGATTAAACATAGATGAAGTTTTTTTCCTTACTGATGATTTGTGGAGTGGCAGAAGAAGGGTGTAAAGTAAGAACTGAGGTTTCAAAAAAGTGGCTGTTTTTGTTTTTTGCCAAGAGGAGGCAACTGCCAAGGTTCTACATTTTTTAAGGAGACTGTGCAAAGCATGTACTCAGACTTGCTGTCTTTGTAGACCAGCCTACTTGTTAGGTGTTTTACAGTGATATTTTTGCTTTATTAGTGAGACCATGAACATGCATGTTTTTGAGGATTTGAGGATTGCATGTGAGGGCAGCTGGGGGGGATCATAATTTCATAATGGAATGTGAGAGCTCTCTTGCTATGGCTAAGCTTTGCTTCAGAGGTGTAGTGAAGAGAGCTTGCTGGTAGTTTAACAGGCTTTATTATAAACCATTTTATAATATGTTTATATATATATATATATATATATATATATATATATATATATATATATATATATATATATATATATATTTTTAAAACCAAGGGGTGGGAGGTTGGCATAATGGTTAAGGTGTTTACCTTACAGTTACAAGGTACAGGGTTTGATTCTCACATGGGGGTAATTGGCTAGGCTTAAAATGGCCCAGAAGGGCTGTTAGCCTAGTACTAATCTATGAACCTGTTTGTTTGAGGAAAAACTGCTGTTAAGCAAGCACACTGCCAAATTACCATTGTACTACTTGTACTACATGTCCACAAAGGTTAAACTATCAGTAAACCCACCCACTTCTCACCGCTAAGCCAGACCATACCTTCAGCTGAACAACTTTCTGGGAAAAATATATATATAGTCAGACCATACCTTCAGCTGAACAACCTTGGGGGGGGGGGGGGGTGTATACATGTGTGTGTGCGTATGTTGCTACAAAATATTCAACTCTCTTCTAATACATTCGGTCAGCAGAAAAAAAAATCTGAACCACAAATAATTGAAAAAAAAAAATCACAAAAAAGGCTTTAAAATCATTTTTTGCTTCCCCAGCACTCTCACACCATCTGCTATTTAAGTCTGGGATCGCACAAAACCAATGGGAAGGTTATATTTCACATCCTCGGTATTACAGTGGTCTTGTACCACCATCATACAGCTGTACTTTTGACTAAATGGAGTTGGCAAAACAGGTATCGACCAAACATCTCTTGATCAGTTGAACTCATATATGCATATGTATGTGTGTGTATAAGTATGTAATGTATATTTAAAATAAGCTGTGTTTGTCTGTGTGTTAAGCCGCGGTGGTGCAGCGGTAGCATTGTTGCCTCACAGCAAGAGGTTCTTCTGTTCGATTCTCGTCTAGAGTGCCTTCTGTGTGGAGTCTGCATGTCCTCCCCGTGGTCAAGTGGAGTTCGAAAGACTTGCGTGAATGGGCGTTCCTTCGCTAAAGGTTGGGCGTCGGGCTGGCAACTGGGCACCATAAAAATCTACTGCTAATCATTAGCGGACCGGAGTTCTGCTGTGGCGACCCCTAACTGGGAAAAGCCGAAAAGACAAAACAACAACATTTACATTTCAGTAAACAAATTCATATTTTGCCTCGGTTCATACAATTTTGATTGATTGTATCAGTCTTAAGCTTCTTTTTTTGTTTAGGTCTCAAATGAGAATATCATACTATGTTTACTGTAGGAGTTGAATCAAAAACACTTGCCCTGTAGTCTGCAGTTCTCTGAAGTCTGCATGAAGACCAGTCCTTTATATTGCTGTGCCTACAGTAAAGCAAATGCTGGGTTTGATTCCCAGTGTTCCCTACCAGAGTACTAGTAAGCTACACAACACAGTGTTTTCATTAAAAATAAACAGATTGAAGTGCAATAGCAGCTTTTACTTGCTTAAATAGGTCTGAAGCTATCCATCATCTTTGACTGTTCTTTCTGGGTTGTCACTTGCCTTTTCTATGTTCAGTATTTCTTTATGCAGACTTCCTTCTGAAGATACCCGAATATTTTGCACCACTGCATCATGGCTTAATGCTGTGTCCGTACCGTGAAGCATTTGAACAGAGCTATGCCCTTAATCATTAGTGACCAAACATTCTGTTACACACTGTCATTATGCATCACCTTTTTGAGCACTACTGTTCAGTCACTCTGAATAATAGTATGCAAGTACACACTGGTGTTTCAACTTTTGAAAACAATTATTTTGCATAGCAAAAGTATTTAAATATGTAGGAACCAAAAAATTCACTGCAGCTAGCCACACCTAAAAGATAACACAAAATGGCCACAGTTAGAAAAATCCAAATGAGAGTATTAGTGCTTTCGTCCTTGTGTATTAAACATACAGGACTTCATTTCCTTTTTTGTTTGTGGTGCTGCATTTATTAAGCTGTGACATTTGATTTATGTATGCAGGCCTGAGTAAGGCAAATTGATTATGTGCAGTTTATTGCAAACAAAAATGTAAGTTCCGCATGGTTCTGCTTCTGCTGTTTGTTTCCAAGGTCATGCTTAATCATGAGACAAATATTGTCTGTTGCACCTTACCTTATATTTGGAACATAAAGATTGAGGTCCAGATAGCTGTTAAGCAGCATGTATAAAGTAATACATCATTTAAGAATATAAAGTTATACGTGTATGGTAGTGCATTTTATGTAGTTTAACACTGTGCAGCCCTGTTTCATTATGTCATTTGTGCATATGTATAGTGTGATGTAAACATAATAGGTACAACTCTAACATTTTGAGTACGTAGTGCCTGAAAGCTGAAAGGAGTTAGATGTCTGAGTAACTGTATGAATGCATGTTTAGTTATTTCAAGTAGAGAAATTCAGCCTTCTTTGTTGGCCAGTGCATCATGTGAGCGAGCCTGTTAGAAGGGAGTTTTTTTTCTGTTCTTAATGTCTTCAGAAATGAAGCATGAAATTGCTGTGTGTAAATGTGAAATGGTGGCACCAAGGGGGAAAGGTGTGGGAGAAACTAAGCTCTGTAATGATCCTGGCACTTTCTGCCTAGATCACAACATAAATTGTTTCTGTCAAGCAAATGATGCATATTTTCTGACATTTGGATATTCATAAAAATGATAGTGGTAAATGGTTCATAATGAAAAACTCAGTTCTGTGACTCCAATTTGATTTGTGAGAAAAAGGCAGCATAAAAGAGCTGCTAATGTTCTGTCAGGTATCCAGGATGTTTTATTGCCAGAACACATGGCTTCAGGCTGGCTGGTTTTAATAACACATCAGACACATTTGATGCTCCGCACGTCAGGAGAATTTCTCTGATTGTGTGTGTATGTATAGAGAGCTGCATTGGAACAGACAGCATTAGATTCAGTCTGAATGCTTAAATCCATCCTGCATGGCTACTTGAAAAGGTCAGTTACTGCTCACCGGCTCTTCCTGTGCCTCACTTTCCCAGCAGTCTGGATGGCTGTTTTTCAGAAATGAGCTTTACTTATTGTGGACTTGCTTCAGAAAGAATTACATTTGGCA
Organism: Protopterus annectens; assembly: GCF_019279795.1. Lineage (NCBI taxonomy): Eukaryota > Metazoa > Chordata > Ceratodontiformes > Protopteridae > Protopterus > Protopterus annectens. The sequence goes on along the minus strand of NC_056745.1, from coordinate 1,298,651,141 downwards.
GTACTGTCTTTAGAGATGAGAACAGTGCTACAGTCAATACTGGATAGAAATTTAGCATGTGTTCAGACTAATTTAACAACTTTATTAAATGTTTCAAAATGTAATATTACGAAAATAGTAATAATTATAAAAAGTTAATTATTTTTGTCAAATTTGCTGAGTAACCTTACCAAATTAATCAGTTATATACAGCATACATAACTATTACTACAAGCATTTTGAGATTTAACCAACTTATGTCTTTTTAATTGTACTGTATTATGTCTCTTTGTATTATGCCTCTTTGTGTATTAAGGAATTACAAATACATATTACAGTATATGAAGTTTCTCTCTCAAAGTATACTCCATAAATCTTCATAGGTACTTGTCTTGTTAGGTTGAGATTGCCTAAAAACTCAACCCAAGTGTTTGTGGTAGACACGACCCAAAAGGTCAGGATCAGTAAGACCACCTCCACCAAAAGCAGAGTACCCCTGGGTTCCATGCTGGGCCTGTTCCTTTTTGGCATCTACTTCTTGGAAGTTAAAGCTAATGTTCAAGACCTACAGCTCACGAAGTTCGCAGATAACCTTAAATTGGAAGCTGTTAGATACCATAATCTTGCAAGAGGGTTTAACACTGAAAAATGACTGTTGCCAAAGCCATGGCCTAAAACTCAATCCCAAAATATGCATTATAGTGCCCTTTGGGAAACCATCAACCCAAGCTTTGTACTCCAATAAAACATCCCTTAGAGATGACCCAGTAGTAAGGGATCTGGGAATATATGTATATAGCATTCTGGCCCTCGACCAGTACAAAATTAAGATGATAAGAAAATCATTCAATGTCTCCCAACTTTTAGGTAAGGGTATGGAATCCAGGTCCAAGGAAGTTTTATAGTACCACTCTACTCGGCCCCAATCAGACCTATCATTGAATACAATGCTCCCCTTAGTATCTAACCAAACACTTACAACAGTTGGAATGCCCAGAAAGATTTCTCACCAAGTGAATTCAGGGCATGAATATCCTGTCCTACACTCATTGCCTAAAGCTTTGTCCCTGTATCCAATCTCCTACAGGCTTCTAAGAGCAGATATTTACTTGGCTTAAAGGACTTCCTCAGACTCTGTCTTAATGGATCTGTTGCACATGCACAAAACAAACACCACCAAGAAACACTAGATCCAAGAATCTGAACTTCTTTTGTGACATAAATGGAATCTGCTGGAGATATAGGTGTATCGTAGAGGATCTCCAGACTGGAGTAGGTTCCCCATCCATGTAAAATAGAGTTCATCCCTGACCCCTATTCAAATGAAACCTTGACGATTGAATGGGAAATCGTAAGCTTACCCCTGGTTTGGCCCAAATGTCCCTTGTGGACAAGGTAATCAATAAGAAAAGTATTATCCTAGCACCCCCTACAAATCATTAGTTACCTTCCTACTAACAAGCTCCCCTTATAGACACCCATGGTACTCTGAACCCAAATGGTTTGGGGTATATGGCTAGGCTTGTAAAGGTCCTAGTACTCATTAGCCTAGTAGCAACCTATGATTTTGTCCCTCCAAAAGGACGCTGTTTCACTATAAACATAAAACTAGGAACTCTACCTCTCAGATAACCAGAATTTTGTGGAATGGCCCTAATATTGTCTCATACTTTTGCCCTGTCCCTCTTAAAAAAATTTGGCTCTGGTTTTTTACTCTTTGTTCAGAAAATGCATGTTGACGCAAAACCTGTTGTATTGACTTTTAAGTGAATTAGGGTAATTTCAAATTGTCTCTGATTTTAAGACTTTGTCCCACCCCCTATTATTTTTAGCTTTGTTCAGATTTCTTGAGCTAAGAAGTTGGAAGCTATGCTAGGAACTACAACTTTTAATTTGGATTTTGTTAGCACTTGCATAGTAACACTTTAATTAGTGAAGTTGGTTCAGAAGAATTGACATATTTTAGTTTCAGATAAACCTGTTTCTATATTTCTACCAGTTGAATGTCAATTTATCTTTAGGGGAAGGGTAGAACTTTATCCCAATATTGCAGCACACGTAAGAAATTGAACACTGGCGTTGCTATACAAAGGACATTAAAGGGTGAGAAGCTGTTGGGATCCAGCCCCCCTGTGGACATTGCATGAATTGTTAACACGTATTTAAAAGCAAAATGGTTAACACTATAAATACAAGCAGCATTTTTGATATTGGATCCCTTATGTGCCAGAGTCAGTAAGAGATAGATCTGCTACTTGTTGGTTTGGCACGTACAGCATCAGTAAGACCTCTTCAGATTACTGAAATTTTGGATATCTGAAGATCTCAGTGGCATCTGTAATAAATTTCAGACAAATTCTTTATTATAAGCACAATAAAAGGCATTTGAGAACCAATTTTATGTTTACAGAGTTGATAAAATTACTATACAACTAATAAGTTGCAATATGTTAGGGTGGCAACATATGCTGGACCACAAGGAAAAGCTATGAATTACAAGTTTGGAGGCTCTTTTACTCCAGTAATTAATGAATATTTATAACATTTTCTTATGGTCAGAACTTTAAGCATATTTTCTCCAATGCCATTTGCATTTGCTTATACTTATTAATTTTGACCACTTTTATATCCAAGTTCTAAGACATTTTTAGCCTTATTAGTCATTTTAATAAGCATACAAGTTTTTGTTTGGATGCTTGTTGTTGAACCAGGCTTGCCCAAACCATTTAGAGATGCATATTTTTATTTAAGTATTGTTATGCAGTATTTAAAATGTAAAGTTATATATATTTTTTTAAATTTCTACCATGTTTGTATGCAGGGTCATGAAATGGATTTGTATTAATTATGGCAATTGTTGAGGTAGTAATATTGAGGTCATGTGACTGAGCACTGATGGTCAGTTTTCCAGAAAAAACAGTTTGTTGGCAGCATTCAGTAGTTTCAGTTCAACTGCTTTCCACTTTGTATTTTATGCTTGTAATTTGACATATCTTTGTTCTGATGCACTGGAATACATTTTTTGTGTGGATTTGTGATTTCAGCTGCAAGATTAAAACAAACTTTGTTTTTTGGTGCCAGATTCTTGGGTTTTCATATTTGTGTATAATGCTCATAAGGTGTACTGTTGCGTATGGCATGTGTTTCACTTGGTAGATTGCAGAAAAAATCAATTTACTAAAATTTAGCTGAAACAAAGAAATGGCAGCATAAAATACTTTTTAAATTATTGTGCATCACCTTCTAGTTTATTATTTTTATTTTTTTCTCATTAGAATGGTAGTCTGCAGTTGTCAGTGTCGGAAGGAGCACTTCACTTGGCAACTGAGCTGCTATGTCTTTGTTATCTTCATTTTCAGACCTTCACAGTAACTGACTGTGAAAGGCCTATGACATGGTTACCTTTACACTCCCTTGGAAAGGCTCCATGGGGAGCATAACCACCTTCTTTTCTGTGCAGTTGGATGAAGATGTTGCAGGGGAATACATCTTAAGAATAAACGGTGCTTAATTGGTTTAAGGGTGGCAACCCTTTAACTCCCGTCCTATTTATTTTTAATGTGAAAACTCAAGATGAGAGCATAAAAGAGTAATAGGAAGAGCAAATGTGTCTCTACATACTCTGAGACTAGTGTGTACACAAGATAAGATGAAAAGTGAGAAGTTATGAAGGAAAATATTATTCAGAGTTGGAGCTGCCGCTAACAGAGTTTGTTCCTGCTTGAAGTTTAGGAATTTGCTAACAAAAAAGTAGGACCATATGGATGCTAGGAAATAATTACGATTTCAGTATTTAACACAGAGGCATGAATCTACTTATTTCATTCATTTTTCAATACTCACTGCATCTTGCTCAGGACACAGAGACCCTGGAGCTCATTCTGTCAAGCACTGGGTACAAGGTAGAGAGCCATTGCTAGCTGGATTGCCAGTCCATCACTGGACATATTGCACACACATACCTACAGACAGAGGCTTCATTGTTCCTGTCAGCATATATTTGGAATGTGGGAGGAATCAGGAGAATTCAGTGAAAACCCATATAGACAGGTAGGGGATGCAGACTTTGTACCTTTTTTTCCTCCAACTGTTGCAGTTCACTGGCATTCCAATTGGCAAGGAAATGATCTTTTCATGGGTGTGTTTTGTGGGTAAATCTAATTTCAAGTCACACTAAGAAGGAAGCTTTATTAGCAGTTTTGCGTATGAAGAAAATTGTTTACAACTCTGTTGACTTAATTTTATTTTATTGATTCACTTGGTTGCTTATAGGCAGGTAGAGGAAGGCCTGTACAAGCTAAATGTATTTTTGTATCAAATTTGTCATCACTGCTGCTGTTTGACTGGGAAATATAATTAAATTTGAACTGAGAGGTCAAACACATCACTAGTTCACTGAAGGGTGGAGTAGGGTTATATCCATTTGGATGTTTGTCTTTTCTGCACATTAATTAAGATGGTTAATTGTGATGGCTTTTGCAGCAAACTTGTGTATTATTGTCCACTTTATTTTGTAGGCTTAAAACAAAGCTAATAGTGCATAGCACAGTTTTTTTATTATACTGTAGTGTCTTTTTCATGCAGGCTGGCAAAATCACATTAACAATGTCCATGTGTTCAAGTATATCCCCTGTTAAAAAAAAAAAAAAACTTTACAGAATTTCACCACTCAGACAGTTAAGGTCACTCAAGAAAATGACAGCTTTTCAGTAACCACATTACTGGGAAATTGATAAAAGATATTGATGTGTGTATTTAATTTTATGAGGGCTGCAAAGACATATATTTCTTGTTTTTTTTTCCCCCTCCAGTACAAGTTTTGCAAACTTTGAGTAATGTATCCCGTAGTCTAATCAGTTTTAAGGATAATTATCTTTGTTGCTGAATGGCCATTTCTGAGTAAATGTGAAATCATGGTATTGATGGTATAACTGGTAAAGAGTCATATATATCTGCAACTGGTTATAGTGACATGCATTATATCACCACCAACAACAAAACATTTCTGGTCAACCAAAGGTGAGGTAAAAGAATTTTAGACATGAGCCCTTTTGCTGTTATATATGCAATATTTTTATAAAAGCCTACATGTTCAGAAATATTCTTGTATCTTAAGGGTTAAATGTAGCAGTTTGGATAACTTAAAGCAAAACTAGTGTTAATTTTAGACAGTACTACTGTCATTCACAAGGTCTCTGACCATTTATGTGTAGTGATGCTTTTTGTATTAAGTAAAAACCACCAAGAAAGACCCAGCTAAGTCAGTGTCTTCACTGTGTAATACTTTAAACCTTCTTGTGCTGGAAGCCCATGGGATATATGCATATAGCCCATTAAGGGCATATATTGTTTCAGCTACATGGCCCCTCAGTGCCCTTGACTTTTCACTTTTTACTTTTCAAGTCTTTATTGGAGAATTATTTACCATTAAAGACTTAACAAATAAAAAGACTATTGCACAATACTCTAGTTTAAGACTCTAGCTTAGCTGAGTATTTCTTGGGAGTTTTTATTGAATGGTTTGTGTGACCTTTTTACCCCTTGGTTTTGGTTGTATTATATAAGAGAGTAACTAAATATCTTTAATGTACAGAGTGCAGGTATAAAGTTGTAATCATCTTTCACAGACTATTCATTGGCAGTTGAACCACATAAACATTTTTGTTTCAGGTAGTGATTTTGCCAGTGATGCAGTCTAGTTGTCTGACAATATTAGAATTCTTCTTGTATTCCTGACAGTATTGTAATTCTTAGCTGCAGAAATTCCTCCAAAGACCGATGTAGAATGTGTATCGTGACAAAGCTGTAGTAGTTTTAAATATGCTAGATAAAACACTGTGTATCAAACAGTGGTGGATCAGTGGCAAGACTCATGGATTTCAGACAGTGTAACCAGGATCTGAGATTTGCTTGTAAGGATTTTGGATTACAGTGCCTGTAGCATGTATTAGTAATGTGCAGTGGGCCCTATATAATCTGATCAAGGGGGCTGTTTTACCTCAAGAGCTGTCTGACCAATTTACTTATCCATTCATAAAACGTAGTCTGTAAAATGAAACCTCACCAAACTAATTCAGATGATTTGTGATGCTATCACACCTCCTGGTACACAAAGAATATACTCGTAGGCTGTTGTCTGCAGCTGTTCTGTTCATAATACTGATGGCAGTTATTCAGTAGTTGTTGCAATCAAGTGTGCCTTCATTTGATGCCACTATAAAAGCTTAATGGCATTATATTCTAGCTGTCTGCATAATACTGCAGCAGTAGTGTTGTCGCCTCACAGCAAGAGGGTTCTCCAGTTCGATTCTTGGCCGGGGTGCCTTCTGTGTGGAGTCTGCATGTTCTCCCTTCATTCGTGTAGGCTTCCTCCAGGTGCTCCGGTTTCCTCCAACATTACAAAGACATGCGTCAGAAGCATTTCTCCCCAGGCCTTCTCTGAAAATTGGCTTTGTTCCAAGTTGGAGTTTCCCGGTTAACAAATGTTAAATAAATAATGCACTGAACAATTCATTTTACTTATTCAGGGCATTGGAGAGGGTTACTCAGGTAGCACTGATGGCACATTTAAAAGCTCAGTGTTAACTCATCGTGTTGCCTTTTTTGTAGTCACTTGATGGCATTTTTATTACAGTCATAGAAGTCGGCATCTCTTGACAAAGACATACTAGATCATAGTGTATTGGTTTTTATCTTGAACCACCTGAAATCAACTGAACAGCTTCTGTTACGGAGAAATATATGACAGCATATGTACAGAGTAGTACAGTGTGATGGACATGTGCATAATGTTAGAGGAACCACTATTGTTTTTTTTCTCTTCACTGGGGTAGTCTACTTTGGGAAATGGTTGGCTTATGGGTAAACTTAATTTATTAGCCGTGTGGTGGTAATTTGAAGATGTAACCAGGTTCTCCTAGAAGGGAAGTGTTTTGTTGATGTAGTCTAAAATGTATTTATTTAATGTGTGTGTTGCTTAAGTGTGAGAAATTTTTTGGTTTGTACATATTTATTTCATTGCACTCTTCTGTCATTGTTAAGAAGAATGCCTGCTTACCACTTTGCAGGAAAAGAAGTGCTGCAGTGAATCCATGGTATGACATAAAGTAATTCATGTACTGAATCGTCTTACTGAGTGGTAGGTTGTAGCACTGATTGACCCTAGAGAACTTATTCCAGAAAAGATATACTTTGACAGCAAGCTGCTTATGATTTTCAAGCCATCCTTATGTTCTGGCTAATATTTTAAATGATACTCTGATGCCCTACTTAGCCTTTGGGTTTTGAGTTCTGTAACAACCGTATAGTTTGCTCAAGGTGCCTAACTTGATATTTCAGTTGGTTAAACCAGCGGAATTGTTCTATCCATATGTTGCTAAATTTTAAGGTGCGTAATGTGCACTGAAGTGTAGTTCTGGGAATGCACTTCATTTACCTTCAGTTCCTTTTCTAGCAACAGGAGTAGTGATGTTTTGTTACACTGGTGATGTCATTGTGGTAGCACTGTTGAACATGTTTGTATGCAAACTGCTTTTGTCTCAAGTCTGCAACCATCAGCATTGCTGTCTAAATGAAGGCTTCACATTGCAAGTTTAACCCACAGAAGCCATATAGTGGGTACAACAGAGTTTATGACCAAGTTGCTTTTTTAAGGCAGTGACATCTTAAAAAAAATCCCATGAAGCAATTACTGACAAACTTTAGAAAAATTAATCAGAACAAGTTTCCTGACTACAAAAAATCCAAAGTAACCCCACAACTGAAGAATGGCCTTTTTTAAAAGAAGCAATAAAACAGTTAAATGTAATACCTGGTCAGGCAAACTCAGTAAAACAAATTAGTGTGCATCTGTGACTTTCAGTTGGTTGTAATAAGTAATCCCACAAAGTCCCTGCATTTAGGGAGGGGGAGTCTGTGCTTTCCATGTAAGAATATTTTTGCATAAAGTTTGCTTTCGTTTTCTATGTTCTTCCATTTATGGGTTGCTAAAATGTAACCTTATTGGATAAGGAATGACGGTTTATTATGATGATACAACAGACTTTTAATTATATTTTTCAAAGTATATTTTATCATTTTAGTATAAAATAAGAATAATAAAGAACACCAATTCTGGAAAAAAATGTCTAGTTGTATTCCGTTAAGGTTTATCTGTTGCTGTTGTCTGAACTTTATACAAGGCCACATAAATAACCAAATGCATGCAAGCTTGTGTTTGAGAAAAAGTTTACGTAGTAATAAATGTTGAGACAGTGTTCCTGTGTCTTGTTACCATGGAAGTCTATTGATGCAGGGCAAGGATTTGTATATGGTTTCTTCACATACTATCCTACTTTGCAGTAGTAGTAGTAGTAGTACAGATTTTATTAGGGTTTTCAGAAACTCAAAATTCTGAACTAAAAAAAAAAAAGTAAAACGCATCGTTTCTGCAAGCCACCCTGCATCCACCACACCCCCCTACTTAAATATACCAACTCTAAGGTCGCACTACAGTGTGGAAAAGGGAAATCTCCTGTTCCACGCTGTATGTAGAAGCCCAAAACGGGAGATTTCCTGTTTCCTCACTATAGTGCGATCACAAAGATGGTATATTTAAGTAGGGAGGGTGCAAGGGGACTTGCCCCCCCTGCAACAAACTTCTTTAAACTAACTTTAAGTCTTTTTTTGTCACACTTCAGAATTTCGAGTTTCTGAAAACTCGATCATATGGTCTCGACTGTATGAAGTTCGAGTTTTCAGTAACTTGAGATTCTGAAGTGGAACCGTCTTAACACAACCATGTCTTGGTCATTAAAGTTCGGGGAATGTT